>NC_142008.1:130006307-130322849 GCF_049901715.1 Pseudonaja textilis | reverse complement strand
CTTCCTGCTCCGGCCTCTGAGAAGACGTGCTGCTGCGATATCGGGGTGAGAATCGGGTGGCGGGACTTCTGCAATGTTAATACCGATTAGGAGAGAAGGGGGCGGTCAGATAATCCGCTTTGCAAGTCATCGCATAATTGCATTATTTCGAATAATTCTGCGCTTCTAGCAGAAGAGCGGCGGGAATTCTCTTGGCTGGAACAAGCCAAGGAGTGCAATATCCAGTCTCGCTGCTATCCCGGTCAAACCACTATGATTTTCCGTTTCCAGCTAGTAGCTGATATATAGATGATCATGTCTCAAACTTGGCTTTAAGACATGTGGACTCATGCTGGATGGGAAAAGAATTCCACACGTCTCAAAAAGCCTCCAAGTTTCAGAAATGCAGTACTATGATATCTTGTTTTTAACTGCAGTGGGGGAAGCTTTATTTGCCATTGTGATGGCAGCAATTGATCTGGTCTGCCCTCAGTTTGTCAATTCTCACTTGGATGCCATGAAAGTGGATGTCTGTCCTATTATCTCTTTCAAAAGCAAATTCCACTAAAGATTCTTCCCCAACTTGGGGATCCTTTATTGAGACTACTGATGCTTAGCCAGCAAGGTGACTGAGAGATACAGAGTTATGGGCCTGTTATCCACAAATGAAGCTTGTCTGCTTTACTTTAGGAACTTCAGTGCAAAGCCAGTCCTCCCTTACCTACTTGTGGGTTGCAGTTTTCACATTCCTGTATCCTTTACTTTTCTGTTTATCTTATTTTTCTAGCTTCCTCCTTGACGTAAATTTCCCCTTTTTAGCACTTTGGATAGATAATTGTGGGGGGAAATATTTTGCCAGGATCATTGTTTTGCTGGACTTTTAAGGGAAAAAGTTACACTACGAAAGTGAAAAGCGGTTATCTTTAAATAAAACAGCTCTGACACTAATATGGCTGCTCCACAGGAGACTCAGAGCTATGTTGAATTAGACAAGAGGTTTTTTTCACACACTCTGATCCAATAACAGTCATCCAGATGCTAAAAGAGGTAGTCCTTGTCTAGTAACTGCATTGTATAGTGACCATTTGCAGTTATGACAGTGATGAAAAATTATTTTTATGATCAATTGCATTTACAACCTTTGCAGGCCTGTAAAGCAAAGGAAAACTGGCGTAAGATTGTAAGCAGTCACAGTTTTACTTAACTGCTTCACTTAACAACTGAGTTACCAATCTCAGTTGTGATAACTAAATGAGGACTACCTGTACCTGTATTTCTTCCTCTTTTGGGGCTAGCCAATAGATGCTTTGGGATCCATGGAATTGAATGAGTAGCTACTATGTTTGTATTACTTTTTTAAAAAATGTTAAAACCTCAAAATATTGCGAATTTGGCTTGTGGGGGAATTGCTACAGCTTTTAATCATTTGGCTGGCTCTTTTCTGCATTGTTTTCTGCTCGTGTGGAAACAAAAAATGGGCTCTTAGGTATATTGAATCTCATTTTTGGACGCCCCAGTGGTACAGTTGTATGTTATACTTGTGTCTGATTTGAAGTAGCGAGGCTTGCCATAATTCATAATTTATGCACAATTGATTGGTTGCTAGGATAAGACTGAGCTGGAAATATTTACATAATTGCTGAACTTGTTTTTTGGACTTTTCTTCCTCTCCAGAGCCATCTTCTACCCGCCCTCTTTCTTGTCAACTGCTTCCCATGATGAAGAAAAACATTCGGAAAAACCAGGACGAACGTTATCGCTTGAAGTTTCAGCGTCTTTGCCGTGTGGCCAAGGTGCTGGTTTACGAGAACGCAGCCCTGTGCGATGAGATTGCCCGGCTGGAGGCCAAATACCTGCGGATACGTGAGGAGCGCCGTTTCTTGCTTACTCGCCTGTTGCAGGCACAAGCCCTGGCTGAGGACGGCTCTCCCACGCCGGCTGTGGCAGCTGGCCTGCAACCTTCCCCAGATGAGCAGCCTACTCGCAAAATACGCCGGGAACGCAAAGGCAAAGAAAATGGCCGAGCATCCAAACGCAGGGCACCCCAGGAGCTGGGCGTCCGCCGGCTGGTCCCCCCGCTTCCTTTGGACCCTGCCGGACGGCCGATTTTTCCTATCACTTTAGGCCCACTAACCATCTACAGTCTGGGTGAGATCATCTCTGACCGTCCTGGTTTCCATACTGAGAGTGCCATCTACCCTGTGGGGTATTGCAGTACCAGGGTTTTTGCCAGCACTCGCAGGCCAACTCACCGCTGTCTGTACACCTGCCAGATCAAGGACGGGGGCACCGGGCCACACTTCGAAATTGCCCCCGAAGACGAACTGGGGGTTGTAATAGCAGGATCTACCCCAGATGCCTGCCATGCTCAGCTGTTGGAAGCAGTGGCTGCTGGCCAGCTCGAGCCAGCAGGGGCTGAATTCTTTGGGCTGTCGCACCCTGCAGTCCAACACCTCATCCAGAGCTGCCCAGGGGCACACAAGTGTGCTGGGTACCGCTGGTGCCGCTTTGAGGTCTGTCGTGCGAATGATGGACCCTCTCCTGAGGGCCTGTCTCCAAGGAATCCGGGCACTGATTTTGAGGCGTTCCAGAGTCAAGGTTTGGCCGGGCCTCTGAATCTAGATTTCCCTGCGGCTTCTCCTTCCTCGCCCAGCGGAAATGGCTACACTGAACTTTTCCTGCCTTGTGCTACCTCGGCTGAGTCACCCCTCCCTCCAAGTCCAGAAACTGACCCTGACTGAGACCAGCAGAAGGCGGCTTTCCAGGTGCTCCACCCTTTCTTTCTAGCTCCTCTATTGCCTGATACTGCTAGAATGGGCTTGATTGAAATGTTGGGAGTTTTTTTTTCTTTACCTTTTAAGGTTTGCAGTGGCTCCAAGCATCCACTTTATTTCTTAAAAGCTTTCTGCAGGAACAGTGAGAATAGAAGTAATTTTAAACTACCTTGGGGGTGAGGGGCGGGGTCAGAGCTTTTAAAAGGGGCTATGGAATTTTTCAAATCAGAGATTCTTAAACTTTGGAACTTCAACACACACACACACACCCCAAATAAATGATGAGATTGCTTAATTTTGCAAAATTATTGATACTGCGGCTTTATTTTGAAGGCGGCCATTCTCATTTCCAGTTCATTTGTTCTGAAGCAGTATTTATTCTGTAGAGGAACAGCTAGAAAAGTTCTTAATTTTGTCATTGGCTCGTCCAAAGTGAGAGCCAGTTTGGAGCTTCTTGTACAGAAATTCATGTGCTAAAAGCCTTGTTAAACCACACTCCTGCTTTGCCTCGACAAACAAGCTGTTGGCTTCTCCAGGTGTACCAGCATAAGCTTCCTTCCAAATTTGCTACCTTCTCTCGTAGGAGTGGGCAACTATGGCCCCTTTATAATCTATGGCAAGTTCAGGAATTCTGGGAGTTGAAGTCCACAAGTCATAAAGGGGCCGTGGTTGCCCATTCCTGCTCTACAAGTAATCCTCACTTCAACCCTAATTGGGGCCAGAATTTCCATTGCTAAGTGATGTGGCTGTTAGGCGAAACATCACATGACCCCACCACTTAGCAATGGAATTGTTGATAGTCCTAGTTGCACATCATTACATGAGGATTGCACACTTTTCCTGCCTTGTTGTACTTTCCTACACTTAAATTCCCACCAGCCATCTATCTTACCCCAATCACTGTCTTTCTAGCCACCCTGCACCCCACTGTTTCTCGCCGCTGCTCCAGCTGACTGTGGTCTTCCTCCCACCGACAGCTGCTTCGCATGGTAACTGCTGAGATAGCACAGGGTGAAGAGAAGCAGAGGAAAGCCGAAAGGGCAGAGATGGGAGATAGGTGGATGGGGGAGATTAAAGCGCACCTGAGGTCATAAATGCAGGTGGGCTGCCAAATAACTTTGATCATGTGAACACAGGGATGCTGGAGTAGACATAACTTGAAGGACCAGGCATAAATATCATTCATTTAACACCACTGGAACCTTGAACTATCACTGAATGAATGATTGTTAAGTGAGGACTACTGGTAATATTTGTGATTCTGCAGGGAGTTACAGTTCAGTCTGAACTGTATCTCTTATCTTAAGCCAACAGAATGGGATAAGGGGTAGGGTAGGGTAGGGTAGGGTAGGGTAGGATAGGATAGGATAGGATAGGATAGAATTCTTTATTGGCCAAGTATGATTGAACACACAAGGAATTTGTCTTTGATGCATATACTCTCAGGGTACATAAAAAGAAAAAAATGCATTCATCAAGAATCGTAAGATACAACACTTAGTGATAGGCATAGGTTACTAAATAAGCAATATTATACTAGGAAACAAATAAAACAATATAAATCGTAGGGATACAAATAACAAAGTTATAGTCATAAGTGGGAGGAGATAGGCAATAGGAGGGATGAGAATAACAATAGTAATACAGTCTTAGTAAAATAGTTTGACAGCGTTGTGGGAATTAGTTGTTTAGCAGACTGATGGCATTCAGGAAAAACCTGTCCTTGTGTCTAGTTGTTCTGGTGTGCAGTACCCTATAGCGTCGTTTTGAGAGTAGAAATTGAAACAATTCATGGTCTGGATGTGAAGGGTCTGTAGATATTTTCACAGCCCTTTTTTTGACTTGTGAAGTATACAGGTCCTCAATAGAAGACAGGTTGGTAGCAATTGTTTTTTTTTTTTCTGTAGCTCTAATTATCCTCTGAAGTCTGTCTCTATTTGGTTGCATAGCCAAACCAGACAGTTATAGAGGTGCAGATGACAGACTCAATAATTCCTCTGTGGAACTGAATCAGAAGCTCTTTGGGCAGTTTGAGCTTTCTGAATTGGCTCAGAAAGAACATTCTTTGTTGTGCTTTTTTATTATTTTAACTTTAATTATAATAATACAACACGGTGCAGCCGTTCTGGTGTTACAATTGTTATACATATATAAATGGTACTTCACCATTTACAATCCTCTTGTTTGATACATAGTTTACTAATTATTCCAATCATCAAAGCTACTTATGCTCTGACCTAACCTTTTTCTATGCAATCACTGATAGAATTTATTCCACGTTTCATAGTACTCAGATTCCACCTTGTTTTTTAATTCTAGGGTTAACCTGTCCAATTCTGCACAGGCCATAATTTTCTTATTATATCTGTTTCTGGCAGTATGCTTTCCCTCTTCCAGTATAGTGCATATATTATTCTAGCCACCGTCAACACATGTACTATTAGATAAATTAAATCCTTCCTATATCCTTCTGATATTATTCCTAGGAGAAAAAAATCCAGCTTAAATGGAATACACTCTCCCACCATTTGTTCCACCCATGGCTGGATCAGTCTCCAATACTTTTTTGCAGTATTGCAGGTTCACCACATGTGAAAAAAATGTGCCTGATACATCTTTGCACTTCCAACAATTTGGAGATAGACTTTTGAACGTTTTGGAAAGCCTTGCTGGCAGAAGATGCCACCTGCAAAACATCTTATAAAGGTTATCCTTGTATGCTATGGCCAATGTTATTTTCTTATTGCTAGTCCAAAGCTTTTGCCATTTAGCCAATTCAATATTATAATCAAAAAATTTTGCCCATACCACCATTATTTCTTTTACATGTTCTTCCTCAAGTTTGTATTCTAATAAATATCTATACAGTACTTTTATGAATTTATCATCGGTCTCTAACAGAAGCTTATCCAGAATTGTTAACTCTTTATTAATGCCCCATGTTTACCTATCCTGTGTGTATCTTGTTTGTATCTGTAAGACCACCATTCTACATTCACCCCTTGTGCTACCAGTTCTAACCTAGTTTTCAGTTCTCCCTGTTCATTCACTATAATCTCTTTATGTTACAATTTTCTCCATATTTATTAAATTTGGATGTATAAATGCTTCTAGTGTGGAAAGCCAAATAGGTGTTTTCATGTAATTTTGATATTTGATTTTGTTCCAAAATGTTAACAATGCCTGTCTTAAATAATGTCTCTGGAAATATTTATGTGTTGTACCTTTTTCGCACCATAAGGCGGCATGCCAGCCCACTTGAATATCATGGCCTTCTAGTTTTAACAGTTTTTTATTCCTCAACATTTTTATTCTTTTATCCATGTTAGAATTGCCACATAATAACTCCCATTCAGGCAAGCCAAATCTTCCTTTTCCTTTAGTATCTTGCATAACTTTCAGCTTAATTCTTGGTCTCTTTCCCTGCCATATAAATTTTGACATTAGTTGGCTCAGATTCTTGAAGAAAACTTTCTCCAGTTTAATAGAAATATTTTGAAATAAAAAAGTAGCTTTGGTAATATATTCATTTTTATAAGTTATCCTGCCCATTAGGGAAAGTTGCAGATTCTTCCATCTTTCTAGATCCTTCTTAATTTGATTTGTTAGTTTAGTATAATTATCTTCTCTGAGAGTTATGCACCTAACCATTAAGAATATACGTAAGTATTGAACTTTCTTCACAATTTTAATGCCCCATTCTTTCATTAGTTCCTCTTTTAGTTTAGATGTCATATTCTTTGCCAACATTTTAGTTTTTGTCTTATTTATTTTCCGGCCCGCTACTTTACCATATTCTGTTCCTCCATAAGTTTCACCTCTTATTTTTAGGGTTCCCCTAAAATAAACTCTAGATCATCCGCAAAGGCTTGTAGCTTATATTGTTCTTGTCTGATTTCCAGACCTTTAATCTGATGATCTCTATGGATATTTCTTGACAACACTTCTAATGTCAAAATAAACAATAACGGGGATAGTGGGCAGCCTTGTCTGGTACCTTTTTGTATTGTGACATTTTGTGTCACCATTAATTATTATTTTGGCCTTTTGTTTTGTACATATTGCTGTAACCATGTTTATAAATTCATTGCCAAAATCCATATGTCTCAATTGTAGTAGAATGAATTCCCAGTTTACATTATCAAATGCCTTTTGGACTCAAGGAAAAGTAGTGGCACTTGCTTTTCATTGTGGGTTTCATAGTTTTCTAATCTATCAAGAATTGTTCTGTTGTTTTTTTTATCTGTCTTCTATGTAAAAAGCCATTTTGGTCAGAGTGAATAAACATATTGATAATTCTTTTCAGGCATTCTGCTATTATAGAAGCAAAGATTTTATAATCTATGTTTAGTAATGAATTAATTTAGTAATTCTTTGTTGTGCTTTTTTGATGACATTTTTGATGTTAGGTGTCCATTTTAAGTCTCGAGATATGATAGAACCTAGAAATTTGAAGGTCTCTACTGTTGATCCTGAGTTGTCTAGTATTGTAAGAGGTGGTAGTATGGGAGGGTTTCTCGTGAAGTCTACCACCATTTCTACAGTTTTGAGTGTGTTCAGTTCCAGATTGTTCTGGTCGCATCACAAGGCAAGTTGTTCAATCTCCCATGGTTTCATGGTTTTAAATCTTTGCTTCTAAGCAGGGACAAGGTGAATCATGCAATGATCAGTGTCCCACAGCTACTCAGGGTAAAGAACAATAAGCATCTTTTAATGTTATGTAGTAATGGTCTAAAGCAGTGATGGCTAACTGTTTCTACCTCGCGTGCTGAAAGCACGCACGCACATGCCTTCACCCATAATGCCATGCGTACGCGACCCCCACCCCTCCCCTATGTCATGCACCTCTGCGCATGCACACGTGAACCCCCCACCCCATGCATGCGTGTCTCCCGCACATGCACGGCAGATATCCGACAATCAATTGGCTGGTGGGGGTTGCACACATGCATGTACAGTGGGGCTGCTCCGGTGACCTCTCGTGTGCTGGCAGAAATGACTCTGCGTGCCACTTCCGGCATGCATGCCATAGATTCGCCATCACGGTCTAAGTATTCTTGCCTCTCGTGAAACAATTTACATGCTGAAAATATTTTGGTAGCTCTTTCCTTAAGTTGCTTTGTTAAAAACTCCTAAAACAATAGGAAGTGAATCTGGGTATTTAACTTCAGCCCACATAATCTGGTCAACTAGAGTTCCTAATGTATTGTTTTACACAAGCTTGTGGAGAAACATACACAGCAATTAGGAGAAATGAGAACCGTTGTTGAGAATAAAATGGCTTGCAATTGATAATGTCTCTAAGTCCACTTCACAGAATTTCTTTAATATAGTTACACTTTGGCAGCAGCGGCTGTTAATATATAAAGATAGGCCTCCACCCTTTCTTTTTACCTGATGTTTCTGCAACTCTGTGTGCTCTTCGTACCTGAAACCCTGGGATATGCAAGCTGCTATCATCCATTTACTCATTTAGCCAGGTTTCAATGAAGCAGAGAGCTGCTGAGTTGTAAAAATCATTGCATCTATTTAAAATAAGTATTTCATCCATTTTATTAGTAAGTGAACGTAAATTAGTTAGAAAGAGTGATGGGAGAGAGGTTTTTATCCTACTTTTCCTTAGTCTATTCAAAATTGCTGCTTACTTACCCCTTCTTTACCTCCTCCATTCGTGTTAGAAACTCTTCTCCATTTGTAAAGATGGGATGGTAGTGGGAATGTGAAATCAGAGAAAGCTGTCCATCAAAGAAACATTGCTTGATGCTTAGCAGTTGCTTGAATATGAAATCCGTAGTGAATCAGAGAATAAAAAACAGCAGATCAGAGAGCATTTCACCAAGGCTGCCATTGGCAGCACCATCTTGGTAAAGAATACATCCAGTGATATATCCAGTGATATAACATCTGAAATCATGGAAAGTATACAACCATATATGTTCTGATACTAGAAAATGAACCTTCATTTTCCCAGCCGAAGGATTATTTGGGAACCAGATGAGATGAGGTGAGATGAGATGGAATGCATATAGCCTGTAGTTTATGTTCTGCCAAGACTTCCTGAGATAGTAACAATCACATGCTGTTCCAAAAAAATCTTGCTTTTTATTTCAATGGCTGTGAATTATATGCATTCACAGCCTGTAATGAGTCCAGTTTAAGAATAGTCCAACAGAACTTTGGTCAGAGGAAACAGTCCAAGGTCCACTCAAATTCTCTCAATACTTCGGCCAACAATGGGAAGACGCAAATTAAGCCAGAGAAGAGGAAGTTTGAAAGTCTCTTGCTAAAGAGGAGGGGGGGGGTTGCCCCCTCCCTGCCAATTCACACTGGCTATGAAGTTTTGATGCTTCAAAGGAGAACAAGGTACAGAGCTTAGCATTCCATATTCACTCCTGGCTTCAGCATATCTTTGTCTTTATCACAGGAAATCAAATTGCTATTCCGATATAACAATAATTCTGATATAACTATCATTCTTTACTTTTAGGAGTCCAAATTAACTGTCTTTATACTGAGGGATGGCAGGAATTCAGATCTATGTATCGTTTCACTTTTGGGATTGCAGATCTCAGGGTTTCAGGATTCCAGATTTTTAAACCATCTTTTTACTTTTGGGTTTCAGGAATTCGGACACAATAAAATTCTTTACTTTTCTTGGGAATTCAAAGATATAACTATCACTTTACTTAGAAGTCTGCTACAGTCTTTCGGGATAAGGCTGATAAGCACCCACCTTTATCTCCCTTAAAATGCTGCCAACGACTAAATTGCCAATTAGATGCACAAGGCCAAATGGAGCACATAGTCAACACAGAGCTTCAGAGTTTAAACCGACCAGAACAAATAGTTGCTTCCTGCAAAGGCTCATGTCCCTTTGCTCCTCGTTTATGTCTTATGAGAGGGGCCAATCATCTCCAAGCCTATACTCCAGAGTCCCCCCTTTTGTCTTAACTGTTTTTGCTTTCTGACAGCTCTGCACAAGCGCGCCCTGGGAACAGGCTTCCCATTCCTCTGCCTCGTTGATGTCAGATTCTGGAGGCTCTAGAGTCAGCACATAACTCTCAAATGGGCCTGGCCCCATCTGTGTCGGACACAGATCTCTCGTCCATGTCCTCCCCAGACTCCAGGATTGGCCCATGGTCCTCCCACTGTCTGACTCTGCTGCCAGCTCCGCAAGCCACCAGCGGACCACATTTACTAACCCTTGGAGATAGCCAGACATGCCAGGGTAGGAAAAAACACACCCTCTGGATATTAAGTGAATATCTATTCTGCTTGTTGAGTCTTCCTGCAGCTGGGCTAGCAATTGGTATCAAAATATTTCCATTATATCCTGATTGAAAAGCTAATAATGTTAGATCATGTTCAGTTTAGATCGTGTTCAGTTTAGACATAAACAAACATGTAGAACTTATAGGAGGTATCTTTCTGCATTCACCCAGAATCTTCAAATGAGTGTATCAAAAAACAGTTTTTATAAATTGTGTTTGTGTGTGTGATGCTCATTAGGCAATGATGCAATCAACCCCATGTTAATATTGTATTAAGATACCTTCTTCTTGTAACTCAGTGTTGTAATTCCCCTTCCTGCGCCATTTTGTAATGTATGAATGCTAATAGACTAGCCACTAAATTACAAGTGTTCCTATACTTTTTCCATTGTATACTAGAGGAAAAAAAATAGAATATTTCAGAGTAAAGCAGAAGCACATTTATGCCAATATGGAGGGAAGCATCATTGGTTACAGAACTTCAAAATTCATACACAAAATCAAGCACACAATGACTGGCATGTATTATACCGTGGTTGATTTTTCCCCCCCTCCTGTTATTGATTTTTTTTTTAGTATATTAAAAAATTTGTCCATAAGTCTTGACTTTGCAACTTGTCCTTGAGCCTAAAATTTGTCTATGAAGAAAGCTGATGGTAGGAGGAGAGAATATTAATACAAAAATAATGTTGCTCATCTGATTAAAAAAAATTCTCCTCTTAAGAAAAGGATTTCTTTTTTTCAACCTGTAATGCATAGGCTCATAATCCTACCTGTGCAAATCAATTGTGACATGCTTACAGAAGAGATGGCCGTCAGCAGGTTCTGACCAGTTCTGGAGAATTTTGAGTCGTTCAGAGAACCGGCAAATCCCACCTCTGACTGGAGATTTTACAGTATCCTTCCCCTGCCACGCCCACCAAGCCACGCCCACAGAACCGGTAGTAAAAATTTTTTAATCCCATCACTGTTACAGGTACATTCATCAGCATTCATATATACATAGTCCTCGACTTATGACCAGTTGCTTAGCAGCCATTTGAAGTTACGGTGGACACTTCCCATCACCTACAACATGGTTCTGAAATTCTGACAGCTGCCCTCACCCACTAAAACCATCCTGTGATCACACATTGGGTACTCAGCAGCCAACCTGCATATACAGCCATTAGCAGTGTCCCATTGTTATATGTCTGCGGTTTACAGTTTTGCTGAAAATCAGTATTTACTTTGTGCTTTCAGGCAAAACTGGCACATAGCAAACAACAGGTTCATTTTACAACCATTGCGGTGCTCTGAGTGCCACAAAAAAGATAAAAACTGAATCAGTCACATGGGTGAACTGTTTTATGACCATCATAACTTACTGTAATGGCAGGCTCCTATTATGGTCATAAACTGAGGAGTACCTATACACATCCGAGACACACAAGCCGCACAACTACAAAATGCACTTTTTTCTCAGATTTGATGAACCATATCAAGCGGCCTTTTAAAAGTATATTTGGATGCACAATTATCAATGTAAGTAGACATTGTTTACATACCAGCATTCTGTATTAGCATTTCTGAACAATTTGATCTAAGCGGAAGATTGAAGGGATACAGATCGTAGTCACATAGATGTGAATTGCTGCTGAATGATTTTCCAGAACAAATGCTTTAGTATGATTCAGAATGGCTATTCGGGTGCATTTAATGCCCATCACAGAGATATCTCAAAGGAGCCAAGTATGTATCCAGTCTGGGTCCATCACACATAAAACCCGCATTCCTCTCCAGGTCTGTGTTTGTGTGTGTAGGATTTTTCACGAACTTGCATGCTTGAAGAAGGCAAAACTATCTCCCAACAACTCAGGAAAAGTGGACCAAAAAGGTATCCGGTTATATTAAGATTACTGATCTTTCAGTTAGTGTATCTCCATTGGCTTGGGAATATATCTGTTTGGACATTATTGTTTTGTTATATTGAGGTGCTAATGAGACAGCAATCCTGTCTTCCAATGGAAGTCAGGAACCAATCCCAGATATTTGTGGCAGAAGTTGTCCAAGTTATCTTTTTGCTCCAGCACTCTTTTAGCATCCCCATTTGGTACATGCCATGGGGTTGTCCTCTGGCAAGAAACTTGAAAAGGAGGGCAAAGAGGCACACAGGCTTGTCCGAAACACAGCAAACCTCATTTACCGTTAATAGTCTTGATTTGGATTGGGGGGGAAATAAAACCAGAATTTAGCTTGTAAGGCTTCAGTACCTCCTGGAGGTAATGCCGGTAAAACTAAGCAATGTTGTTGTATACCCGTACAACATCTACGTGGTTCTCAAGGGCCTGTAACAACTTCACGGTCCCCTCCATCTCTGCGTCTGATAGCTGAGCGTGGACAACTGGGATGAATTCAAGGCCAGCAGACAAAGAACAAAGGCCCAGCGACTCCAGTTTTTCACGTACTTGGTGCAAGGTAGACACAGCGGAAATAAACTAAGCGGTAGAGAAGAAGACAAAAGAAAGCGGGGGGGGGGGGAGAGATATTGTTATAGCCAGTGCCTAGAAATCTAGAAGACCTGATCAAACCATTTGAACCACGCACCGGAGTCCTCAAACGGAGGGGGTGGGTTTATACCCTTTGGGAGACTAACAAAATCCGCAGGAGTCAAACATTTGCAGAATTTACATATTTAGATCAGGATTGCTGTTATCTCTTGTTCTGTGTGTAGAAACAATAGAACAACAAAGTTGGAAGGGACCTTTGAGGTCTTCTAGTCCAACCCCCTGCTTAGACAAGAAATCTTATACCTTTCAGACAAATCTCTTTTTAAAAACTTCCAGTGTTGGAACATTTACAACTTCTGGAGGCAAGTTGTTCCACTGGTTAATTGTTCTAACTGTCAGGAAATTCCTCCTAATTTCTCATTTGCTTCTCTCCTTGATTAGTTTCCACCCATTGCTTCTTGTTCTGCCTTTAGGTACTTTGGAGAATAGCTTAACTTCTTCTTTGTGGCAGTCTCTGAGCTATAGGAACACTGCTATCATGTCATCCCCTAGTCCTTCTTTTCATCAGTCTAGACATACCCAATTCCAGCAACCATTCTTTATATGTTTTAGCCTCCAGTCTCCTAATCTTCTTTGTTGCTCTTATCTTCCCTCTATTTCTAGAGTCTCAACATCTTTTTTACATCGTGGCGAGCAAAATTGGATGGAATATTCCAAGTGTGGCCTTACCAAGGCAGTGGGATTAACACTTTACGTGACCTTGACTTTATCCCTGTTTATGCAGCCTAGAATTTGTTTTGGTTTTTTTTTTTGGGCCGCTGCAGCACAATGCTGGCTCATATTTAAACAATTATCCACTAGGACTCCAAGACCCCTCTCACAGTTACTAGTACTGAGCCAGGTGTTGCCTATACTGTACCTGTGAACCAGTATACAAAGAAAGAATCCTGTTCACACTGAGCAGGAGTGAATTCTAGCAGAGCTCGGAATGCATTTGGTGATGATCAGTTACCAATTGGCTGCACCTCTGTCCAGGGGAGAGGTTTCAGAGGGCTACTTTGCAGTGATCCAGCCCTATATTCCTCTGGCATGCATCTCCATGGTGGGTGTAGTATCTTGGTGGGATAGGGATGGGCAAGAGCCACAATGTACAGGTAGTCCTCAACTTACAACTGATGGCTTAGTAACTGAAGTTATGACTTACTTGGAAAAGGGGGCATAGGATCTGCATCTGAAGTTCCAACGGTTGCCCCTCCTGCCCTGCGGTCACATTACATTTTATGGCAGTTTTGCTGCATTCACTTCTGCTTTTCAGTGAAAATGTTCAGCAATGAGCCCATTTAACGACAGCAGTGCTCGTTTAATGATATTCGCTTAATGACTGCTGCAAAAAGTATCGTGAAATCATGTGGATCCCATGACCAGATAGTTTTGCAACCATTAGGATTTACAGACATAATGGGCAGGCTCCATTGTAACTTGAGAGCTACCTATAGTCTTGAGCAGGGAACCATTTCTAAGCCATATGAAATTTTATCAGTTGTACAAAGACACCCTTAATGCCAACTTATAATTCCCTCCCCCCCACTCATTTTTGTGGCCCACGGTCCCCTCCACATAGTGCCACTGAAACTCAGTGTCAAGCCAATGATTTTGTTATAAAGACCGCCCAATTTGACCTCGACCGTAATAATGATGGCATGACGGGCAATATTCTAGAAATTATATGGATATTAGTTGCCTTTTTTTTTTTCACTTATGAGGGTTTTTTTTTTCCTTCTCCTTTTCTCAGCCTACAGCCTTGGGTTTTTCTGAGGATCTCCCATTCAAGTACAAACTCAGCCAAGCTGTGTAAGCTTTGTGAAATCACTCGAAGCTTGTTAGAAGTTTGTCCTTACCTTCTTGTTGGAACAACCAATTGGGACGCAACATATTTTTTTTTAAGAAAAATTAAAGAGTGAAAATGTGTGCAGCTTACTTTGCTAAATTTCATCCCACCCTTTCAACTTACCCTGAGCACCACCTTCTCATCTTCCTCTTCCTCTTCCTGGACATCTTCAGCTCCAGCTTCAATTGCCAAGTCAAGTGCCCGATCCAAGCTGACAGGATTGTTGGATTTGTCTTCCTTGCTGACAATCACAACCCCCTTTTTCTCAAAATGATTGTGAATCCCTTCGGTAATGCTCCCCCTGCAAGGAACCAAGTCTTTAGCCTAAGACAGGTTGTCAAACTTCATTTCATTGAGGGCCGTATCAGAGTTAAGTTTGACCTGGGGGGCTGGAGTGGGTGTGGCCAGGGTGGACGTGGCCAGCATGACATCACTTGTTTCGGGTGGGTGGGCTGTGATTGCCAAGCGCTCTGCCAATGAAAATGGCCTCCTAAGCTCATTTTTAGGCTGTAACGGCCTCTTACAACTCTCTGTTGGTGAAAAGGGAGCCAGGGAGGGCTGCGCACGGCCCTCACGAGCTCCGTTTTCACTGGCAGAGGCACCATGGGCCAGTCCTTTGCTGTTTCAAGGGCGATCCCGTGGGCCAGATCTAAGCACTCCATAGGCTGGATCTGGCCCCCAGGTCTTGAGTTTGACACTCCTGGCCTAAGACTTTAGCAGTGGCTTGCCAGAACTTCTACAGCCTCTGATATGGAAGGACTACTTACAGGAAAACCCAGTTCTTCCAAAGGTAAGGAACAAAGCACCCATATCTTCTTCAGCAAATCCCTGTTAAACTTGCATCCCCCTCCCCTACCTCTTGTAGCTAGCCAACCAATACTCCTGAGGTTGCACTAACCCATTTTTGTTTAAAAGATATCGGATTTCATTGGAAGTCCTCTTTAAGTTGTCTGTCAGTATCTCAACATATAAGGAGGAGCCACCTGGACCTCGGATGCCGCAGAAGTGATAAATGGATTTCGTTTTCTCCTGCCAAAGAAGTTAACAATGATAACCATCAGCAACTCACAAAATCTTCGCCATCACTTCAGCTTTCAAGTATTAAGTATATTGTCCTCAGCTGTCCCTTTAAAGCAATTTAACAAAAGCGAGATCCAAATGCATTTGTTTATTTAAAAGATTTGTGTGGACACCTATCTTAAACACAACTCTGGGTGACAACAATGAAAACAGTAACTCAAAATCAGAGACCACAAAACCATTACAAAAATGCAGCGCTTAAGTTATCTCCTTGGGATGCCCCACAACCAGCCTAGATATCTTCCTTCTATCCTAGCACCTGGGTAACAAACCAGCTCTTGGTGGTGTACCAAAAGGCTAAAAGGGAAGGGGCCTGCCAAATCACCAGAGGGTGTGCCTTAAGGTAGGATAGCCACGGAAAAGGTACCCTTCTGAAGTGCCACTACATGGCAAGATTTCATGGAAGGGACTAGGAACATGCCCGTGCTACCTATCTGATATGGTAGGGTAGGCAGCTATTCTCAGCAGGAGGCGGCCCTGTAAATATCTGGGTCTTATTCCATGTATGGTTTTAAAGAGGTAACCAATACTTTGAATTGTACCTGGAAGGAAGTTGGGAGCCAGTGCAGCTTTAACAAGAGATGTAATATACCAAACCTAAGGAACACTTGATATAGCACATGCTGCTGTTGTCTAAACCAGTTATAACTTCCAGGTGTTCTTCAATGCATCCTTTAAAAATGAATTCCTTAAAGATATTTGTGTGTTGCTTTTCTGCTCTACAAGCTCCACAAAGGAATGGATAATTTAAGACAAAATAAAAATAAAAAGCAAAGCAAAAACTGGCTGTTCCTAATAACTGTTTTGCTCCCAAATACAGATAGTTCTCAACTTACAACATTTCATTTAGTGATGTTCAAAGTTACAATGGCACTGAAAAAAGGGACTTATGACCCTTTTTCATAGTTATGAGCTTTGTAGCATCCCTATGATGTGGTCAAAATTAAGATGCTTGGCAACTGGTTCATCTTTATGACAGTTGCAGAGTCCCAAGGTTATATGATCCCTTTTTGCGACCTTCTGACAAGCAAAGTCAATGGGGAAGCCAGATTCACTTAACAACCATGTTACCAACTTAGCAACTGCAATGATTCACTTAATGACTGCAACAAGGTCGTAAAATAGAGCAAACATCACTTAACAACAGAAATTTTGGGCTCAATTGTGGTAATAAATCAAGCACTACCTAGATTGCCTAGATTGTAATGTTTCTCTTTTTTGCCTCTATTGCTGGCTCACAAAGGATTCAACAGGGACATTCAGAGAGAAGAGTGTGGGGGAAGGCACATTTGTTGTGATGTATGTCTTGTATCCTGACCTAAGAATATAATTCTTATTTTGACAATGATGTCACGTGGCTTATCAATAGGATGACACCATCATCATTTTGGCATTGTCTTAGATTATACTGTACATCTTTGGCTACAGCCATCCTTTTATGTAGACCTCCAACAACTCAGAAACTTACCGCACCAGAAATGGCTGTTTCAATAGAGCCTTTTGGCATATTCTTCCTTCGGCACACCTCAATAATGTTGGCTAAATTGGTGTTAAGTTGTGGGTTCGATCCTCCTTCTGAAAAGGCAATGTAGAAAGATGGCAGGTCATTATCATTTGTTTAGGAAACACAACACTGCATTTTAGAGAACAGGAAATAAAGATTTTTGTTCAGTTAGTACAAGAAAAGCAACAATGCAGATAGCAGGAAGTAAGGCTATACAAAAAAATAGGTGTGCTGAGTTCAGCTATACATAATTAAGGATGTGCACACCATGGTTTCTTCAAACAGTTGTAATTACGGAAGAGATAACATTAAGGACCCAGCCGTTTTAAACGCAGAGCATCTTCTATTAAATCTGGGGAAAACCCTCTGAAGGGCTCATTTTTATTATTTTTATAAATAAGTCAAGGCAGCAAACATAAACAATACTCCTTTCTCCTCCTATTTTCCTCACAACAACCCTGTGAGATGGGTTGGACTAAGAGAAAGTCATCTAGTCAGTGTTTGTGCCTAAGGTGGGACTAGAACTCACTGTCTCCTAGTCTCTAACCTGGTGCCAAACTGTTCGGTCACTGTTTCATCCTAAGTCTGAACTATCTTAGCAGAAAGGATTGTTCTGCTCACCAGAAAACTCACAACCCTGTCTTTTCTGCAAGTCCCTCACTCAGACAAGTTAGCACAACAAGAACCACACCAGGGGTGGGATTCAAAAAGTTTTACCACGGGTTCAGTGGGCATGGCTTGGAAGGTGCACTTTGCGCAGGAGCCGAGGCGTTCCGACTCACCTCCTGCAAGCCTGCACTCTCCCGGTTACTTCAGCAGCTGCCGCACGTTACTCTGCTGTGCCGCGCAAAGCAGCTGCGCTTCAAAAACAGAGGATGACCATGGGAACTGGGGCGGGTGGGTGAGCCCAACAGCAGTGCGGTGGAGAGAACTGGTTCGGTCTCCACTGCTCATCGCCAATATTGGCTTGGCAGAACTGGGCCGAATCAGTAGAATACCATCAATGAACCACACTTAGCTAAGATAGGTTTGTCCAACAACTATTGCCTGGAATATGGTTTTCCATACGGTAAATCACAAACCACAAGTTGCTGGGTTCACACAACACACTGAGCTAATATCCAACATTATGGTTTCATGTCATATTATGGCTTAGCCACAGCAGTCCTTAGGAGCCTTCATTTTGATTATAAAATAAGCCAGTGAAATATTGGATCCGTACCCTTCACAGCAAAACGGATCATCATGGTAAGTTTTTGGAAGACCAAGGAACGTGCAGCATCTTTAGGCCCCTTAACATTTTTGACTTTGGACCACTTGTTGTGTCCAGCAAGTGTGGCACTGGAGGCATGGATGGCACAACTGGGATGATGGAAAAGCATCACACGGGATGGTCGAAGCAGAGGACTCAGCCGTGTGTAAATGCAGCCCACAGACATGACTGGATTGGCCAAAGACCTGGGAACAAAAGAGACTATGAAGGAACATTACCATGGGAGCCATTTCAAAGAAAATATTATCTCTATATATAAACAGGGTGATGGTGTCCTGTTAAATCAATCCTAATTCTTGGTGACCATAGCAACAAATCCATACAGGTGTCTTGATGACATTTTCAGATGCAGCTTGCTGTTAGTTTTTTCTTCAGCTTGAGGGAGAATGACTGGGCCAAAGTCACCTAGCTGACTTTCATAGCTAGGACAGGACTAGAATGCAAAAGTCTCCAGGGTTCAAATGCTACCCCTTTACCCCCTTTACCAGACGTTTTCAAAAAACGGACCCACACCACAAAAACAGCTCAGTTATGAGTGAGATAATCACAGCTACCCTCCCCAAAAAGATATAACCCATTTGAAATAGTTTATCTGAACATTTCAGAAATGTAAATTTTGAAAGTTCCCCCTCTCAGGCCAACAGCAAAAAGCTTAAAACAACCAAACCTAATGATCTATTTATTATGTCCAAAGTGTTAGGAATAGGATAGCTATCAAAAGAACACCAAAATAAGGTCCAAATCATTATTAATATTTTTAAAAAATGGATTATACTTTCAAGGATCCTCTTCTTCGAGGGTCTTCAAGCTTGACAGGTTTAAGAATTGTGGACCTCAACTCCCAGAATTCCTCGTCCAGTCATGTTGGCTCAGGAATTCTGGGAGTTGAAGCCCACAAGTCTTAAAGCTGCCAAGTTTGAAGACCCTTGATTTGTTGATTTGCTCTTTATTTCACACGTATAGGACAACGTCTGCAAGACGAGCCACGCTCCCCATTTCGGCATTTACCATTTATTATGGTAATGGCATAAACCTGCCTGCCCTAACCTTGGTTTCAATATGCCCAATTGGTCGGGGAAGACAGTTTTAACCCTGCGATCCTATACATAGGCGGAAAGACTTAATGTCAGAGAAGGTCGGGTTGGGGGTCTTCCATCATTTGCTGCAATTAGACCATTATTCCACCCTCTCCGTCAGTTTCTCCCACTACCCTTACCTACCCACGAGTAACTTCGAAATAAAACCCCAGAATTCTGCAGAATCTTTCCGCTCACAGCTCCGCCCCGTCGGGGGAAGAGCCTGAAATTAACTCTTTCTTCTCGGCAAGACAATTTTCCAATGCCGATTTCCCGCCCCCCGCGTCCTTTATTTCTTTTTCAATGGAAACTCACTCCCCAGTCCTTCGCTTGGAAAGATCCCCTGAGCCGCTTTGCAAAGACCAGCGTTCCTTGCACTGAACCTTAAGGAGATGAGAGACAAGGGGAAAGACCGGGAGGGAAAAGGAAAGCGAGCGACTTCGTGGGTGAAGTCACTTCCGGACTTGGGCCGCCCGGGCAAAGTGAAACGTCTGCGCCTGCGCATGTGCACAGTCCTCCACCTCACAAGTATTTCACCGCTAGCTAGCAATGGAAATAGCCGCGATAATGGGTGGCGTCTGCTTCGTTGCTCCAAAGAATAAAGATCTTTCTTGCACCGCAGTTTCCCCTAATGTTAATTTTGTACATAGGAGTAGGCAATCGGTTGTCATTTGGATTACAATTCCCATAGCATCTGACAATGGGGAATGCCGGATGGGGATTACTGAAGTAATAAAATTACTGGTGGACCCCAGGTTCTCTGATACCTATGCCATGAGCAGATTTTCAGACAGGGGTTGCTCGGGGCAATGCTGGGTAGTGATGTGCAAAATGTTAAGGTTTTTCTTCCTCCAGATATGTTCTCTCTCTCCCCACTCCCCATTTAATACTTCTTTAAGTTGGCCTCCTGGTATATTTCATACCTTTCCTGCCTTACAATGGCATAAAATGCCACATTGTTATTTTTTTGACACATTTTTAAGGGGTGCAAATAATGTGTTCAAAAGCCACAAAGGCTGTGTAAGAATACAGTCTTTAATGACAGGCTAAGCATCACTTTAGAATCACAAATGAAAACATTACAGTCTATTTTTTTGCTTAAAATTCTGTTTCTCAACCTTGACAACTACAGTATAAGCCCTGTGGATTTCAACTCCCATAATTCCCCAGCCAGTATACTGGGGTTACTGGCCTCCAAGATGCGCTTGTCGTTCTATTTGAAATCTTTGCTTTAATTGAAATACAGTAATTCAATAAGATTACAATGATTCTTTTCAGAATAACAAAAGTTGGAAGGGATCTTGGAGGTTTTCCAGTCCAACCTCCTGCTCAAGGAGAAAACCCTATACTGTTTCAGACAAATGGTTGTCCAATCTCCTCTTAAAAACCTCCAGTGATGGAGCCCACAACTTCTGAAGGCAAGCCGTTCCACTGGTTAATTGTTCTTGTTAGGAAATTTCTTCTTGGTTCTAGGTTGCTTTTCTCCTTGATTAGTTTCCATCCATTGCTTCTTGTCCTGCCTTCAAGTGCTTTGGAAAATAGGTTGATCCCCTCTTCTTTGTGGCAGCGCCTCAAATATTGGAACACTGCTATCATGCCCTGCTCCTTCTTTTCAGTAGACTAAACATACCCAATTCCTGAAACAGATCTTCATATGTTTTGTCTCCCCAATCATCAATGTTGTTCTTTTCTGCAACCTTTCCAGAGTTTCAACTTCTTTTTTATAATGTGGTGACCAAAACTGGATGCAGTATTCTTCAGTTTCCACCAATACATTTCATACAAACCTGTTACATAATTTCCCCAATTTTTTTAAAAAAAGAAGAATGGAGAAGGATTAATTATCTTTGATGCCAGGCAATAAAAACTTATCTGGGATGTGACTGATATTTGTGCTAGCTTAATTTTTTTGATTCATCTCTAACTTTCAGATCAGAAATGTTAGTAGCTTAATATATTCTTTGAATGTTTGTCCTTTAGATTATTCAAAATAGGTAGCTTATTACTTGTCCCAATCAATATAGCTACTAGAATCATTTGGTAAGAACTATTAAACAATACAGTTGTAGTCTACGAATATTCTAACAATACATCATTGTAAAAATCACACTAAGAGTATGTTTCATGTTTTTCTTACAACTTGCATTTTTTTTTCTGTGTGCAAAGCAATAGAGGGGTGTTGCCCTTTAGAGTACTCAAAAAAAGTTAGATTTCATGAGAATGAACTTTCATGTACAATACACAGAAACAAATATCTTTGCAAAAACTATAGTGAACCCCAAAAAAAGTATAATTGAAATTTGTTTATTGGACTTGCAGCATGAATTATCCATGGCTAACTGAACTATGATTTACAGAATTCTTTCAATTGCTTTGATTCACACATTTCACTGTACATTTCACTGTAAAGTACCATACTGTACTAAAGTACTGTAACCATTAAAAGCTAAACGTATTCAATATATTGAACCAAGTAGCCAAGAAAATTATAGAAACTATTTTAACTCTCTACCTCAATTAAAAACATTATATTTGCATATCCTGAATTCATTTTATTCCTAAAGTAGTTCTATTCTCTAAACTTGGCTATTGACTATTTTCTTGGATTTGGGGCAGTGGTGGTATTCTACTGGTTTGTTCTGGTTCTGGTGAGCTGGTAGTAGCGATGAGCAGTGGAGACCGAACCAATTCTCTCCACCACTCTGCTGTTGGGCTCACCCGCCTGTCCATGCTCCCACATTCACCTTTATCCTCTGCTTTTGAAGACCAGCTGCTTTGCGCAGCATAGCAGAGTGCTGCGCGGCAGCTACTGAAGCAACTGGGTGAGTGCAGGCTTGCAGGAAGTGAGTTGGAACACCTCTGCTCCTGTGTAAAGTGTATGTTTGGTGCACGTGCATATACAAAGTGTGTGCATACGCACAAAGCATGCCCACCAAGCCACGCCCATTGAACCGGTAGTAGAACTTTTTGAATCCCACCACTGATTTGTGGGTAATAAATCTTGCTATGCTACACAAGAGAAAGCTATGCTACTCAATTTAGTGTATCTGTGTTTGGCTGAATAATTATTCATGATTACTCTCATAAACGTTTCCATTTGCATATCCTTGTTACTCAAGGGTTATTCTGTATGTATCATAACATGATGAAATGATTGTAACTTCAAGGATAAGTCATGAAAAGCCATGATGGTGCAGTGGTTAGAATGCAGTACTGCAGGCTATTTCTACTAACTGCTAGCTGACTACAATTTGTCAGTTCAATTCTCTCCAGGCTCATCCTTCTGAGGACAGTAAAATGAGAACCCAAACTGTTGGGGACAATCTGCTGACTCTCTAAATAATTTAGAGAGGGTTGTAAAGCACTGTGAAGCTATGTATAAGTCTAAGTGCTATTGATATTGCTAAATCACTTTTTCTGAGGCTGTAATAACTTTGAACAATCTTTAAATGAACAGTAATAAGTCAAGGACTACCTGTAGTATCAGATACACTGTAAATATCTATTGTACAATACAATATATTGTAGCCACAGACATCTGGTGCTGATAAACTAATTAACACATGCAATCTGTCTTAATCCAGAAATTCCAGTCCTCATAATTTTCAGCAACTACTTTTTCTCCTCCCTGGACAAGATTCCACTTGACAGCCTGGTGTCTTTCAGGAGTATAACATGCATATCGCCTTCTGAAATTCCCAATCTAAACCTGTGATTCCAAGTATTGCTTGTAGAAATGAAACTTCAAAAGGAGGTTTCTTTGCCATAATGGAAAAACCTGCTTCATACGTTATAAAAGGACCTGGGAAAACTATCCATCTACATACATAGTGCACAAACACATTTATGTGAACATTGGCAGTTACATAATTGAGTAAAAAAGAAAGTATAAATTAACCACTGTAATGGGGTTTATAAGACCAAAAATTATTATTAGATAGGTTACTATGCAAAGAGCTTAATCTATCTGATTAAGAGACATGCAAAAGAACGCATTATATTATATCTTAGTGTTTCTTAATGTTTGGACAAGACTGCGGAGTAATTGAATTATTGACGTGGTTCTGATGGAAAGTATTTGCGTGGTTACAGTTTGTAGCGTGTTGTTTTAAGCAACTAATTGTAGCTTCAGTTAGTAATGTAACTATGCCATTTCTATTAGAAGTCAAAAAGAAGCTCCCATTGAAATCTATCATATATTGAGCTCATTCATAATATAATGGTGGTGGGCAAAACACAACTAGCAGAAACTTACTGTAGAAAGCAAAGAAGGTGACACTGGATAGAGATATACAGGAACTGTTATGTAAGCAAAACAGGGTGGAAACATTTTTAAGGCTGGAACAGTCAAATGACATTTAGAAGTAACTCAGGAAGACACCTCCTTAATTTATTGAACTACAAGATAGAGGGGGGAGTCACTGCACCCCCAGACTTTCTATTATTGTAATGTAGCCAATCTCAATAAAAGTAGTTTTAATCTTCCTGTGGTATTGATTTCCTGGTTTGGTCCATCTGGGCTGACACCTATTAAATGAACTATGATTAAAATGAATTTTGCAAGAGTGCTGGGGAGTTTGCAGGGTGTGGTTAAAAAACCTAGTCGGCATGAGGTTGCAACTGAACTTCTGTTTTTATGTATGTTGTGTAAAAATACATGTGAAGCACATGTATCATTCATTAAAAAGAGTGAAATTTCAATCACGTCTTTGTGGCCACCATCTTGACTTTAGTATCAGCTTGGTCAAATTGTTTGGCAATAAAATGATTCATTCATCTATTTTGGTATAGAAGAGATTAAAGGTGTAATTTCTAGAGAGCAGATGGTAGCACTGAAACATAAAAGCTCATAGCTATTGTATTTCTCTCTACATCAATAAGAGAGGTTATCTTTATCTTTGAATAAGTTATAATATGAATAAAAACTATTAAGAATAGAGGATTGCTCTAAAGGATAAAATGAAGTTGCAATTGAAAGTCTAAAGATGATGTAATGGCAATACAATATGTTATGGAAAGTCAATTTATACAATGTGAATGTAAAGCCAAGAGGAAAAGGCTATTGATATTGTGCACAAGACATATGTACATATGTACACACTGTATAATGGAAAAGAAGGTTTTATTTGTTAGGTTTGTTGTGAAAAATAAAATATTTGGTGAGAGGGGTTTGCAAGTTAGAAGCAATATACAAAGAGTAGTTTGATGTGATTACAGTTCATTTACTAGATGAAAAGAAAATGGAAAATCTGAGTATAAACATTGCTTTCAAAAACAACTTAATACAGGTAGCCCTCAACTTATGACAGTTCAGTGATGACAACACTGAAAAAGTTAAGTTATGACAACATTTAAAAGAGTGACTTAGACCTGGTCCTTGCACTTACAATAGTCACAGCATCTCCATGGTTATTTGAGCAAAATCTGGGCACTTTGCAATCAGCATGTATTTATGACGGATACAGCATCCTGGGGGTTCCTGACAAGTAACATCAATGAGGGAACCCATAGGTGCTTTTTCAAGAGGCAACTGGACTTTGTTTTTCTTTGAAAATGTTTTGCTTCTCATCCAAGAAGCTTCTTCAGCTCCAGTTACCTCTTGAAAAAGCACTTTTGGGACAACCATGACCTGGATGAGAATCTCCATAGTGACTAATCAATGGAGGAAGCCAGATTTGCTTAATGACTGCATGGTTTGTTTAACAGATGCAGTGATTTGCTTAACAACCATGGCAAAATGATTGTAAATTCAGGCATGACTCACTTAACAACTGCCTTGCTTAGCAACAAAAATTCTGGTCCAATTGTAATCATAAGTTGAGAGTTACCTATAACTATGTTCTGTCTTGCTCTGCCAAATTTGCTTTACAAGGAGCAGGGCTAAGAAAGGCCTTTTGCACAGGATGGGAAGAAAACTTAGCCCAGTAACGTCTTCACCTATCCCCAGATTTTCAAAGGCATTGAGATGGGGAGTGGTTTTGCTTACAAACAGACAGTACATATACCACAGAAATGAGCTTTCATAATTCAAATTCAAATTCATAATTCAAATTGACAACTATGATAGATATAACTGATCTTTTTAAATGTATATATCATTCACTGTACTACTCCACACCTAGGAAGATGTTTTTAATGCGTATTTCCAACCTAGTCACTAAGCAGTAGATGGAAGCCGTAGGACTTTAAGGAACAACACAGCACAGACTTCCAGGTGATGTCACGATGAGACCAGAAGCACCGGACAGAGGTCTCCATGCCTACGCTAGCTTCTCGCCACTTGTGGGCTCCGGAAAGAACCGAAAGCTGCCTTGGAAGGGTGGCAAAGCTAAGGAGAGGCACCTGGTGAGGTTCCGAGGGAAAACGCAACTTCCTTGTGGAAACCCCAAGCTTGGTCTCTACGCCACAATGGAGAGAAGAGTGGGCCAAGATGGCCGCTACAGTGTTGGGACAGCTGAGGAACATCTAAGCAAAGTGCTGGATTGGAGATTGGGAACGGTGCCTGGAGAAGGGTGAGAAGAATCAATTTTATTTTTACCTACCCCAAAAAGACTATAACAGAGAAGAATATAGAATTGTGTCAGTGGTGGCTTGGATGACAGAAGAAGAATTAGGAAATATAAACAGTTTAAAATTTTAAAAGGAATAAATTTGGAAGAACACTAGTTCAGAATTGTCGATTGGACAGGATTTTTCATGGGAAAGCATTAATTTGAATGCTGAAAATAATTGTTCTAAAAGAGAAATAATATTTGATTTTTAAAAATTGGCGAAGCTATTTTAAAGAAATAGGAAAAGGGTGGCTATGAAACTGGATTAAAGTGCCACTTGTTGATGAAAGAAAAATCCTGCAAATCCCTTCAAACTAAATTTAATCAAAAGGAGAAATTAAAAAGGAATAAAAGAAAGACACTACAATAAGACTCCTGGAAGCTGAAATATATTATAACTAAGGAATACAAGAGGATATTACCCATGGAATTATTGGTGATTTGGATTGGTTAACATTGGGAAATAAAGATTTGAGAATATTGATATTAAAAAAGAGACACTAGTTCAAATAAAATAAAACTTACTGGATACTGGACAATTGGAATAATAAGTAATACAAAGATGAGTGAAATATGTAAAGAAATAAAGATGGACCTTTGAGCCATGAATGAGATGTGGGACAGAATGTTGGATTTATGCACAAAAATACAAAACATAGAGAAAAAATCAGAAATGGTGACGATAGCAGAAGAAGAAAAAAGAAGGGGGAGGAGCTAGAAGAAAGAGAAACCAGTGAAATGGAACAAAAGGAGCAACAAATAATACAAAAGAAGAAAAGAGAAATTGAACTTGAGATATTAATGATAGATGCAATAAATAAGGGGGGGAATACTGAGATTGGAATGCTGATAAACGAAATGGTTAGGAAATTACAGAAAGGAGATCAGAAGAGAGTGGAAATAAACTTTGAGAAATGGGAGAAAAAATATCAGAAAATGATAAAGAATAGAGGAAGGATTAAGGGAAAAAGCCCAAAAGATGGTAGAAAATGGGAAGTAAGCAAAGAAACAACGAATCAATATAAAAGGGAGACTTAGAGATAATGGTTAGAAATGGAAAAGAAGGGATATTTTAGCAGTAAAATATGTAAAATAGAATCTGAGGAACTTGGAGTAAGAACTAGAATAAGAATAAGAAGGAATAATTAAAATGGAATAGATATGAAGATAAGAATTTATAATAAACCAAGTAAGATAGATAAATGTATATGGAAGATAAAAGTGACCAATATTTAAGATATGAAAGGAAATGTTATGTGGAGCTTGACAGGGAGTAGACATAACCATATAGTAGAATAATATTTTTAATGAATTATATATTTTGTTATTCATATATATAAGGTAACGAGGTTATAATGTTATAAATTTGATACTATTGGCTAAAAGAAAATGTATTTGGATAAAAATGAAATGTTAGAGCCATGATGGTGAACCTATGGCACACGTGCCACAGGTGGCACATAGAGCCATTTGTGTGGGCACGTGAGCCCCAAGCAAACTTATCTCACTGCATATGCGTGTGCGCCTCCCAGTTGATTTTCGGTCTGTTTGAGGCCTTTTTTGGCCTTCCAGAGGCTTGGGGGTAATCTCTGCAGCCTTTGCAGGCCCCAAAATAGGCCCGTTTCATCATTTCCAGGCTGCAGAGGCTTCCCTCAAGCCTCTGGGTGGCTGAAAAAGGCCTCAAACAGCCCTAAAATCAGGTGGGAGGCGCAGTGCAGGTAAGGTGGGGGGAGGAAGGGATTGCACCCACATGTGCAGGTGGTGGTGGGCCGCATGCATTGCCTCTGGGTGGTGGCATGCAAGCGCGCGGGCGCAAGCACAATTTTTGGCACAGGAGCCCAAAAAGGTTAGCCATTACTTTATTAGAGGGAAGGGAACATATAGAAAATAAAATATATGCAACAGTGGCAAATGTAATATTGTGGGGAGAGACATAATAGGGGATAATGTAAATTAAGATGAAATGTTGAATGGTCAATGAATGGTATGAATAGATTAAATTGCAAACATGGTGACCATAAGAATATATGATAAAGGAAGTTAGAGATTGATTAGAATGTTTCTAATGAATTAAATATTTTATTATCCACTTGAACAAGGAAATGAGGATGTATTGTTATATTGTTGGCTAAAGAAAATAAGATGGAAAATATATTTGCGTAAAAATGAGAAGTTAGAGGGAAGGAAACACATAAAACATATGTAATAATATTGGAAAGGGGATTTAATAGGGGATAATATAAATTAAGATGAAACATTGAATGATCAATGAAATGATATGAATAGATTAAACTGTAAACCTGTTGAATGTAAGTATATGATCAAGGAAGATAGTGATTGATTGACTGATATAAAGTAATTCATAGAATATAAAGAATTAAAATTGGTAATAAACAATGATGTGATGTTAGAAAGCTGTATCTGTGACTATGGATATGGCTGGTTTAAAATGTAAAACACCTGGAATCACAGTTCTCTCAAAGATGTAACACCTGGAATCACACTGTTCTCTCAAAGATGTATTTAAATAATTAAAAAATAAAAAAAAGTTTTCCAAAAAAAAGAAGAAACAACACAGCACAAACTTCTGCAAATGTTTCCCCAGTTTCTCCAGTGATGTTGCAGTCTCTCTTTCATCAAAGGAGGAGAAGGAACTGAAAAATGGCAATGCATTTTAGTGTTGCTAGAATAAGAGTCAAAATATTATTATTTTTTTTGGGGGGGGGGGGCGGAATCAGTGGTTTTCAAAGTTCCTTGCCTGGTTGATTGTCACATTGGGAGAAGAATTTATAAGCATGCAGCAATTGGCTAATCAGCAAAGGATATGTGGATTGGATTAAGGTTTGTAGATTGCATTACTACTCCACAAGGAAATGCAAAGTGAGGAGTTAGTTACATCAGAATTGGGAGTGAAGGCAGAAGGGAGAAAAAAAACCCCGATGCGTCAGTCTTACGTCTTCTGAGTGACAGGCTTTCCTGCCTATCTCATGCTTAATTCAGTGGTTTAAAAATAGCCTCCAGATGTTTATAATTGGATAGTCACAGAGCAAGAACAGCCCATCTGAGCAGATAGGACTGTGAGAAAAGACACAGCGAGATCTAAGGAGCAGACGCCAAAAGACAGCAGAAGAAGAATCCGGACAATTGGTGGGCAAGAGGAAATCCAGAAGGTTTTGTGCAGGTCGAAGAAATAGCTCGGTGGGGTGTCTAGAGGAATGTTGCACC
This sequence comes from Pseudonaja textilis, assembly GCF_049901715.1. Classification (NCBI taxonomy): domain Eukaryota; kingdom Metazoa; phylum Chordata; class Lepidosauria; order Squamata; family Elapidae; genus Pseudonaja; species Pseudonaja textilis. The sequence continues at coordinate 130,293,739 of NC_142008.1, read as the reverse complement.
ACGTATAGGTGTGACCTCAGAGGCCAGGGAAAGCGAAGAGAGAATATTTGTGGATCTATGGGGTACAGGAAGAAGATTTCATAGAAGGAGCAGGAAGAGAGGCATTGGCAAAAAAAAAATCTGGGTAAGTCAAGGAATCCCTTCAGAGGAGTAGGAAATAGGAGAAGGTAGGTTGTTTGATTGTGAGTCATGTATATATTATGTCATAGATTTCATTATTTGATGTGGATTATGAGGCAAAGTACATGTAGGATGTAGTGGTCTGCTGACTCCAAAAAGCAGGGAGAGGGCTGTGGGCTGAAAAATGTGGGGAGGAGTTAGGCAGTGGGTTGGCTGTTTGAGCTCATTTCTCCATGAAAAGATGGACCTTGATCCAGAACATGTGTATTAAAAAAAAACCACATACACTCACCACCACAAACAGCTAGTGGCCAGGTTCCTCTAAGCTTGACATATACTTCTACCTCTCAGAAGGGATGAAAGTTGCTGTAAAAGATGGCACCTAAGCAGGTCTTGAGGTTCTGGATTGGAGATGATGGGAAAGTCTTGGTTCTCTTAGGGAAGAAGGGGCAGGTTTGACAAAAGAAAATGCTGCATCATGATGAAAACGAAGCAGCTACCACAAAAGGAAGGAAAATGAAACAACTGCAAACCCTTTTTAGGTGCCTCATACCCAGTATATGAATGGGAAGGCTGGTCTGGTGTAGTGGTTAAGGAACCAGGCTAAAAACCAGAAGATGGTGAGTTCTAGTGCCACCTCGAGCATGAAACGTGGCTGGGTGACTTTGAGCCAGTCACTCACTCTGAGCCTATGACATTAGGCTTGGGTGACAAGCTGGTTGGTCAATTTCTGTTGCAACCAATAAATCAACACATTCAATAAAGCTCAACTTTTGCAGGAAAATATTAGGAAGAAAAAGAATAAACAGTACATTAATAATAAGGAACAATATAGGCCAGCATATTAAATGCAAGTGATTCTCTGTTCTGAACTCAGCTGGCCTGTGACAAAGCTGCAAATTGAGGCTATGTGCAAAGGTTCCTACAATGCAGAAGGCCCTGTCCCTAAAGGGGAAACAATACATGACTACTAATTCCACCCCGCCCCCCCACCAACTTAGAATTTTGACTGTTTTAATTCCTAGCAGGATTGCAGCTATTGTATCTCTTCTTTTGCCTGCCTGATTGTAAGTCTGGTCATTTCCTCTGATGAATCAGCCACAGCCATGCAGGTTGGAGAATCTGGATCTCAGTTCTAAGACTACAGTTGAGGAAGGTTCCTCTGAAACAGGGAAAGGAAACCTGTGATACCCACAATATCGAGGTAGTCCTTACAGCCATAAGTGAGCTCTGTAATTTACAGTCGTAAATTGTGATGGTTGTAAAGTGAGTCCCACACATCCATTCCTGATTTTATTATATATATATATATATATATATATATATATATATATATATATATATATATATATATATGTTTGTGACATTTGATAAGGGAACCCATTGTAAATGCCAGGTTTCTGGCAAAAATGTCATAAATCATGGTCACATGACCACAAGGGGCTGCAAATGGCCATACATACAAACTTTGTCAAGTGCCCAAAATGCAGTCATGTGACTGTGGAGGGGTGGGCGACATTAGAACTTCAAAACTGGATCATAGCTCACTTTTTGGAGGTCCATCCCCTGAGGCCAGGGGTTCTGTCCATTCAGACCTGGCTTCTGAGATTAGAACAAGGCTGGCTTTACCAACCCCAAATATTCACAAACGTTACCAGAGGCAGGTTCTGATGCAGTAATCCCTATTTCATGCTGTTCGTGGAGAGACTTTTGAAACCTTGATGAATACAATACATTGCATCAATAAAGGACATTCCACTTCAGGAGACATTTAACAGTCAATATTGGAGTGGAACTGGAGTGAACCAAGGTGGTATTGAGCAGATACTGAAGAGTTCTGGAGAACTGGTAGTGGAAATTTTGAGTAGTTCGGAGAACCAGCAAACTCCACCTCTGACTCCACCTCTGATTTTACAGTATCCTTCCCCTGCCACACCCACCAAGCCACGCCCACAGAACTGGTAGTAATTTGAATTTGAATCCCACCACTGGACCAAACAGATATAATACCTGCAGGATTAAGATCTGTTTCACTTAGTGTCTCACTTTTTCCAAACTTGTAATCTATTTCAGCACCTGTATGCATTGTTGTTGTTGCTATCAGCAAATGCCAACATTTTAACCCTTTACCATGATAGTTGAATGGTTGGTGAGTATTGTAATTCTATAACATTGTTTCCTTCTGCCTAATTTATGTGTTTGGATACATTTTTAAAAATGTGCTGATGGATACATTTTTAAAAATGTGCCACAAAATCTAGAGAGTGAGTAAGATCGCAAGGCTTTATTCTGGTACACACACACACACACACACACACACACACACACACACACACACACACACAATTGTATGTATGTATGTATGTATGTATAATTCTCAGAGGTTGCCTGGATGAGTCTCTGTAGTTGTCTTGGAAAGCTTCTCAGAAGTACTTTGCCATTGCCTCCTTCCTAAGGGCTGAGAGAATGTGACTGGCCCAAGATCACCCAGCTGCATTATGCCTAAGGCAGGACTGGAATTCATATTTCCCATTTTCTAGCCTGATGCCTTAACTATTGAACCAAACTGTCTCTCATGTATAGATTAGGTGGATTCATATTAAAATAGCAATAGCACTTAGACAGCCCTCTCTAAGCGGTTTACAGAATCAGCATATTGTCCCCAACAATTTGGGTCATCATTTTACCCACCTCGGAAGGATGGAAGGCTGAGTCAACTTTGAAAAGGTGAGCTAAACAAATTTCTTCTAAACTTCTAGCAGTAATTTTCCATCATGAAGGGGCAAGTAGGTGCCAGCCTGATTTCTCCTGAAATAAGTACCTCATCCTGAAATTTTGCACCTGAAAGTTTAGTTGGGAGAAACACATGATTGATATGCAATTTTAAATAGTCTTTCTTCAATATGGTGTGATCCCACAAACAATACTTGCAAGTAATACTTAATTTATATATCATCTTTTTAACCTGATTAAAAAAAAACACCTTGTACTACTAGAAGAGCCTTAGAAGGGTTGGAAGATATCAGTGGTTAATAAAATAAAAATTCAAATAATTTAAATAAATAAAAATTGACCAATTCACTACATCCTGCCTATCCAAACTCTCCATGGAAAGGAGATTCTGATTTGTTTTTGCTTTTTATTTCCTGGACATTCTGATGCTAAGCTGTTCTCTGAAATTAGGAGAAATCTTAATTATGTAACCATAAGCTTTTGACTCCCCCACTCTCTGTTTAGAAAGATTCCTTGGAAGCACTGCGATTTCAGGCTAGAAGGCTGCCGTGTCTCTTGGTCCATCTGTTATCACAAGTATTTCACAGCCAACTTAAGTACTAGCAAATTATTTATTGGCTCTAGAAGACTGCATTGATTGTTAAGCATATCTCAACAGCTTCTTGGAAAGTTGTTTAGATCCAAGTCACTGGCTTCTTGGAAAGCTGAAGACAATAGCTACTACAATGGAGATTGGATTGACCTCTGACAGGGAGAGCCAATTACAATCAACTTCTAAAGAGACTTACCATTCTACAAATGCAACTGTACTACCAAGTTTAGTGCATTGTGGGAATACCGAAGAACTGCTCCATCAGATGACATCACAGGAAGGTCCTCCCAAAACATCTCAATGCTGGAAAAATGCTGGGAATGGGTCATCCCTTGTGGTCAATCAAGCATTGCAATCAATGAGCAGCCAGTCATGTCCAGATGCCACAAACTGTGAAAAGCTGCAATCTAATGAAACAGATAGTCCTTTGAAGAGCTCAGAGCTAGCAACTTCATCTGAAGAGGTTGTGGCGGGTGCGGATACTGTTCCTGAGGTTGTGCCACCCTTGTTCTTTCCACTGAAACACACATGGATGCTTCAACTCCACTTAGAGGATGACATTGAAGACTACCTGGAGGGATTTGAGTCCGTGGCCTACACCAACCGCTGGCCCAAGGCAGAGTGGGTTGCTAAACTGAAGCCATATCTGAGCCGCAAAGCTCTTCTAGCCTGCAACATCTTGGAACGTAGTCTTGCTAATGACTATGATGTGGTCAAAGAGCGCATCCTGCACCAATATGGTATCACAAGTGAAATGCAACGCCAGTGCTTCAGGCAGTTCCGATACCAGGAAGCCAAAGGCCCCCAAGAAACCTGCCAAATTCTCCAGACTCTTGGACAGCGCTGGTTGAAGCCGGAAAGGCACACCAAAAAGCAGATTTTGGAGTTACTAATACTGGAGCAGTTTCTCACCATCCTGCCCCCAGAAATACAAGACTGGGTTCGAGGATGCTGTCCCAAGACTTGCGCTCAGGCTGTGGATCTTGTTGAAAGTTTCCAGCTGGGAAATGAGGTGAGAGGGATGTAAGTGGTGGAAAAACAATTTGATGTAGGAAGCTGCTGAGTTTAGTTGTACAGGTGGTCGTCCTTGAGTTACAATCACAACTGAGCCTGGGAATTGCGGTCTTAAGTTGTGATGGGGCATGACCAAATTTGAATTTATGACCTTTTACATGGAGGTTCTTAAACGAACCTGTTGGTCACTATAGGTAAATCTAAAATGCTGGTTTAAAAAAAACCTGTTGTAAATCTTGGTGATGAGTGCTGCCAATAAATGTAAAAATGTCTTAGTTGCCAAGAGCCCAAAATGCAGTCATGTGACTGGGGGGAGACACTAACATATTGAAACCAGTTTGTAAATAGCTTTTTTTGGGGGAGGGGGCATCCATCATAATTTCAAATGATTGCTAAACAACTGATTATAGGTTGAGGACTACCTGTATCAATATGCTAAATACCTGAATGAATGGATGCAAAGCTAGGTTGGAAAATGTAAGATTATCTAGCTGTTAGAACTCTCTTAATTTCCCTCACCCCACATTAGTTGACTCTCTACAATATAGTGGCAAGGGTGCTTTGGTCATTTGCAGGCATACCCTATCTGGGCTGTAAAAAAATCCAGACACCATTAGATGCCAGCAGTGAGGTCCGCAAAAGCCTTTTTTGCCATCTAGTAGTTGCCTAGATTTGGCAGCCTGGATATGGTAAATCTCACTGATGTCAGGTTTCCCTCATTCATCTGGTTCACTACACAGGTGAGGGGAATGAAGATCAGGTTGAGGCAACTGTTGCAGCTTTGCAAACAGAAATAGAAACTATATGATGGTTTTGAGCCATTGATGATAGGCACTTTATTCTTGTCATTATTCTAACTTAAACCTGCATTTGTGCCTTTTCCACATATAAAAAATGTGTAGCTTCTCTTTCTGTTTGCAAAGTCACAACAGTCACCTCAATTTGATGGTGCAGGCAATGTTAAGATTCTTGCCTCTAAGACCTCTAAATTGGCTCATCATACATAACCTGTGGTTATTGCTTGAAGAAAACTCACAACATGTATTATAGCTTTTAATAAAACTGTGTAATAGTTTTGGCACCAGATTAGGAATCAATATGTCTGTCTATGGTCATTATATAGTATAATGCATGCAGGAAATAAGTGTATTTGTTTATTTTATTTATATATCATATTTATAAATCACCCATGATCTCCTTCATAGAGCGCTCCTGAGTGGTAAAATTGTTTCTTCTACATTCCTTGTAACATTTTGAAATGGGTGAGGTGGCTATGGGAGCTGTAAGTACTTGTCAGACCTAAGATGAAATCCAATTGAATTCAGTTCTTTAGTTAGTTTGATATAAAGTTTGATATTAGTTTGATATAAAGAATATTATTTTACCTAATAAACAGATATTGATACTGTTATACCTGACAGACAGAATCTTGCCAGGCTAAAGCTATAACCTTCTAGTTATAGACAGTACAGACAGACAGTATGATTGTTTCTTTTTTCATTGTTTATTCTATTATTCTATTACTTTACTACAGTTATGCTACACTTCTTTTCTTTCTCTGTTTTTATTGTTGTAAGCTGCCTAGAGTAGCCCCATGGCAAAATAAGCAGCAAATAAATGTAACAAAATAAATAAGTAAATAAAACCTGGGAGATTCTAGAGATTTGTGGACTTCCCAGCATGGCAAATTCTAGGAGCTGAGATCCACTAGGTCTTAAAGTTGCCAAGGTATGTCACCCCTCTTCTAAGGTATAATTATCCTGATCCTTTTCCCATTCTCATCCAGTTCAGCATTTTCTTATCTCGGCCCCCCACTGGAATGATCTGCCTTCTTCCTGGGAAACCGCATTGCCACTGCTGACATTTCCCACCCAACTTCTTCAGTTGCATATTCCATCACCCTACTGGAATCAGAGTCAAAGTAAAATAGAGAGATCATTTGAATTCCATAGTGTTGGAAGAAATTTAATTCAGAAATTTAATTTATTCCTGCGCTGCCTCTATCCTTCCTTTTAATCATTAACACAATCCGCAAGTAACTGAAACTAGAAAATTATATGGCAAACAAAGTCAATACAAAATTGCAAATATCACTAAGCCACTTCCTCCATTGATAATCACAGTAATGACCAGGCTAAACTGATTAACCTACATAAATAAATAATAGCAGACAGGGAAAGTCCTTTCACCATACAGTTTCCCTGGGTATACAGAGCTGGTGCCCAAAGTCAGCACATAAACACATATCAAAGAAAAGATCTGTAAATAAAAGTCAAATAAAACATTTCACTTCCAGAGCTACATGTCCACCAAATTAAACATTACAAAGAGCACATTCACACACATCTCACAAAGGACTGGCTTTCCTATAAACATTATCAGCCTCTGTACCCTAAGTGATAGTCTACCTTTGAGTGCCATCTGTTATGCTCTCAAATAGCAATAGCACTTAGACTTATATACTACTTCACATTGCTTTACAGCCCACTCTAACTGGTTTACAGAGTCAGCATGTTGCCCTCAACAATCTGGGTCCCCATTTCACCAACCTCGGAAGGATGACTCAATCTTGAGCCAGTAACAATCGAACTGCTGAACTGCAGGCAGACTGCAGTCAGCAGAAGTATCTGCAGTACTTCATTCTAATCACTGCACCACCATGGCTCAATAAAGGAATAAATATCCCTCAATAAAAGAATAAAATTACATCTTTTCCAAACAGCATGTCCAGCATCATTCTTGCAAATCCCAGCTTTTAATGGAAGCTCTCTTCCTTCTAACAATATTTATGCTGAGAGAACTGACTGAAGGGATTTAAATGTTCATGAAAGATTTCCAATTGGTGTATTTGAGGATTAATCTGTTTGGAGTTCCATTTTTTTCCTCATCTTATTTTTGAACGTGTCTCTTTCATCCCATTTCTCTACCACCTCCAAAGCCACCAGTGCCATTCAAAGACATTGATGTGAAGTTCTCCAATGAAGAGTGGGCTTTGCTAACTGAGGAGCAACGAGCCCTGTATGATGATGTTACGCTGGAGAACTTTCAGAATGTGTCCACTCTGGGTGAGGATTGGCCAGTTTTCTTCAGCCCTCCTTGTTTCCCTGGCAAATCAGGAACAATGCTTTTCTAGTTTCATGCTGAATCTAGCTTCTGATCAAGGGCCCAAATGACTGGAGGGGGGACTTATGGTCCACAACATTTGGAGGACATGTTCTTTGGATCATTAGGTTAGCAGGACCCTGGAGGTCTTAGGGAAATAATGGTTGCCTCCTCTCTAGCATAGTATTATTATCTGAACCTTCTAATATTCTGTAAAGGTATTTATTTATTTGGTTCAGACACCGCCTTTCATTCAGGAGTTTAAGGTGGTATATACACTACTCAAAAAATAAAAGGAACACAAAAATAAGACATCCTAGATCTGAATGAATGAAATATTTTTATTAAATACTTTGTTCATTACATAGTTGTCTATGCTTTCCACCTGTTGTCTATTCCATTTGCACAACAGCATGTGAAATTGATTGTCAATCAGTGTTGCTATCTAAGTGGACAGTTTGATTTCACAGAAGTGTGATATACTTGGAGTCACGTTGTGTTGTTTGAGTGTTCCCTTTATTTTTTTGAGCAGTGTATGTAGCCCTCAGTTTATGAACTCAGTTGAGACCCAATTTTACAACTTTTTTTGCCGCAGTTGGTAAGCAAATCATTGCAGTTAAATTAATTATATCATTAAGTGAACCTGGCTTCTCTCATTGACTTTGCTTGTTGGAAGTGGCTGGGAAGGTTGCAAACTGTCAGGTTCATGTGATCCCAGGATTCTGCAACCATCGTTAAATACATGCCAAGCACCCAAATTTTGATCATGTGACCTTGGGGATGCTGCAACAATCATAATTACGAGGACTGGTTATGGTTTACTTTTTTCAGTACTATTTTAATTTCACTAAATGAATCATTGTAATTTGAGAATTACCTAAACATAGCAAGCCCTCCCTCCTATTTGTCCCCATAGCAACCCTGGAAGTTAGATTGGCCTAAGAGAGAGTTACTGACCCAAAATCATTAAGTGAACTTCCGGGGTTGAATCTGGGCTTGAATTGTGTCTGCCTGCCCCTATTCCACCACCTCTGCTGCTGTGCTAACTGGCCCTATACAGGGCTGTACAGGTTAATCAGGGACATTCAAGGGAAAGAGAATAGGACTGAAATTGGTAGATCCTTATTTATCTCTTGTTCTGGTTTTGATCTAGATCAACTCTCCCTTCTTCTGCCTGTTCTTAATGTTTAAACCAATGTGGTGCCTCTTTGTGTTTGACCTGACTTTCAGAATTTTTCACTGAGAAATTGGGAAGCCATAAATCTTTAGTTATGCTCTGCTTCTTTCTCTTGGGCAGGAATTCCTCTGGAGAAACCTGAGATAATCGCCCGGATACAGCAAGGGGGAGAACTGTATTTTCAGAATAATACTATCAATTTTCCAAATGTTCAATTCATAGGTAAGGAAGAAGACTGAACGGGGAGTTTTGTGATGATCCACCTAACCTGTTGCCTAGTTCTTTATAGCCTAGTTTTTATAATACACACATACACTTACATATAGACAGCCATACTAAATAAGTCCTGTTTGTTCTGCTATTAGCAGCAGGAATTACGATTTAAATTACTTGTGGGGGAGGAATATGTGTGTGCAAATTCTCCAGGGATGTCTGTAGGAGAGGGTCAAAGATTATAAGATGGCGGTCACAACACTCTGATTAAAACTTCATCCTTTTGAACCTGTTTCACATAACATGTAAAAGGGATGAGACTTCAATAGTACAATAAAGAGTGCCATTGAGTGATTTTGACCCACTGTTATTTAAGGAGCTATCCATGTACTTAGGGGTAAGTAACCCACTGGGTGGAGCCCCCAGGGCCAATTTGCAGTCCCAAGGAACACATTCAGGTTACATTCCCAAAATTTGGTAACAAAATTTGTACCAATTTTCTACTTTTTCATCTCCCAAAAGACAGAGTAGACACAGTAGACTTTCCCAGGACATAACACACCTTTAACCTTTTTTTAAAAGCTGTGTTTTCTTCCAGTTTTCTTCTTTTTTAAAAGCTGTCTCCATCCAGTCAACCCACTGCTATCAGGTTTCAAAGAATGCCTCCCAAAGAAAGAATAGGAAAAGTATGCCATATGTTATTTTTCTACGAATCGGAGCAATGCCTACCTCAGCAATATTCAGTTTGGGAATCAAGAGAGAGCTTTCGTTACTTCCTTTCCTTAAGCCTATTTCTCAGTTAAATAATGGGCCTCGGGGAAAAAGGGAGACAAACTATTCAGTTTCCTTCAGAAGCAACTGCACTTTCTTCTTTCCATTGCAGGAAGCCAACTGTCACCAACTGTTATCCAAGGGGTGGAAAAACGTTCTTTTTTGAAGAGAGCCACAAAGACAGTTAAGGTACAAGAAATCACCATGGAAGTACCTCAGGACAGTGTGAGTCTAGGGGAAACACTTGTCAAAGAGCCATCTTCTAACTCTATCAAAGAGGCTGCGACATCATTGCCCTCGACTAGTACTCTCCCCCTAAAAAAGCCATTGATTTCCACAAAACATAAATCTTCCAAAAGAAGGAAGCATCAGCCACCCAGAACAGAGGAGTTGTCTTCCACAAAAAGTAGGCCTCAACCATCATTGCTGCAAGAAACATCTGGAAAAAAGGAACCAGGAAGCCAAATTTTGACTGCCAAAGCTGATAAACAAAAGAAGACTCTGGTTCCTCAGGGTGCTAGGTCATCGCAGCTGAAGAAGCCAACTGCATCAGTAGGGCAACACCCCAAAGAGAAGAAGAAATCTAAAGTTCCGAGTGAGCCACCCATTCTGAACAAGGAAACCCTCTTGGGTGAAAATATTGTCCAGGACAAAGAGCATCAGCTGGCATTTCTGGAAGTAAAAGTCAACAAAGCTCCTCTCCCGGTCACCACATGGAATCCTCCTTTCAGTGCCACTGTAGTCTCTGATCTCACGTGCCTGGATTGTGGACGGTCCTTCAAGCAGAGGTTTGACCTGCGCCAACACCGGTATGTCCATACCCGGGAGAAGCCATATGCCTGCACGTTGTGTGAAAAGTGTTTTAGGCATCCAAGCAACTTACATATCCATTTGCGGACGCATAGCGGGGAACGGCCCTATCAGTGTCCCGAGTGTGGGAAGGCTTTTTCCCAAAGTTGCAACCTTCGGACTCATTGCAAGATCCATACAGGTAACAAGCCATACAAATGCTTTGTCTGTGGAAAGTCCTTCTGCCATAGCTCCAATCTCACCATCCACCAGCGAGTACACACTGGAGAACGTCCTTATCCTTGCTCGGTTTGCTCCAAACGTTTCAGTGACAGGTCTACCCTGGTGCAGCATGAACGGACCCACACAGGCGAGAGGCCCTATGCTTGTGTGGTCTGTGGACAGAGGTTCAGCCAGATATCTCACCTCATGAAGCATGGCCGCATGCATCCAGATACCAGTGACCCAGCAGGGCCCACTGAAGAGCCATCTTCCAACACACCCGAAAGGGTCTTCACACCACCTCGTGGAAAAGCCTCTTTCTGAATGAAGCCTCTTTCTGAATGAAGCCAACTACATCAGGTGAGAATCTTGCCTGGATTTCAAAAATATGGGCTTCTTCATCCAAGGCTAACGGTCAGCAGAACTGCACTACTACATAGAGGTGGCTGGATAGTATATTGTGAAGATAAAAGAGAAACTAAGAGTTTTGATAAGCAAAATAAATGGCTGGCAGAGAAGTGGTAACAAAAAACATAGAAAGGGGTGAGAGAATTGCTAAGGATGGAAGCCTCCCTTGCAATCAGTCCGCTGTAAATAGCTAGACTTCATTATCGCATTCAGAGAAACATCTGGAAAAAAATAGTCCCGGTATGCTATATTGTTTATAAAAACAACTCAAATACTCTTGTAAAGTTCTCTTTCCCAAGCATTTTTTCCTTTTTAATCATTTGTTTTCTCATTCCTAACTGTTTCACAAGCCTTTTCTGTTGCCATCATCTCCAGAGATTAACATTGCATATGTATTTGAAACAGACAAAGGTGGAAAATTCAAGACATCTTTGCTCCCTTAGTCATTTTCATAGAAAAAGGCAGGAAAAAGCTTCTTGTAAGATGTAAGGAAAGTGTATTGTGTTTGCAAACAACAATATTCAGTAGCTGGTCCTGAGTTTGGAGCAAATGAGAAAAAGAAATGAGCAGAGAGGCTTCTGGAGACAAAAAAGAGCTACTTGAAAGCAGAGCCAAGATACTTTCGATATGTTAGGAATTTTGAAATGCCAGCAATTTTTTTTTCATTTTTCTTACCTCTGGAATTGCAGTGAATTTTCTACACCAGGATTTCCCAACCTTGACAACTTCAAGACACATGGACTTCAATTTCCCAGCCAGCCAGAGATATTATTTTTTTTAAAAAATCAGTCCAAATATTAGTTAAATGTAAAGATTAAAAAGTAACTGCTTGGCTGTTTTTTATGGTCAAATAAATATTTATTTTCTAAAATGTGTCATTGGGAGAAAATCTCCCACTACATAGTTACTATAGAAATTATTTTCTCCTCTTATGGACTGGAACCGCGAGATGGGCAGTCAAAGCTCCCTTCATTGAATGGACTGGCTTTAATCTATTTTGTTCCTTGAGCAGCCTATTTATTTATTGCTGAGTTATATACAAGAGCCAAATCCTTTATTTAAAGCTATGCTCAATCCAACATTGAAGTACATGGAGTCTGGAAAAGCAAATGGATAAAATGAACTGTAAAACCACAGGTGTTAAAGTGTAATGCTAAAATAAACTACAGTATTTGGTTTATTAAGTAGATTTATGTTGTTATGGTTTCATTTACAACTATTATTGACAATTATTACATTTAATCCTGGGCTGGAAAGTTAGAAGTATTTTGAAGAGACCCCTTAATAATGATTTATATCGGGGTGGGATTCAAATTTGTTAACAACTGGTTCTGTGGGCATGGCTTAGGTGGTGGGCATAGCTTGGTGGTCATGTGACTTGGTGGACATGGCTTGGTGGTCATATTTTTGGCCGGGTGTGGCCAACTCAATATCACTCACATCAAGGCACGCATCTCCTCGCCTGGCCTCTCATGACTATGGGGATGCTGCAACAATTGTAAGTGTGAAAAATGGTCATGTCACTTTTTTCAGTGCCATTGTAACTTTGAATGATCACTCTACACAAGCAAAGTACGAGCAAAGGAGGAAAAAAACTCCAGAGTCCTGCCAAGAATGTGATAAGGGTTAATGGAGAGGCAGTTTCTGTAAGCAACACCAGAATGTTTCCCTCCTGCCTTCCTTACAGGATTAGGCCAGTAATTTCTTCTAACAACCGGTTCTCTGAACTGCTTAGAATGTTAACAACTGGTTCTAGCAAATAGGTGTGAACTGGTAGAATCCCACCCCTGATTTATATCATTTGCATTCATGAGTTTTGCCCCATTTTACGATCTTTATTGCCATAGTTGTTAAGTGAATTACTACAGTTAAGTTAGTAACACAATTATTAAGTGAATCTGGGTTTCCCATTGGCTCTGCTTAGCAAAAGGTTATAAAAGGTTATCGTGTGACCCTGGGACACTGCAACCATCATAAATATGAATTGGTTGCTAAGCATTTAAATTTTGATCACATGACCCTGGGGATGCCACAATGTGAAAAACAGTCATTAAGTGTGAGAAACAGTCATAAGTCATTTTTTTCGGTACTGTTGTAACTTTGGACAGTCATTTAATGAACTGAACAAATCACACTATTACGTAATTTTGTGTGAATTGACCGGGAACACAAGGCTTGCGTCGCTTGCATTGCAAACAACATGAGGTAGTGAGGGGAGTGGGGAAAGGGCAGAGCGGGGAAAACTTGTCCCAGTCATCCCTCATGCCTCCCCAGGCCACCAGGCTGCTTCTTTCTGCTTCTTTCTTCTTCTGCTTTTGGCTGCACACAAGAAAAGCAGCAAAAGTCTTTCTCTCCCCCAAGCTCCGCCAGAAATGAGTCTTTGGGACCCTGCAAGGCATCCTGCTCCAAGAAGCTGCGCCGGCAAAGACTCATTTCTGGCGGAGTTTGAGGGAGAGAAAGAAGGACTTCTGCTGCTTTCCTTGCATGAAGCCAAAAGTCTCTCTCTCCCTCCCCCTGAGAACAGAACTGGAGACGATATCCTGTGATCCCAAATAAAGAACGATCGATCGGTAGGAAAACGGGGATTTTTGCAGACTTTTTTGGGATTTCCTAGGGTTTCTGCTGCTTCTGCTTTTTCTGCAGCTCCTGGATGACCAAAGGGCCAGTGTTGGGACTGCTGCAGCTCTGGAATATGGGACCGACTTTCCCACCGTCAGCAAGTCTATTAGTGGGATGTAAAATTATGAGTTTGTTGGTCCCTGAAGTCCAAAAGGTTGGCAACCCCTGCTTTAACCAGATTCCTGCCCTGAATGTGAATCTGGAATCAGTGGTGTAAATAACTTTTTCCAGCTTAACAATGTTAACATTTGATTGGAATCTGCTTCTGGTATTTTAGGTATCCATTATTCTATATCTTGCCTTCACAATAATGAAGCTATTTTCTGTAAGACTGATAAAACTCTCCCCAGATAACCACATACAATGGTGGGCCAGTGTTTCTCAACCTTGGCTACTTTAAGCTATGTAGACTTCAAGACCCAAAATTCTCCAGTCAACATGAACAATGGACCCATAAGTTTTTAAAAAATATTTTCATTAATAGATAGCCTGTGTTTAAAAGTTATTATAGAGGAGGCATCAGTTTTATTAGACAAGACTGAGATTGTTTTGAAAGTTGGCTTAAAAATGACAGACTAAAAGAGTGATATGGAAAAAGATGCTAAATTAAAGGCTATACATCTTAATACGGCCAAGCTTGAAAAACACTGCTTTATACTCCGTTGCAATCGCGAAAGAGTTAAAAAATATATATACACCGCAGCCAGGCTCCTAGAGTGGCTCGGCGAGCGCCATCCAAAGGGAGGGGATGCAAGATACGACCACGCTTTCCCGTTCCGTTCAAAGATGGAAAGAAATGGAACGTGGCCTTCGATTTGATCCCCTTTATTTCCTCGAGGGGAGCCTCACAGCGGTGAGTCCCGGGCAGGGAGAAAGAGAAAAGAAAGCCAGCCGTGAGAGCCTCGGGCTGGAAAAACTAGGAAAACAACGCCCCGCTTTACTTCCCTCCACCAGCCACGCGGTTCCTTGTCTCGAGAGGCTTTTTTGGATCGCCGGAGGGTCACCTTTTGGGGGGCAGAGCAAGCCCGCCTGAAGTTGGTTTTGGGCTTGCCCTGGTCAATGCACGCGCGCCTTTCCTTCTTTTGGAAGGGCGTGCAGGAAAGATTCGGATCTTCCTAGGCTGATTCGCGCTAGGTTTTTTGTTTTTTTTTGGGGGGGGGGAGGGAGAACCGCGCTGTACAGTGCAAGCATGCAGGTGGAAGATGTTGGCATGCTTTTGCTTTGAAAACCAACCCAAAGAAGCTCCCTGCAAGTCGAGCATTGCCGCAGCTGGAAATCAAGGGTCTTCCCCCCCCACCCACACACAGACACTGCCCCTCGCTTTCTCTCCTTGTTGGGTTAGTCTTCTGCTTGCAGGGAGGCTTGGCGAGCTGCTTTTGGCAGCGCGAGCATTAAAAAGCGTGCGCTTCCCATTCGTGTCCTGAAAGTGGTGCAGTCCGCTCTTCCGCTGCGTGCGGAGGCGAGAGGGAAGCGCGAGGTAGGCTGCATGAAAGCGGAAGGTGAGCCAGCAGGGCCCTTCCACGGATTCTTTATTTTGGTGGGGGTAGGTGCGTGTTTCGCTATTTAACCCCTCTCCTCCCAGAACTGCTTTGCTAAAGGGGTCGCGTCCGTGTCAGAGGAAGACACGGGACGGCGATCTCTGATCGCTTCCTTGGCTAGCCCGGGGCTCATGGTAGCTGGCAATGATCGTGATAACCTTCACGAGGCCCTCCGTTTATTCTATTTTCTGCTCTCCTTGTGTATTTCGTTGCCCTGAAAATCATGTTGCAATTTTTTTCTTTCATTTTGGCATGGAAAAGAGGGTGTGGCATATTATATATTAATAATAATAATAATAATTACTATAATCATAAACTTTTGTTCATTAAACATGTGTCAGTCAACGAATATTTAAAATTATTATTATTGTTCTTGTTATTGTTGTTATTTGTAATTTTGGACTTTTCAGTATTACTCCTTTCCTCTCTCAAGATGTGCCTATCTTGTGTTTATTCCTCTGAGCCATTTCAGATGCTTTCACCTTTTCTGCCTTGTGACAGAATCTGCGTCTCAGGATGCTTCTCTTTCTTCAACTCTTTTCTAAAAGCTTTGGGAAAAGACTCTCCTCCTCCCCTAAGTCATGTAACTAAGATCATCTATCTACATTTGAAATAACTTCATATTGCTTTCTTGTGTTTTCTTGTTATGTTTCTTTTCCTAGTTCTTTTCCTTCCTTCCTATTTTTAGATTGTAAGAGCCTTGGGACAGGGAACTGACCTCATTCTTTATGAATAATCTCTACATGGATTGTTGATATAAAAAAGAATAAATAGGAAGCAGAATAAGGTGATAGAAGAGACTGCAACAATGCAAATAGAAAGCCAGCAGCGTTTTCTCTGATGCTCTAAATCTTTATTTGCATTCTTTAAAGAATGAGACATGTCTACAGTATTATTGTTTGTTTTCTCTCTTATTTGCAGCTCATTCTTCTCCAGTATTTTTGTGCTGATAAGAAGGATAAATTCCACCTAGTTTTATTTACATATTTTGGGTATGTAATCAGACCACCTAAGGGACTGTATTTGATAAATAGTTTTGATGAATGGCTACTACATTGAGAATAATTAAAAGGTTGTATAAATTTGTCAATGTTTATGCTTATCTCCCAGCAAAGTATTTTTTAACCTACACTGCCTTTATGGTAAGAATGGCAGCTGAACACTTTTGCCTGAGAGATAATTAGGAATAAATCTTACCAAATACAATCAAGTGGCATTAAAAAAAAGAAGGTATGAAGAGAATGTTGACATCAAAGCATTGCATCAAAGCTATAACGCAAACTTCAAACAAAACAGTAACCAAGGAAATTTGGTGGCATAAATTAAAAATAATGTTACTTTAAAAGACTTCTTTTAGGGAAACTATGAGTCTCCCATTTTTTCTGACAGGAGTATGTTCACACTGCCTTGTTCCAGATTTCACTAACCCTTGGCTCCAGAGCACTTTGAGAGAATCTGCAGCAGAGACACAGCTGCTCCATTGGTAGCTCTTCAGGCCACAAAATGGCGGCACAGCAAAACCCAAACAAGATGGCTGCTCTTTCAAAAGAGGTAGAGGACATGAGATGTCCATTGCAGGTCCCAGTGAAAATAGAAACTCCCTGCCAAGTAAATAACAGTGCAAAAGAGAGAGAAGGAAATGGCCCTGCCACCATTCCATCTGCAACCAGTGAAGATTTCACAAGAGCAGTGTCCAGGGTGAAGCAAGAGCTGGCTGAAGAGCCACCACAGAGCTGGGAGTGTCAGTGGCAAAGGGTGCTAGAGGTGGTGCCTGCTCCCTTCATCACTCCAGTCTGGGACAGCCTGCAGTTGCCTCCTTTGACTCAGGGGGGCAGCACCGAGGCCTACCTGGCCACCTTCGAGCGTATGGCGGATGCTTCCCAATGGCCACGGGAAGAGTGGGTGACTCACCTTGTGCCAGTCCTTAGTGGACAAGCTCAGCAGGCCTATTTCAGCCTAGATGCAAAAGACAAAGCTGATTATGGGAAGGTGAAAGTGGCCATTCTGAGGCTGGATGACTACCTCGCCATCGAGGCGCACCGCCAGCGTTTCAGGCATTTCTGCTACCAAGCTGCTGATGGGCCTCGGATGGCATGTCAGCAACTGCAGGAGCTCTGTCATTGCTGGCTGAGGCCTGAAGGCCAGAGCAAGGAGCAAATCCTGGATCTGCTCATCTTGGAGCAGTTCCTTGTCATACTTCCACAGGAAATGCAGGACTGGATTAGGGAGCGCGGTCCGGAGACGTGCGATCGAGCGGTGGCCTTGGCAGAGGAGTACCTGCAGGAGCAGCAGGAGACAGAGAAATGGGCCCAACAGGTGAGGATTGGCTAGTTTTTTCAGGGAGGATGGAGGATCCTCCAGAATAGGCAAAAGAGTCTCTTTTGCTGCCTTGGGAGATCAAGAAAAGTCAGGGCTGTGAGTTTAAAATAACAGACTAGAACAGGACTGTCAAACTCAAGACCCGCAGGCTGAATCCAACCCTTGGCGTGCTTAGATCTGGTCCACAGGTCTGCCAGTGAAAACAGCTCGAGGGGTCTGTGCCCCCTTTTTGCTGGCAGAGTGCTACAGGAAGCTATTCCCATCCAAAAATGTAGCCTGGGGGGCCATCTGGGCCACCATAGGTGCCCTAGATATGAGTGACATCAAGCTGGCCACACACACACCCTCCCCTCGTGCCTCCCCCCGGCCTCCTGAGGTCAAACAACCCTGATGCAGTCCTCAATAAAATCAAGTTTGACACCTGTGGCCTGGAAAAAGGCAGTGACAGACCACTCCCGTTCTCTTGGTAAGAAAACTTCATTAAGTTGCCAGGAGTAAAGTTCAGCTCATAGAAGATTTTTAAAATTTTTATACATAGACATGCATAAAATATTTATACATACATATACATACACATATGTAGACATGGGCATTGTTTTGGCCTTTATAAGTTGCTAACGAATTAGGCAATAATGTATACCCCAAAACTGTCAATCTAGGTAGTCCTCAACTCACAACTGATTGTTAGCAACTGTTCCAAGTTCTGATGGAACTACTTGGGAATATTTACAACCCAGATTTGATCGTCTACTTGTCATGTGATGGCACTTCCGGCACTCAGCAACTGGGCCACATTTGCAGCATCTGGTCATGTGACTGCATTTTACCACAGTTTTGCCAAACACTGGCATTTACTTCCACTTTTTAGCAAAACTGTGCTCATAGCAAAACTTAATAGTTCACTTAATAGCCACCACAAAAAAGGTTATAAAATCAAGTTGGTCATTTGACCAATCTGCTTTAGAACCATCATGAGTCTAGGACTATAAAGACAGACTCCAGTGTAGTTATAATTTGAGGTCTATTCCTATTTCAGAAAGTGTATAATAAATTATGGCCTTTTATATGTCTATTCTGAAAAAGAGTATTCACCTCCAAACAGATATACAGAGACATATATATATGCATACTAATAATGAAGAAAATTGCCTACCCAATTCAAAAAGCAGTATGTATCAAAAAATGGGAAGGGCAAACCCTTCCCATTTAAAATGGGAATTTAAAATTTAAAATTAACTGTTATCCTGTTTGTAATCGGTTTTGATTGATTGGAAGATACTGGACAAATCAGTATATATTTCAATGCTGGTTACTCTGTACTAAAGTTGTAGGTTATATCCACCATTATGGTGTAAATGAGCCAAGTTGGATAGATTGTGGAAGGAACTGATCAGCAAACTGAATCTGCTTTGCTTGGGCTGATTGCAGTGCTTGTTACTGCCATTGGAATACAGCAATCAGTATTTGTTTTGACAACTGAGGAATCATATGCTAAATCACTGCAATGCTATATTTTCTGTTCTAGTTTTATTTATTTTTTATTGTATGGGCAGTACTTTTATTTGTATCAAGATGGACTAGAAACTTGACTAACATGTCATCTGCACTCTACATCAATTTCAAAGGCCTACCCATTGTATCCAGCATAATTCTAACCATGTCTCTTTATCTTTGTTTCAGGTAACTGTACCAATTGAGATGGTGATAGTTAATTCTCCGATTGTAGATCAGGCCCAGACAGAAGCAAAATATCTCCACAAAGAAATCAAACAGGTTGACAATGAAAATAGCATTTCTCAAGGTAACTGTTTTATGTTTTTAAACTATATATGAAAAGAAAAATTACCTATTCCACAGTGTTGTTACATAATGCAGTGCTCAGTCATTATCATAAAAAGCAGGGGAAACCTGAAAAATTAAGTTTTAACAAAAGAATTCCAAAAAGATTCAACTACGTTGCTCAAAATTCTTCATTGCCTCTTGGTTGAAAAAAAAAATCAGACTGTCTAGAAATACATTTCAGCAACCTACTTCTACAAGTCAATCCATGTCTATTATTTCCCTGTGCCTCCAAAATCTATGATTCTTTTTTTTTTTTATAAAATTTTTTTTATTGTTTTTTGACATACAAACACAACAACAAAACATAAAAGCATCAGCTCCCCCATATTTTTATACAAACAGTAAGTCGGTTGGTCCATCAGTTTTGTGCATTCATCTCATAGTCACAATTACAATTACCTTATATAATACTCTTATCAATACAATGAATCATAGTATCGCTATGAAAAAAAAAAAGAAAGAAATTTGACTAAACTTTTATTCGATCATGCCTTTATGAGATAACTATATTTTAAATACTTTATTCTAAAACAAATCTTATAATCATACCAATTCTATCCTAAATAGGAAAAAAAAAAAAAGAACCAGAAAAACTATTATATAAATATAGTATCAAACACCAATAAAAAGAAAAGGAAAATAAAGTCAATATTATTCCTTATTGTCTAACTTTTATATTTTAGTATTTCATCATTCAACCATTGATAAAAAAGATCCCAAACTAAATAAAATTGTTTATCTTCTTGGTCTCTAATTTCAAAAGTCAATCTACTCATCTCAGCACATTCCAAAATTTTCTTTACAACTTCTTGCAATGGAATTTTCTCATTTTTCCAATTTTTGCAAATACAATCCTAGCAGCAGTCAATACATTTACAATCAAATATTTCAACTCTTTACTATAAGTATCTGGTAGGATTCCCAATAGAAAAAACTCCGGTTTCAAGTCTATATGCTTCTTTGTCATTTTTTCCAGCCACATGTGGATTTTAGTCCAATATTTTCTAGCATCCTCACAAGTCCACCACATATGGTAGTATGAACCAGGTTTCTGATGACACTTCCAGCATTTTTCGGATTTGTTCTTGAACATTCTTGCTATCCTTGTCGGGAAAATGCCACCTGTAAAACATCTTATACAAGTTTTCTTTATAAGCTGTAGACATTGTCATTTTATAATTTTGCAACCATAATTTCTGCCATTTCTCTAAATCAATCCCATATCCAAAATTCCTCCCCCACGCAATCATAGTTTCTTTAACTTGTTCTTCCTCAAGCTTAATTTGCAATAAATAACCATACAGTTTTTTAATCACCTTTTCATCAGTACCCATCAAAATCTTATCTAAGTCAGTTTGCTTATCATAAAATCCTCTGCTTTGGAATCCTCATAGTACTTTGAATGTATTTGCAGATATGAAAACCAATTCATCTGTATACCTTGTTCTTCCAGTTTTTGCATCGATTTAAGTTCACCCTTTTCATCTAATAATTCCCCATAGTTAACTGTTTGTTCCTTTTATAAATTATAGGATAGGAGAACGCTTCTATCGTCGATAACCAAACTGGAATTTTCAAATAACACTGTTTTTTGTCTTCTCCCAATTTAACCACAGAGACTCCCGTATATAATGTCTTCTAAAATAACCCTGTGTTTTGGTTCCCTTGTACCATAAAAAAGCATGCCAGCCCAACAACAAATCATGACCTTCTAATGTCAACAATCTGGTTTTCCTTAATGTTATCCATTCTTTAACCCATCAAATTTGCAGCTTGGTAGTACAACTCCCAATTAGGCAGACCAAACCCTCCTCTAAATCTAGCATCCTGTAAAAGCTTTAACTTTATTCTTGCTTTCTTGCCTTGCCATATATACTTCAAAACAATTTTATTTAAATCCTCAAAATATTCTTTTCCAAGCCTAATTGGTATTGTTTGAAACAAAAATAAGACTCTGGGTAAAATGTTCATCTTGATTGTTGAAATCCTTCCTATTAATGATAGTTGTAAGTTTTCCCATTTTTTCAAATCTTGGGCTATCTGTTGTTTAAGTTTAATATAATTATTCTCCTTCAATGTACTACATCTTGACGTCAAGTATATCCCCAGATACTTAACCTTGTTTGTAACTTGGATTTTTAACAGTTCTGCCAGCTCTTCTCTTTGTTTCAGCAACATGTTCTTTGACAAAATCTTTGTTTTATCTTTATTTATTTTCAGACCAGCCACCTCCCCATAGGCCTCTATCTTTTCCAACAGCTTCGAGGCTGTTTCTATAGATCTTCCAAAATAAAGACTAGGTCATCTGCAAAAAGCTTGTAGTTTGAATTCCTCCTTTTTGATTTTCATTCCTTTTATAGTTTTATCTTCTCTGATATTTCTATTCAACACTTCCAAAGTCAATACAAATAACAAAGGCGAAAGAGGACAACCTTGTCTTGTACCTTTTCTTATATTAATAGAATCTGTAAATTCTCCTTCCATCATTACCTTAGCTGTTTGTTCATTATAAATTGCTTCTATTGCTCGAATAAATCTTCTAGCAAAGCCCATTTGTTCCATTAGGAGTACCATAAACCTCCAATTTACATTATCAAATGCCTTTTGAGCATCTAAAAATATCAAAGCCATTTGCTTTTCAGGGTGCACCTCATAGTATTCCAAGGTGTCTAAAATTACTCTCATATTATCTCTAATTTGTTGTTTTGGCAGGAACCCATTTTGATCTGGGTGAATAAAGTTATTCAAATACTTTTTAAGTCTTTCTGCTAATATTGAAGCAAAAATTTTATAGTCTGCATTTAATAAGGAAATCGGTCTATAATTCTTGATTTGAAGTAGGTCCGCCTCCTCTTTTGGGATAAGTGTAATATAAGCCTCTGACCATGTTTTAAATCAAGATAAAAGAAAAATAAAAGAAAAATTCAGAGGCTTCCCTTTGCAAATAAATCAAGCTTAAAAATAAAGACCTTGATGTTAGTGGAGGGGGTGGCGGAACTAAAAAAAAGAATTAGAAAAAGAGAATAAGCAACAATACACTGCACTCTATTTAATTATCCAAGGCTCTAATTATAACTCCCTTCTCTTTCCCACAAGCTTCAAAGCTGAGCCATAAATATCCAGAAGGACACCTGTAATAATATTCAACAGAGTGCTTTCCTCTATCTTATCAGAGGATGTCCTTGAGAAGAGTCTGTTTTTTCCAGTTCAAGTAAAATATTTCCAAGCCTCTAGATGGCAGTGTTACAAAGTTTCTTAGTTCTCACTTTCCCCCCTCCTCTCTGAAGAGCATAATAAAAAAGGGAAAAGCCGACGTGGAATACACAAAAGCAAAAAAACAAAAACAAAATCAAAAGGAGCCTCTAGCCTAAAAATGATAAATCCAGAAGAAGAATAAAACATATAAGTATAAAAAAAAAAACAGTCCAGTTATCCAATAAATAACAATAAAGTCCGGAAGCAAAGAAAAGAAAAAAATGGATTCTCTCTTTGACATTTCCTAAAAAAACGCCGCTTAGTCAGTTTTGTCAAAAAAAAAAAAAAATCACACAGGTTTCTTCAAGTAGTCAGAGTAAACTTTCAAGGCTCAAAAAATTAAATAAAAAAAAAAAGGTTCTCACCCAACCGACAAACTCTTTCTCAAACTCATTCCTTCTGGAGCCGCCCGGCTTCAGCAGCATGGGGCTGCCTCTCCGCGCTGGCAAGAAGAGCTTCACCCGGCTCTCCAGGGATTTTGCGGTATCCCCGGAGTCCTCAGGGTACGCTCACGATGGCTGCCCCTACGGGACAGCGTAGGTCCGTTGGACCGGCCGGTAGTGGAGATATCGGTTGCAATCGAGGAGCTCGATTGCAGACCGTATCGCCACGGCGCAGGCTCCTCCCATCTCCCAAAATCTATGATTCTTGATGTCTTTAGTTTCCAAATATTGGAGATATTATCCAAAAAAAAATATCCATGCAATTTATATGCAATTTTTAATAGGAAATGAATTTCATGTTACTTAAAGCAGACTTCTACTTTATAAAGGCAGGATAAGTCAGTCTGATTATTCAGGAACTTATAAATAATTGGAAAATATAATTAGCCCCTTTTTTCCTTATAAAAAGAGGGAATTTTGCAAAATAATCATAATAATTTTTTTTTAGAAATAAAGGATTTGTTGCTTAATTTTTTTATTATGTAAGTTTTGTACTACAGTATTACAGTCTGACTTCTGTTAACCCTTAACTTGGATCCTAGATTAATTTATTCCCTTAAACCTTCTGAGAAAGGAAATGGATCAAAAAATGTGACCCAATATTAGTGCTTGATTTAAAACCATTCTTTTAGGAATCGTTCAAAGTTACAATGGCACTAAAAAGTGACTTATGATCCATACTCACACTTACCACCATCACAATATCTTGCAGTCATGTGATCAAAATCCGGGGGCTTGGAAACCAGCATCTATTTTGCAATAGTTGCAGCATTCTTCCTAGCTGGTTTCTGACAAGCGATTAATGGGAGATGTCATATTTATTCATTCATTTAACAACAGCAGTGACAATGTGGCAAAAAAGGTAGTAAAATTAAGCATTTCACTTAATGACCTTTCTTTGCAATGGAAATTCTGGTCCCAATTATAATAAGCCATATGTATATGTATCTGACTCTTATCTTACAAAAAAACATTAAAGGTAACCTTGCTTTTAAGGAATAAAGTAGTTTATTGCTAGTACATGTAGTCCAACAGTTCATTTAGTAACTGTTCAAAGTTACAGCAGCATTGAAAAAAGTGACTTACGACTGTTTTTCACACTTAACAACTGTGGCAGCATCCCTAGGGTCATATGTTTGACGCTCAGCAACTGGTTCATATTTATGATGGTTGCTGTGTCCCGGGGTCATGTGATCAGTTTTTGTGATCTTCTGACAAGCAAAGTCAATGGGGAATCCAGATTCACTTAACCACCGTGTCACTAACTTAACAACTGCAATGATTCACTTGTGGCAAGAAAGATCGTAAAATGGGGCAAAACTCATTTAACAAATGTTTCAGCTACATAAATTTTGGGCTCCATTGTGGTCGTAAGTTGAGGACTACCTGTATTAAGCAAGAGGGAAGAGCAATTAAAGGAAAAAATTACATGAGAATATTGAGGAAAAATCTTGTCTTAATCTCTTAATAAAATTCTCCCACCTGGTTTTAATGCAAAACATCCAAAGGACTCTGGATAGAGAACTTTCATCATGCCCTTAAGATTTTCAGAGAGGTTTTGAGATATTCAACCTTAGAAAGAAAGAAAAAAATGAGTCAATCTTAAGTAGAATTGGGACTGCCTCTTTACCCATTTCCTATTCTCTCCAAAGGATGAATGGCAGGGTGAATGGCGGATAAAACAGTGAAGGTAACACTGTGGAAAGGAAGTGAGATGAACGTTAAGGGTAAAAATTACACCAAGATGAAGAAAGGATGCCTTGTTTTTAAAAGGACAGATTTGACATAATACATTGGATGAGGAGTAGGGACCTTCTGACTTAAATTTGACTTACCAGGGTAAAATGTGTAGAAGCTTAAATTGTTATATGCTGCCCTTATTTTTTGAAATGATTATATGTACAAGCACCATTAAGCTGAGCTTCCCAGTATGCTGAATTTAACAGTGGGGCCACAACTTACTTATTTTAGGAATCACATCCTCTGCTAAGGGAACATATATCATTCTGATTAGCTGAAATAATTGTCAGCTTTGGAAACTATATTAGTACCAGACCACATTCTTGAGCCTGGGAAAATGGGAGGGGGGAATTCCTTGGAGCGTATGTGGTTTGACATAATAGCATTCTTCTTCTAAGTCAAGGTCATATTATTTCTGCACCTGGCTGAGGAGTGGTTGAGGGGATATCTCAAGGTGGGACGGATGGTGATTGGGGCATGTGGTGCAATGAGGGGAGCGGGGTGTGTGTGGTGGATTTCTAATATTTTACTTATTGAAGGGAAACCTTGAACTTTCGGATTCAGGATTTTCCAGATGTGCCAGTTTACTAATGTAATAAAAAGAACCTTTGAGAAGATGTTTGTCTCGGAGTTATTTGGTGGAGCTGAGGTTTTCTGGAATGCTGATAACGATATTCTGTAGATATAATGTTAGGACAAGTACTTCTTGAGTTATGATCACAATTGAGCTCAAAATTTCTGCCTCTAAGCAAGATAGTTAAGTGAGTTTTGGCCCATTTCATGTCCTTTATTACCATAGTTGCTAAATGAATCACTGCAGCTGTTAATTGAATCAGGTTTCCCCAATGACTTTGCTTTTCAGAAGATCATAAAACGTGATTACATGACTCCTGGGACACTGCCATCCTAAATACATACCAGTTGCAAAGCATCTAAATTTTGATCATGTGATCATGGAGATGCTGTAACAATAAAAGGTCATTTTTTTTCAGTGCTATTGTAACTTCAATCACTAAGCAAATGGTTGTAAGTTGAGGACTACCTGTATTTCAATAATTTTTATTTTAAACATAATTTTTGTAAATGAATATGTGCAATCTGTTTTTTACATAAACAGCCGAGGAAGCCCTCTGCAAATTTCTCAGGTGGTGATGCCATGGAACTCAGAATAGTCAGTATCTGGTAGAAATGAAGTATAAATATAAGGCTGGCAGAAAAGTCATTTGTCAAAACTCTGAAGTACTTCCGGTTGACTGCAAAGAAGCATTCAACAAATGAAAGGCCATTAGAATACAGTTTTTAAGGAATCAGAAAATAGAGAGATGTCCTTGCTTATTCTGTAAGCAAGAAAAAAGAGAAAACTATCTCGTATTTGACTGCATTATGGCCAATTTTTTATAGTGTGCCAAAACATGATCTATTCTAATCATTTTAAAAGTAAATGATCTAGATTCCCTTAAGCTAGGCACAACCCATATGTGTAAATCACAATCACTAAATATGTTAAGCTAAAACCAGATAACCATGTTATGCGTTAGTTCAATGTGGGGACTACGGGTGAGTTTTTACATTATAAAGTACCATTTCACAACCTTTTAAACATCTGTCTCGTGTTATCCTAAATCAAGTAAGTCACATTATGTCTTAATATATGTTTGTATTCTTAATATGTTTGTGTTCTGCCTCTGCAGTTTAATTTTTCAGTTTAATCCTGGCTGGTGGTAGTTCTCCAACACCTTTCCACATTACATGTAGTCCTCAACTTCACACCACAATTGAGCCCAAAATTTCTGTTACCAAGCTTGATAGTTAAGTGAGTTTTGCCCCATTGTACAGCCTTTCTTGCCACAGTTGTTAAATGAATCACTGCAGTTGTTAAATTAGTAATATAGTTGTTAGGTGAATCTGGCTTCCCCAGTGATTTTCCTTGTCAAAAGCCGGTCACATGTCTCTGGGATACTGCAACCATCATAAATATGAGTAAGTTGCCAAGCATGGAGATGCTGTTGTAAATCAAGAACTACCTGTACTACATACCTTAATAAACTGAATATAGAAACTGTAAAATTTTGGTCTTTCCTATTGCTTGTCTTTCCTCAATCAGAAGGCAGTTTTGCCAGAATGGGAGTAAAGGATCTGCACCAGGGAGAGATGGAGGCAGAGGAACGAGGATGGAGGTCTCCTGAATTCGGGGAGGTCCTTTTCCCAAAAATCAGTGATCTTCCCAGAAGGTCACATGTGAGCAAGTGTGATTCAGAAAGGCCACAGAAAGGCAGCCTTTCCACAAGAATGATTAAGGATGAAGTGTTTGGGGGAGTTCCAACCGACCTTGAAATGAAACGACATCTGTGTAAGGAATGTGGGAAAAGGTTTCGGAAGAAGTGGGATCTCATCAGGCATGAAAGGATCCACACGGGTGAGAAACCGTATCAATGTCCAGAATGTGGGAATAGCTTCAACCGGAATACAACCCTCACAAAACATCTCATTCATTCAGGAGAGAAGCCTCACCAGTGCACGTACTGCGGAAGAAGGTTCACACGGCGTTCACATGTTGTGAATCACCAGAGACGCCACTCGTGGTAGGTACCCCTCTGTTTCTCTTAGTTGTGCGGTTGGGAAACTCATAATTCACTAAATCCCCCTGTAGGCCATCTTGGGCTCTTAGGGGTAAAAGAAACAGCTAAAACTAAGGAAAAAAAAATAGATATGCAAGTTGAAAGGAAATGTGGGCAGGAGCAGCATGATATGATCTAAGAAATCTTTATTGACATTTGCTTCTTAAGGGGTCATAATAAATCAGTATTTCTCAGCCTTGGCAACTTTAATATATATAGACTTCAATTTCTAGAATTTTCTAGCTAGCTTGCTGCCTGGGGAATTCTGGGAGTTGAAGTCTATTTGTATTAAGGTTGACAAATACTGCAACAAATGTTCAGATTGCAGAAGAAAGGAGGTAAGCTGTACTAATTAGGGTGGAGAAAAAACATTTTAATTGGAGCTACGAAGTTGCCTGGACATTGAAACAAACACCTGATGGGATATACGGTGAAACAAAAACAGATGGGGTATACAGTGACCTCCAGAGTCCCAAACTACAGTCCTAGCATAATCTAGTTAATATTGTGAATGGTGAGCGATGCTGGAAGTAGAAATCAGCAACAACCGGAGGGCTACAGAATTCCTGTTCCTGATTTAAGGAGATGGAGGCTGTTGCCTGATTAAAGAAGGAGGTAAATTACTATATAATCAGACAGCCTTACTTGAGTGTCTTTTGCAATTATCCAGAAATCAGCCTCATTGGGCACAGGAACTATGACTGATTAATACACTTATTTGAGTACTACATATTAAAACACTGTTTCTCAACCTTAGCAGCTTTAAGATATGGGGATTTTCCCAGAATTCCTCAAAGAGCGTGGGTTTTGATCAGCATGGCTGCCTGAAGAATTCTGGGAGTTGAAGTCCACACTCTTAAGTTGGTAAGGTTGAAAAATACTTTCTTAGATACATCCCAGAAATTTAGCCAACTCAGATTCAGGAGGCGAATCATTTTAACTCCAAAGCACCCTAAGCCAGTTGTTAGATAAAATTTCTGGCCAGAAAAATCACCCATTGCAGAACACTAGCCACTTCTAAGCCATTGTCCAGTTTAAGCCTTTGTCCAGTTAATCTTGCAAGGAAACTGTGTGATGGACAGCAATTGGAAATACAAGACAAGGGATTACAAAATTTGTAGCTATGCTCTGTCAGTCAGTCATTTGTCACCCCCAAAAGGGATTAGCTGCTGTGGCCAAATCATCATATCTGTCTCCTGCCTGGTTATCTACTGGGTCCTGGATGAAAAGAACCTCTACCAGTGCTTTCTGTGTACAAGGATCATGGATGCTGAGCAGAACCATAGAAAGAAATTAGGGAATCCATATTTTCCCATTAGGTCCTATTAACGTTATTGTCTACTTCCAAATCTGTCTATAAACTTGGATTAATAGCAGCCTGTGATAAAAGTATTGCAGAGCAAGTGGCTTTTCTTCTAAAATGACTTCTGCATCCTAGTTGCAGCCTCTGGCATCTTTACAATCAGAGAACCAATGAGAGAACATCTGGTTAAAGACCCAACAGGACAGGTAGTCCACAAGTTACGACCATGATTGAGCCTGGAAACTATAGTTGTAAGTCATAAAACAAATCACATGCCCAGATCCAATTTTACTACCTTTTTCATGTGGATATTAAGCGAACACCATAGTCGTTGTGAACCTGTTGTTCAATGTGGAGCAGGTTTTGCCAGAATTCAGAAGTTAAACTCCAGTTTCCAGCAAAAACATCATAAATTGCAATGTGACCATGGAGTACTATAAACAGCCATAAATGCAGAGGGTTGCTGAGTGCACAAAATGCAGTCATGTGATCACAGGAGGGGGAACCCAGCATCAAAACTTCAAAACTGGGTTGTAAGTATCTTTTGGAGGGTTCATCATAACTTTGAACAGTCACTAAGTGACCAGCTGTAAATCAAGGACTATTTATATCTAGGACCTATATTATTAGTTTGGAATGTATATAAATGAATGACATGCACACCAATTTTTCACTTTCATTTTAAATGACTGGATCATTTTTTTCTGAATGTCCTCTTCAATCCTTTTCTAAATGTTGAAGGCTGTCCAATTTCAGCTTAAATTATGGCTCGTTTGAAAGAAGACAGGTCTTGATTTCCTTATGATTCTGATTATCTGTCCTCTATTTTGTTTGCAGCCAAGGAAGATCTTGACAAAAGGATCTATCGCTTCCAGTCTGAGCAACAGATTGAGAAGTCCTGTATGACAGGGGAATAAAGGTAGCTCGGTTTGTGTCCTGCAGGGCTTGGAAATTAGACCAAGGGTAGGAGTGATGTGGATTATTGACTATTTGCTGTTTGTCCACATCTTGAATATGATCAAAATGTGCTAAGGACACACAGCTCTCAGGGGCATCCATTCTGTTGAGAGGACAAAGGAAAATCTGTACATATTTATGCCAATCAGTAACAATAGAGAAACTAAGACTCCATCCAAGTCAAAAGAGTAATTTATCCACATTTTACTTGATCCAGAGCCGCAGTGAGAGATTGAGTTCCTGTTTATTTATTCTGTATTATTTGGACTGCTTGCTGGCTACAAATGAGTATATCATCATGCTACTAATTTAGCCCTTAATATAGATGAATGGATGCTCCTGGGGAAATTGCTAATTTTGATCAGTATTTTTGTATCAGCTAAAGCTAAATCCTTTACCTGCTTTGCTGTACCCATGTCCCAAAACAAATGATGCTCATTAAGTAAGATTTAAAGGCAAAACATCTTCCAGTAATATCTGCCAATAAAGACTGGCAAAATTATCCTTGCCAACTATTTTGGAAGGCAGTCCATAGATTTAACCTATGAAGGGATGGAGCTCTCTGAAAAAGTGATACTAACCAATAATTCAGGATAAAAGAAATTCCAAGTTTTAAGTAAGAAACAAGACTGATAGATTGACCAAGAGGCACTGACCTGGTATGCTCTTAAATGGAAATTTATATCCAGAATATGTCCCCATCATTGAGACTTTCGCATGTCAAGCCGCCAAGATGTAGGTATACGTTTGGCAGTGTAATTTGGGGAGGAAAGGCCAGATAGGAAAACAGGAAACAAAATGGTTTCATGGTATGCTGTGCTTGCTGTTACGGATTTTTATACTGCTCTGTGGCAAGTCCTTAGGGCTGATCACAAAGTTAGAAAATTGTGGCCCTCAAATGGCTGCCGAATACAGCTCCCAGCATTCCTCACAACTGGCAATACTGGAATAATGTGAAGTGAAACTGACTTGGTTATTTAATGATTCATTTTTTATTCTGTACAGTAGAAAATCAGTGCAACATTTGTTGACATAAGCTATTTCCCCCTTTTTACTAATTCTGAAAACTGCTTAGAGATTTTTGATTACAGAATTCATAAATTAATTTTCACAGACATCTGTTTTAATGTATTGTCAAATCATTTTGGCTTTTCAAGCTTCTTAAAATCCTGTTCTAACAGCAGTACATATATTTCACATAAGAGGAAAAAATGATTTTGCTTCAAAGCTGGGTCCATTTTAAAAACAGTACACCAGATAAAATCTGGAGTAACTTCAAATCCTACGGCTTGATCGTGTGGCCCTTATGTGAGGAATATTTATTTTCTACGAATGATCTTTTATATACTCTTCAGTTTCTATGGCTGCCTTTTTAGCATTATAGGATAACTATATTTATAATAGACTTCCAAGTTTATTTTGTACACTATCATAATCAACAAAGACTCATGTCAGTTAACTTCATTAAAAACATGCTACCATAATAGTTCAACTGATAAACTTTTAACCCATTATTTAGAAGCATGAATTTATTAGAGGGTTTACGCAAACTACTATGCACTTAATCCTCTCATCTGCAATATTTAGTTAATACCAAGCTAAAAACAGAGTTGTAAGAATCACTGAAAGTGTTTGTTAAATGCTTTGCATAAATGAGAAAAAGGCCACATAAAATCAGAAATGTGTTATCTGAAGAATATCTCTGCACTTCAGAGTGTCTTTTTTTACAATCCATTTAAGCATTCAATGTGCTACAGGTACAATATAAAATAGCAATATTATTTACATACTCATTTTAAGTTTACTGACTCTTTCAGTCTAAAACACCAAGTTTACATACTTTGCAGCCAGAAATTTTGGAAATGGAAACTTGGAACTAGTTCTTCTCATCCTAGTTAAAGTTTCTGTGCACTTCTCAAGCATTTCTACCTCTCAATCCATAAACATCCAGCATGACTATGGTCCTTCAATTTAATTATTCCACTTAATGAACATTAAATATTGTTTGTTACATGATTCGGGGGGTGGCGGTGGGGGACACATATAAGCAGAGACTCCAGCCCTAAGCTGTTTTTTTAGACTTTTGGACATCAAACTAAGAGAAACTGAATTGTACACCATGTTGAGATCTTCTGATCCACGCTCAGCAAGGAAATAGGTCTTGGGTCACTTTTTAAATGTCTCCTTCATGGTTGCAGTTCATCAGCCCAATGTTTCTGCAGCATAAAAGTGATTATATGGGTGAAGTAATAAGTAAAGCAAGTACAGTCACACACACACACACACATATATGATAAATAAAAAGTCTCAACTTGTCTATAACCAAAATTATCAGTGAAAAGAGGAAAAATATTGATTCAGATAAGAAAATATTAACTTAGAATTCAAAGTTTCAATTAGAACAGGGCATAAAACCACAAAAACAGTTGAACTTAATTCAGGAAGTAAACATTTCAAGATAAACTACACTAGTCTAGGAAGAACAGCAAGAGCTTTACCTGAGAGGAGGTAGGATCGGCCTCTAAGTTACCATAGCACCCTTTATGGTGACGAATCAGATCTCCCCAAAGAATAAGATTCTTGCAGCTGAGGAAAAGGGGAGAACCATAGAGTTTTAGGGTCACATCAAGCCATAAAAGCTGGCTGGGTGACTTTAGGCCAGTCACATTTTCAGCTCAACCCACCTCACAGAACTTGTTATGGGGAAAATAGAAAGAGGAAGGCGTGCTAGGTATGTTCACCACCACCTTAAGTTAGTTATAAAAAAAATAAAGGTGGGACAAAAACCAATAAATAAATGGAGCTAATTGGGAAACAGGTGCGAGGGCAGAATACTAGCATCTACGTCCCTTCCACATTCCTTAATGCGCAGGAGAAATTGCTTACCCCGGGCACTGCCCTTCGATGGGCAGAATATGATCGGGCTCCTTTTCCAGGAAAAGGCGAGACAGGCAAAACATATGAGCAGCCATGGTACAAGTTGGGTGAAAACAGCGCAAGGGAATGTCCTCATCCCCATCCTGCAGAGAAGAATTTTAGAAGAAGTGCACTTCAGTACAGAGGAATCTGCTGCTCCTCAAACAAATACAGGGTTTTGCCACTATATTCTGATTCTATGTCCAGTTATTCCCCACTCTTCCTTGGTCAAAGTTGTTTTTTCCGGTTCATATCCAATTCTGCCTTAAAGGAGGCATCTTAGAAGCTGAGCACCCATTTTATTAGGGCAATTTTACCTCTTAGGATCCACTCAGTTTCTAGCCTTTCTAGTTGTGGAAAGAATACACAGCATCCCAGATTGTTACCTGAAAGGTCTTCAGACAGACACTACAATGTTTTGTGGTCATCACTTGTTCCTCCGGAGATAACGGTTCAGCACGCTTGGAGTCTTTGACAGCTCGAACTGGCCCAAAAGCTATGGGCATGTGTAAGGGGGGCTCCAAACCTGGGGGGAACTCTCGGCAGTACTCCTGCTTGAGCCATCGTATGGTGAGTGGCAGACGGCACCATGGGGCGGTTTGCAGCATGTGGGCTAAGACACGCAAGCGGAAGTCAAACGGACGCTCCCGTGTTCTGCGGCGGGTGACATGGGTGAGACGGCGGGACGAGTGAGGGTGTTGCCAGGCCCATTCAAACTGGAAATTAGCAAGGGGGGAGGGGTGTAAATTAAAAGGGATTGCTGAAACTTAGGAAGGAATGAAGAGAAGGGGAAGATCTGCCCACCTACTCTCAGGGTTTAACTATGGCTTTTTCAGTAACTGGTAGTCCTCGGCTTGCAACCACAATTGGGACCGTTGCTAAACAAGGCAGTTCAGTCACATGCAAGTTTATAACCTTTTTTGCCATGGTTAAGCAAGTCATTGCAGTTGTTAAGTGAATCATGCAGTCATTAAGTGAGTCCCACATTGACTTTGCTTGTTGGAAGCCAGTTGGTAAAGTTGCAAATGATGATCACATGACCCAGCCTACTGTGACTATCAAATACATATTGGTTACAAAGTATCCAATTTTGGTCACATATCCTGCAACAGGAGTAACTGAGGATTGGCTTTAAGTTATTTTTTTCAGTGCTGTTTTAACTTTGGACAGACTAAATGGATGAGTTGTAAGTCAAAGACAATCTATACTCAACTGGCTGGGTTCCCACAACAGACTAAACCCCAAATCAATTACGTTGGGTGAACACACAGAATCTCAAGCTAGCTAACCACATTTTAGCTTGCCACGTTCTGTGAATCCTGAGAAAGAGAAAATAAAATAAGCGCCTTACACGCAGAGCAGCCACATCAGAGGGGAAACCATGGACAATCAACACCATGTCCCTGCAAGAAGAAAGGAATGCATGAAGCTCAAAAGGATAGCAACTCATTTGATGCAGAAAGTTCAAATTTCAGCCTTCAAGAGGTGAATTTTCACCTCACTCAAATCTCATCCCAAATGGAGGGGGGGCAGATAGTGCAAAAATGGTTCCCTGTAGAGCAGTGTTTCCCAACTTAGTCATTGTAAGATGTGTGGACTTCAACTCCCAGAATACCTGCTGGCTGGAGTGTTCTGGGAGTTGAAGGCCACATCTTAAAATGGCTAAGATTGAGAAACACGCCTGTGGAGCTTCCCAAGTTTTTCCACCTACATCTGTTTGGGGCTAAGAAGGAACAGTTGTGAACTTCAGAAATGGATTGCAAACATAGCATCTTTTACATGCTCGTGAATTACCATGGTCCACGTCCACTTGTCTTCCAGGCCCCACCGCACCGCTTCCCAGCATTGTGTTGGCTTATGCGTCGTTCAGGATTGACAGTGAAGCCAATGTAGGTCCGCCCCTGGTAACGGGGGTTGGTGCAGTATAGTAGATATACCCCAAAGAAACCACGTATTTCCACCACCATTTCTCTCCCAGAGGGAGGGAACAGACTGAAGAAACCTACATGAAAGAAGAAATCCAGTGTTAGAAAAGCTGAACACCCATAACCATCCATCATCAGAATCCAACAAATAGGACTGATAACTGCCAGGGAGTCAGTAGCTGACAAATGTTTTCGAACTACAATTCCCAGCATCCTCCAGGCTTAAAGTTGCGAAGGTTGGAGACCCCTGATCTGACTGGTGTAGCTGGAATTGTTATTAAGCAATAATGTTACTAGTGTTATTTTCCCTAATTCTCCTCCGAGACATTCCGCTTAGATTTTGACACGCGAATCACAAGTTCGATTCCTTTGTATCTACATGGCAGAAAGAAGGCGTGTGCATTTTTGCCAACCATCAGGATTCCCCACCAAAATACCTGAAATTAAAATTCCTGCATTCCCAAATGGAAGGGGGAAAAAACAGTACCTGTTGAATTTCTGCCTGCTGTGCAACTCAGACTCTCGCATGCAAACTTAATCTTGCATATAGTGGATTTTACTATTTAGCAGAGTCCCCTTCCCCTCCGGATGCGACTCGAGCGACCCATAAAGCAGACATTCGCCATTATACCTGCACGTTTCCAGCCCAAGCCTCCCCTCTCCCCCACCCCCGTTTGCGTTGCCACGCCCCTTTCGAACCTTGCCTAACTCGCGACCACAGCAGACGGTAGACCGTTGCCTAGCAATCTTCCTCTCCCGTTTCTTCAAACGATGCCTTGCTTACATTCTATTGGTGAAGGCAGCGAGATGCCCCGCCTACATAGGGAAAACTATGCAGTAACATAGATGGATGACATAAGAAGAGGGGGAATGAGTTCTAGACATGCGAATAAAGGTGGCATTTAAAAAAGTATGGCTTGAAGTCAAAGTAGAAACTTAGATTTTTTTAAAAAAAAATATACGTATGTGTTCTCTATACTTTTTGTACTCTATGTGCATACGTTTACATAGAATTGCAAAGAAGGTTTACTCCATCTTAGACCAAGCCAAGTCCCAAAGCGTCAGAGAATTTCTAGAAGCCTGGCGCTCTGACAAATCACGCATCAAAAGACACATAGACATTAACAGCATCTATAAACCATGCAAAAGGGACCATCACCCAGCCCAAAAAGGAACAAAAAGACACAAGCATCTCTCCACCAGCAATCAGCACCCAGATCAGCATAGAGTAACTCCAAGGTTAACATCAGACCAACACCCCAATCAAGAAACTGCCAAAGAAGCCATGAATAAACAGCCCAACCAAAGAATCTCTAAGACCACCCTCACCCACTCAGACAGGTAAGCCACTAGACTGAAAGAAAACCCCACTCCTTACTAGCACTGATGATGTTACCCAGTTTGGGTGGTGAAACGTCTGCAAGAAAACAACCAAGCTCAAAGATCACCAAGGACTCCTCGAAGAATGGTATATAGAATCTTCTGCTTAAGCAGGGGGCTGGACTAGAAGACCTCCAAGGTCCCTTCCAACTCCGTTATTCTGTTAGCAGTATGAAAGAAGGTTTTTAGGATAACTTTTAGGACAGGTTGGGCTGCTGTATTACTCTTATTTTGGTTGCTCTAGGGTGAAACCACCGGAGTGACGTATTGCAAGTTGATTGGCCACATGAGTTACAGACAGCAACGAGGAGGACGTGACGTCCCCCAGAGGCGGAAATGAAAGGCTTGGCTTCTGGGTTCTCTTGCATTCGGGGAGGCTTTTCGGGGAAGGATGGAGCCGTCCAGAGTTCTCAGCGCGGAGGCCTTGCGGGAGAGGCTGCTTCAGGGACTTGAGGCTGAGCACGTGGTAAATGGGATAGCTTCCCATTCACTGCCCGAAAGCTGGCAGTTCAAAGGGCTCGGTTTGAGTGGTTGGCACCTCTAAAGTTTGACTTAAAAACCCCTCTGAAGGATGTAGCGACCTTTGCTTGCTCCTTTGCAACGTTGCTTTTTCAAGTACCCCCCTTAATCATTTTTCAGCTAGTTTTCGTCTCCGTTATTCATAGTGTGCTATTGTTGCTTAAAGTTACGGGCTGCTTTAAAATCTACGTTCTGCTGAAAAATGCAAACATTCCTCTCTTTCTTTTATAAAAACAATTCTTCCACTGAATGGCTACAGGATATTCCTCCTTCTCTGATAGGATAAACCAGTTTTCATGACTTGGTGTTTTCAGAATGGGCTTTCCATTATCCCCAGCGAGCATAGTCTTTAGAGCACACCAGGATGAGGAGAGATGGCTTTAAAATTTCCCTTTTTCAGAAGTAATTGGCATTTTGTTTTATTCTCCATATCGGTTTTGCATTATTAAGCTTAAGCTCCAAATCTTGCTTTTTGCTGGAGTATGAATGTGTTTGTTGTTTTAATAGGCTGCCGTCATACCAACTAATTTAAAAATGTCTTCCTAGGCCAGGAATAACAACATACTTTCAACACAAGAATGAAGATGAAAGAAAGAGAAATAATAGATGCTGAGCAGCCTATAAAATTAGGCCAGGCCAAAATGACAGCAGCCTATTTGCAGATCTGTTCTCACTGTTGATACAGAAATTCAGCGCAATTTGATCCTTAGGATACATTTAAGTATTCAGTAATCTTTATTAAATTCAGTGGGAGATTGCTTTTAAATAGGCATATCTAAGATTATGATGTTATGGATATTTTTATCCTAAATTTTGATTTCTTTTGAGACTGTTTTTCCTTTTTATTAAGCTTATTTGGTGCACATTTCATTTTCTAATAGTATTATGTTAATCTAATGCATTCTTTTCTGAGTTTCTTTGCATTTTTATTCCCTGTAATTTCCTGGCAAAAAACTGCCTTTCCATATGCTTTTTAACATCTCCTTTCAAAGTTTTCTTCCCATTATCTGTTTGGAATAAATAAATTGTATGCAGGTATTGTATTGTAATGTAAATGTATTGTTATGTTCTAAATCAGGAGTTGGCAACCTTAATCACTCAAAGACCCATTTGGACCTGTTTCCCACAGAAAAGAAAACACGGGAAACCCTTCCCGTGCCTGACTATTTCCTGAGCGGCCACAAAACTAGCATATATAGTTGAATTAAAGATTCTATTCTGAAACTTCTTTTCTTGAATTTATCCATGGTTAGCTTATCGGGGGGCCCAAAAGGTCAATAAATCATGTGCCGGCGTATGTCACACATTGGTAGTTGTGATGCATATTTTGAGAGACGGAGCCGCAGCACAGGGATGAAGAGCCACATGTGGCTCCGGAGCCACGGGTTGCTGACCCCTGTTCTAAATAAAAGGTGTCAAACTCACATCACGGCAACATCCCATGATGTATTGGGACTTTTCCCTTTCGCTAAACAGGGCTTGGGCGTGGCCAGCACATGACACATCCGGCCCACGGGCTAGGAGTTTGACAACCCTATTCTAAATAGTATATCAATATAATTTCTTTATTTTATTCACTTTAAGGAGGTAGAAGATACTACCCCTGGGCGCTGTGCTACAAGCTTCAAAGTTTTGGTCGTTTCTCCATTTTTCCGAGGAAAAGCACTGTTACAACGACACCGGTAAGTAAGTGTAAGAAGAGCTAACTTACAGAAGGACTGAACAGTCTTTTATTTTCTTAATGGTTGGAATTATCTTAATAGTGTTCCAAAACTTTACAATGTTAGGAAATAAGGACCACAAAAATCAGGCATTCTTTATACTTATTTTCCATGTTTTCTTGATTCCTCTGTCACCTTCCTTTTTTTCTTTTGCTCCTCTATTGGTTTAATCTATCCTTAATTTTTAATCCCCCCCTTCCCCCAGATTGCTCAGAATAGAGTAGATAATGTTAACTTCCTCCATTTGATCTTACAACAGCAATGGTTCTGTGAGGTAATCACTGATTTAGGCTATCCAGCAAAATAAATGCTCTCTATACATAGATATGCCCTTTCTTCTTTATTAAGTTTATTTAATAAAGTTTAATGGAGTTTATTTATTAAATACTTTCTCATATTTTCATTATTCTTTTAGATGTATAGATCCAGTTTAGAAATAGAAATGTATTGAACCTATAGCATAAATTAAATCACTATTCAAAATAAAGTGGGCATTTAAAATTGTGGAGTTTTTTCCAAGCATAGATCATACAAAAGTTGTTTTTTAATATGATGTGTTAATTTTAAATGCTACCTTAATCTCATATGAATATGAGAGATCAACATTACATATTAGTACCTCAAAATTGTATTCAGGCTACTTCACAGCTTTTCTATGACATCCTTTTTTATTTGAATCCCTCCAAATATTTTAATAACAAATGAACAATTTATCTGCGTCATTTTCTATTACATTATTAACGGTATAAGGAAAAAATAGTTGAACATCCAAAGAAATGCAAAATTATGGTATAGTTGTGTGAAGAAAATGAATTATACACTGCTCAAAAAAATAAAGGGAACACTTAAACAACACAATGTAACTCCAAGTCAATCACACTTCTGTGAAATCAAACTGTCCACTTAGGTAGCAACACTGACTGACAATCAATTTCACATGCTGTTGTGCAAATGGAATAGATAACAGGTGGAAAGCAGAGGCATTTAGCAAGACATCTCCAATAAAGGAGTGGTTCTGCAGGTGGTGACCACAGACCACTTCTCAGTTCCTATGCTTTCTGGCTGGTGGTTTGGTCACTTTTGAATGCTGGCGGTGCTTTCACTCTAGTGGTAGCATGAGACGGAGTTTACAACCCACACAAGTGGCTCAGTGCAGTTCATCCAGGATGGCACATCAATGTGAGGTGTGGCAAGAAGGTTTGCTGTGTCTGTCAGCGTAGTGTCCAGAGCATGGAGGCGCTACCAGGAGACAGGCCAGTACATCAGGAGATGTGGAGGAGGCCATAGGAGGGCAACAACCCAGGATTAGGACCGCTACCTCCACCTTTGTGCAAGGAGGGACAGGAGGAGCACTGCCAGAGCCCTGCAAAATGACCTCCAGCAGGCCACAAATATGCATGTTGCTACTCAAACAGTCAGAAACAGACTCCATGAGGGTGGTATGAGGGCCCAACGTCCACAGGTGGAGGTTGTGCTTACAGCCCAACACCATGCAGGGCGTTTGGCATTTGCCAGAGAACACCAAGATTGGCAAATTCACCACTGACTCCCTGTGCTCTTCACAGATGAAAGCAGGTTCACACTGAGCACATGTGACAGACGTGACAGGGTCTGGAGACGCCGTGGAGAACGTTCTGCTGCCTGCAACATCCTCCAGCATGACCGGTTTGGCAGTGGGTCAGTAATGGTGTGGGGTAGCATTTCTTTAGGGGGCCGCACAGCCCTCCATGTGCTCGCCAGAGGTAGCCTGACTGCCATTAGGTACCGAGATGAGATCCTCAAACCCCTTGTGAGACCATATGCTGGTGCGTTTGGCCCTGGGTTCCTCCTAATGCACAACAATGCTAGACCTCTTGTGGCTAGAGTGTGTCAGCAGTTCCTGCAAGGTGAAGGCATTGATGCTATGGACTGGTCCGCCCGTTCCCCAGACCTGAGTCCAATTGAGCACATATGGGACATCATGTCTCGCTCCATCCGCCAACACTATGTTGCACCACAGGCTGTCCAGGAGTTGTGGGATGCTTTAGTCCAAGTGTGGGAGGAGATCCCTCAGGAGACCATCCTCCACCTCATCAGGAGCATGCCCAGGCATTGTAGGGAGGTCATACAGGCACATGGAAGCCACACACACTACTGAACCTCATTTTGACTTGTTTTAAGGACATTACATCAAAGTTGGATCAGCCTGTAGTGTTTTTTTCCACTTTAATTTTGAGAGTAACTATAAATCTAGACCTCCATGGGTTGCTAAATTTGATTTCCATTGATAATTTTTGTGTGATTTTGTTGTTAGCACATTCAACTATGTAATGAATAACGTATTTAATAAGAATATTTCATTCATTCAGATCTGGGATATCTTATTTTTGTTTTCCCTTTATTTTTTTGAGCAGCATGTATTTGAATTTACAAGTAGTCCCTGCTCAGCAACAGGCCTGTTTAGGTACCATTCAACATTACAATGTGATTGAAAATACACCTCTAGCTGTTGCAGTGTCCCCATGATCATGTGATCAAGATTTGAGCACTTTACAACCGGTGTGCATTTACAAGTGTCCCAGTGTTCTGTGGTCACGTGATCTCCATTTTGAGCATTTCACACCTGGATTCTGACAGCCAAGGTAAATTTGCAAGTGACAGTCATCTCATTTAACAATTGCAGCAGAAGTGAGGTGATAAATTGTGGTCATGTGCTGTCTTGCTTAATGACTGCATCACTTAGCAACAGAATTGCCCATCCCAATTGGGTTCGTTAAGAAAAAACTACAGGTAGGTCTTGCTTAATAATCCTAATTGGGACCAGAATTTCTTTCTTTTTTTTACAAAGTTTTTATTTTTTACGACAAACATAAAGCCCTCTTTCAATTATATACATACGGTGTGGTTGGTTGGTTACAATCTTTTCTGCTATCCTTTTATTACCATTACTCACAAGTTATATAAATTCTCACCTTATCAGTCTAGCTTGTGCTTATATAATATCAATTATTAAACATTCATTTGACTATTTTTCCATCATTTTATACAAGATATACTAATTTTCATTATGATTTAATCTTATACATTCATCCAATGGTTATATATTTTATATTGTATTCTTTATCAATATTAACTTTTATTGTAAGGCTTACTAATCTATTTCTTTACCATGTCTTTTTATCTAACCATTGATAAAATAAATCCCATATCATATAAAATTGTTTATCTTCTTGTTCACTAATTTGAAATGTCAATTTACTCATTTTGGCACAGTCCATGATTTTCTTAATAATTTCTTCCTGCATAGGTATTTTTTCATTTTTCAGATTCTTAGCAAATACAATTCTAGCCGCTGTTAAAACATTTACAATCAAATATTTCAATTCTTTACAATATATTTCTGGTATAATTCCCAATAAAAATATATCAGGTTTAAAGTCTATTTGTTGTTTTGTCATTTTTTCCAACCATGTGTGGATTATAGTCCAATATCTTTTTGCATCCAAGCATGTCCAACACATGAGGTAATATGAACCAGGTATCTGATGACATTTCCAACATTTATCCGATTTATTCTTGAACATCCTCACAATTCTCTTTGGGGGTAAGTGCCACCT
This sequence comes from Pseudonaja textilis, assembly GCF_049901715.1. Taxonomy (NCBI): domain Eukaryota; kingdom Metazoa; phylum Chordata; class Lepidosauria; order Squamata; family Elapidae; genus Pseudonaja; species Pseudonaja textilis. The sequence continues at coordinate 130,251,907 of NC_142008.1, read as the reverse complement.
GTAAAACATCTTATACAAATTTTCTTTATATACAGTTGACGTCATTTTATAATTTCGAGACCACAATTTTTGCCATTTATGTAAATCGATCCCATATCCGAAATTTTTCCCCCCCACAATCATTGTTTCTTTTACTTGTTCTTCCTCTACTTTAAACTCTAGCAAATGTCCATAAAGTTTTTTTATTACTTTTTCATCAGTACCTGTCAAAATTTTATCTAAATCAGTCAACTTATCATAGATACCTTCTGCTTAACATCTTTATCAAATCTAGATTGTATTTGCAAATATGAAAACCAATTCATTTTTACACCTTGTTCTTCCAATGCTTGCATAGATTTAAGTTCATCCTTTTCATTCAATATCTCACCATATCTAACTGTTTGTTCCTTTTTATATATTATTGGATAGGAAAAAGCTTCAATAGTAAATAACCATAGTGGAATTTTTAAATAATATTGCTTTTTTATCTTCTCCCAGTTTAGAAACAATACTTCTCAAATATAATGTCTTCTAAAATACCCCTGGGTTTTAGTTCCCTTATACCAGAGGAAGGCATGCCACCCTAACAGCAGGTCATGTGCTTCTAAATTCAAAAGTCTAGTATTCCTTAGTGTTATCCACTCCTTTACCCACATCAGACTCATTGCTTGGTAGTATAATTTCCAATTGGGCAAAGCAAATGCTCTTATTCTTGCATCTTGTAACAATTTAAGTTTTATTCTTGCTTTCTTCCCCTGCTAAATGTATTTTAGCACTATTTTGTTTAAATATTCAAAAATTCTTTCCCTAATCTGATTGGAATTGTCTGGAATAAGTATAAGATTCTAGGCAATACATTCATCTCAATTGTAGATATTCTCCCAATCAGTGATAATTGTAAATTTTCCCATTTTATCAAATCTGTCGCTATCTGTTGTTTAAGTTTAAGATAATTGTCCTCTTTAAGTGTGCTACATCTTGGTGTTATATGTATCCCTAAATACTTAACCTTGTTTGTGACCTGGATCCCCCAAACTTCCTCCAATTCTTTCTTTCGTCTTACTAACATGTTCTTTGCTAAAACCTTTGTTTTATCTTTATTTATTTTCAAACCTGCTACTTTCCCATACTCTTCTACCTTTTCTATCAGTTTAGGCGCAGACTCCAATGGATCCTCTAATATAAATACCAGGTCATCTGCAAAAGCTTGTAATTTATACTCTTCTTTTTTAATTTTCATTCCTTTTATTTCTTTTTCTTCCCTGATGTTCCTATTCACCACTTCCAGTGTTAACACAAACAACAGAGGTGACAGTGGACAGCCTTGTCAGGTCCCTTTTCTTATATCTATAAAGTCTGTTAACTCTCCATTTATCATAACCTTTGCAATTTGTTTATGATATATCGTTTTGATTGCTTGAGTAAATTTTTTACCAAAGCCCATTTGGTCCAATTGTAACAGCATGAAACGCCAATTCACATTATCAAAGGCTTTTTGTGCATCTATAAACATCAGAGCCATTTGTTTTTCAGGATGTGCCTCATAGTATTCCAGTGTACCTAAAATTATTCTCATATTATCTTTAATCTGCCTCTTCGGCAGAAATCCATTTTGATCAGGATAAATAAAATTGTTTAAGTATCTTTTCAGTCTTTCTGCCAAAACTGAAGCAAAAATTTTATAATCTGAATTTAATAGTGATATAGGTCTGTAATTTTTAACTTGCTATGGGTCTGTGTCCTCCTTCGGTACAAGTGTGATGTATGCCTCTGACCATGTTTCGGATATTCTCTTCTTTGTCATAACTTCATTCATAATTTCTAATAAGTGAAGATTCAGTGTTTCCTGGAATGTCTTATAAAATTCCACTGGCAAACCGTCCGGACCTGGTGCTTTCCTAATGTTTTGCTTTTTTAAAGCTTCTGTTAATTCCATCATTGTTATATTACTTTCTAACATTGTTTCAATATCTTTGAGTATCTGGGGCAAATTTGCTTCCTGTAAGTATTGTTGAATTCTTTCTTCCTGAACATTCTCTTGATGGTACAGTTTTCCATAGTAATCTTGAATAATTTTTTTCTTCTCCACATTTCCATAGCATACATTACCTTGTTCGTTTATCAATTGATTTATTCTTCTCAAGTCTCTTTCCTTTCTCAATTTATATGCTAGCCATCTACCTGGTTTGTTTGCATTTTCAAAATAGTTCTGCTTAGCATTTTTAATTTTTTGTGCTATTTCTTCTTTTTCCATTAGCCTCATTTTATGCTTAGTTATGTCCATTTTAATTTTAATGTCCTTTTTGGTGGAAATTTCTGTAGTTCTTTTCCAACTTCTTGTAGTCATCTTCCAATATTTTAAGGATTTTTTTCTGTTTTATATTTCTTTTCCTTGTTAGTCCATTGTATAGTCCATTATCAAACCTTTCTTGTAAAGTGTTTCCTTTGTTGTTTTGTCATCATGTGTGGATTATAGTCAATATCTTTTTGCATCAAGCATGTCCAACTTACAGCTGTAGACCAGGTATCTGATGACATTTCCATTTATCCGATTTATTCTTGAACATCCTCTCAATTCCTCTCTTTGGGGTAAGTGCCACCTGTAAAACATCTTATACAATTCCATTTATATGTAATCGATCCCATATCGTTTTCCCCACAGTCATTGTTTCTTTTACTGTCCTCTACACTAAACTCATAGAAATGTCCATCAAGTTTTTTTTGTGCTTTTTCATCAGTACCTGTCAAAATTTATCTTAAATCAGTCAACATCCCCAATGGAACTTCTTTAACTGTATCTTTATCAAATCTAGATTGTGTTTGCAATGATATGAAAACAAATTCACATTTTACACCTTGTTCTTGTTGCCTAGATTGAGATTCATCTTTTCGATCAATATCTCACCATATCCTCACTTATTTATTCTTTTATATATTATTGGATAGGAAAAAAGCTAATAATAAATAACCAACAGTAAATTTAAATAATATTGCTTTTTATCTTCTCCCAGTTTAAAGCGAATAATACTTCTCAAATATAATAATCTTCTAAAAACCCTGGGTTTTAATTTCCCTTATACTGGGGCCATCCAACAACAGATGTCATCTAAATTCAAAGTCTAGTATTCTAGTGTTATCACTCCTTCCCAGTCGACTCATTGCTTGGTAGTATAATTTCCAATTGGGCAAAAGCAAATGCTCTTATTCTTGCATCTTGTAACAATTTAAGTTTTATTCTTGCTTTCTTCCCCTGCTAAATGTATTTTTGCTTTTCATATTTAAATATTCAAAAATTCTTTCCTAATCTGATTGGAATTGTCTGGAATCAGTATAAGAATTCAAAGGCAGCCACATTCATCTCAATTATGATATTCTCCCAATCAGTGATAATTATAATTTTCCATTTTATCAAATCTATGCTCTCTATTTGTTTAAGTTTAAGATAATTGTCCTCTTTAAGTGTATCACATCTTGGTATTATATGTATCTAAATACTTAACCTTGTTAGCTGACGATCGACACCCTCCAATTCTTTCTTTAAGTCTTGCTAACATGTTCTTTGCTAAAACCTTTGTTTATCTTTGATTTTCAAACCTGCTTCTTCTATCTGCTATCTAGTTTTGGTGCCAGACTCCATTGGATCTCTAATATAAATACCAGGTCATCTGCAAAAGCTTAATTGCCGTATACTCTTTTTGAATTTTCATTCCTTTATTTCTTTTCTTCCCTGATGTTCTATTCACTACTTCGTATGCTAAACTGAACAGGTGACAGTGGACAACCACTTCTCGGAGTCCCTTTACTTATATCTATAAAATCTGTTAACTCTCATTATATACCTTACATTTGTAATTTAGTTTGCCAGTGGTGCCTGATTGCGAGTAAATTTTTAAAAGCCCAATTTTGGTCAATTATGGCAGCATGAGCGTAATTCACATTATGCAAAGGGCTTTGATGCCTCGACACACTCAAACCATTTGTTTTCAGGATGTGCCTCATAGTATTCCAGTGTACCTAAAATTGTTCATATTATCTTTAATCTGCCTCTTGAGCTGGAAATCCGATGATCAGGATAAATAAAATTGTTTAAGTATCTTTTCAGTCTTTCTGCTTCAAAAGAAGCTAAAAATTTTTATAATCTGGAACTTAATGGTGATATAGGTCTGTTGTTTTTAAACTGCTGGGTCTGTGCCTTCCTTGGTAGAAAATGCGGATTAACCTCTGACTGTAGTTAGGATATTCTCTTTCTTTATCACCTTCTTCTATAATTTCTAATAATTGAAGATTCATTGTTTCCTGAATATCTTAAATTCACTGGCAAACCGTCCGGACTGGTGCTTTCTAATGTTTGCTTTGAAAGCTTTGGTTCATCATTGGTTATTACTTTCCTAACATTGTTAAATATCTTCTCAGTTATCTGAGACAAATTTGGCTTCCTGTAAGTATTGTTGGATTCTTTCTTCCTAGACATTTCTCTTGATGGTAGCAGTTTTCCAACGTAATCTTAAGATAATTTTTTTCTTCTCATTTCCATGCATTCACACCTTGTTAGTTTATCAATTGGTTTATTCTACTCAAGTCTCTTTCCTTTCTCAATTTATATATGCTAGTCCATCTACCTGGTTTGTTTCGTTTTCAAAATAGTTCATTCTGTCCAACATTTTAATTTTTGTGTTTTTATTTCTTCTTTTCCATTAGCCTCATTTGTGTTAGTTATGTCCATTTAAGTTTTAATGTCCTTTTGGAACATTTCTGTGTTCTTTTCCAACTTCGTAGTCATCTTCAATATTTTTAGAGGATTTTTCTGTTTTTATAGCTTTTCTTTGTATAGTCCATTATCAAACCTCTTGTATAGCCTTCATCATGTCCCAGAGGTTCTGTAATGAAGTCTCATCCTCTTTTTGTATTTTCTTTAAAGAAAGATCAATTCTTTCTCAATTTTCTGTTTAAAGTCTTTTTTTCCTTTAATATAGTATTATTTAAGGTCCATCTAGATCTCCTTTTTTGTCCTTTCAACACAAGTTATTAGTGGTTGCGATCTGCCCAAGTACGCTTCTATTTCAGTGTCTTGTATATTAAAAGCAATTCTGTTGATACTCCATATCATATCAATTCTGAACCATGATGCATGTCTATTTGAATAAAAGGTATATTGTTTATTTCTGCATTTCTCTCTCTCATACATCTTTTAAGTTTTATCTCATCACTAGATTCAAAGAGTTTTGCGTGTCTTTCTAGTTTTCTTGTCTTTTTGCTGTTTTAATCCAATCAATTTGTCTTTTTATTCATTAAAATCTCCCATCAGACGAATATTAGCATCAATCCAGTTCGATTATTTCTGTATGTGAATTTCCTGTAAAAAATCTTCTGGATTATCATTTTGGGCAGTAAATTGCTATTAAAGGTGTCTTTGGATTTTTGTAAGTTATGTCGGCCTCAAAATCTTCTGTCATCTAGCCATATATTTGTCCTTGCGGATGGTCTAATGTTTGTATGTGGGATTCTCTCTTATTTCTGACCCTCCTCTCTTTTTAATTTTGTTAATTTTTGTTGTTCAATAACTAATGTTTTTTCAATATATACTTCTTGTGGGCAGATTATATCAAATTTTTAATTTCATCTAATTCTTTGAAATACTATATTTTTGTTATAAATTCACATTTATAATAATTGTAATCAGTTTTTCTCATCATTTAAGCTAGACTAAAGAAGGTTTGTTGCTCTGCAGTGATCTTGGTTCTTGTTGTTCTCTGGGTACATCTACCCTCAGGCTCCTTCTTCTTTTTCAGTACTACTGTACATTCCTCTTGAAATTCAATTATTGACATCCTTGCCTTTACTATCTTCCTCCTTCTCTAGATACCAGATGGAATAACAAGCTTTTTCCACTGTATCAATTCTATGTCTTTGGTTCCTGAGTAAACATAGGACACTTCAGGTAACAACCATCCATATTGTTTCTCTCTTAAGTAACTCTTTGGTCAAAAATAATGTCTCTTCTTATCTCACTCGCTCTCTACTACCTGTTTGATACCACTATTTCTTTATCTTTCGCTAGTGTTTTTCTCCTCTGCCATCTACTGCAGTGATTTGTGATTTAATTATTTTCTTAGTAAAGTCTGTTATAAACTTCATTGGCAGTTTATTTCCTGCGTCGCATATCTTGAAACACGAAAAACCTCAGTCCATTTCATCCATCATCTTCTCTTTGAGTTACCTCAATGCCTTCTGCGGGTTCTGTCGTCATCATTTCAGCAAGGTTTTACCCTTTTTTCTATATTTTGAAATCTAGATAGAATTCTGATCTATCAATTTCCCATGGTAATGATTGCGAGAGATCTGCGCACTACATCCTCTCTTTCACTTCACTCAATCGGATCTCCATATCTCAATCTTCTTATCTCTTTGTACATCTTGTTCTTCAATTTTCTTGATTCTGTCCTCATATTGCATCATTATCTGTTGAATATTTTCAATTTTCTCATCTGTCTTTTCAGTTCTTTGCTCAATATTCTCCGTTCTCTTTCAATATTATCTGTTTTTACTTGTATCTTTTGAATTCCTTGCATAATCATTTGGTGTCCTTCTTTCTCCTTCTCTTGTTGTGACATCACCTGTATTGATCGTTGTCCTCCAGATGGTGAGGAAGAAGAAGTCAGGGTTGAAGAAGCTGAAGCTGGTATTTTTCTGCTCATCTTAAGAGTACAATAGAAAAATTGAAAAAGAAAAAGCAAGAGCAGCCAATTGCCACTCCAGTTAAAAAAAATAAAACCTAAATAATGGTAATATAAAAAGCAAAAGATAAAAATAAAAAAGGAAGGAAAAAATCTTCAGGCACTTGAATACCTTAATCCAATTGGTTCCAAGTATGTAGGAAAAAAGGAAAAAAAGAAAAAAAATATAAAATGGAAAAGGAGGAAAAATTTAAAAAAAATAGGAAAAATTTAAAAGACAGATATCTGTATATTCCTTGCTAAAAGGTAAAAACGAAGGGGGGGGAAGTAGTCTTATTCTTGCATCAAGGACTCAAGTCCAAGTATAAAATCCAACTGGAGGGGATGGGGGATAGAAAAAAAGGAAAGAGAAAATGCAATTCTGTCAATAAGCAAAGCACTGCCACTATATGTTCGAGGCTCTTTACTAAATCAAAAACAAAATTTCAGTTCTCTTTTTCAGGTCACTTCAATCTTCTTTCTTCAATTTCAAATCCAGACTCCGTCTATCAGTAGTTCCACAGAAGAGCACCTGCATAAACAATCTACATGCTCTTCCCACTATCTTTTCAATAAGCACAGAGTCCTTGAATGTAACACCAAATGTATCAACAAGAAAGGAAAACAATGTCTCCAAGCCTCCAGGTGGCAGTGCTCACTTATTTCCCTTTCCCTTCCCTCTAATATTAAAATCAGGAATAAATTTTTTTTAAAAAATCTAAAATTACTAAAAGAAAAAACAAGAGAAAAAAACTTTTCAAAGAGTTATTTTGAAAGGAAAATTAAAAAGGAAAGACCAGTCTAGTTGAAAAGTTGAAAAAGTTTTAACAAAAGCCAAAGTTCCAATAAGAAGAAAAAAAACCTTCAGGTTTAATTTGGGCTTAATCTGCTTAAGCTTAAACACTTTTATCTTCACTTTCTAAATTTAATTTTTAGTCTTTTAGGAATGTTCTCTCCAGAAAAAATAAGTAGAAAATTATCTTACCAAACTGACACACTTTCTTTCCAGCTTTCTTCCGTTCCGGAGCTGTCCCAGCTTCAACAGCTTTAATAGCTGCCTCTCCACCGTGGGGAAAAAAGGGCTTCTCCTGGATCTACCAGGGACTTTGCGATGTCCCTGGGATCAACAGGATGTGCCCTCCTCTGTCACCGTCTCTACAGGACAGTTTAGGTCCTTTGAGACCGTCCTGCAATGGAGATATCAGCAGCGATCTTAGAGCTTAAAGATGGCATGCTGTACCGCTGCGATGCAAGCTCCGCCCTCTCCAGGACCAGAATTTTTGTTATTGAGTAAATTTTAGTGTGACCGCACCCCCTGGTTGCGGTTGTTAGGCCAGGACCATCTGTCATTAAGTGAGGACTTCATGCTTTTCCTGCCCAGTCATGCTTGCCTCCACTCACTTATCACCCCTCCTCCCATCTCTGCCCTTTTGATGACCCAGCCACGCTGTCCTCCGCCTTGCTGAGGAGAGTCCAGAGTGATGGAGTGAAGTAAAGTGGTCAGAAGGGCAGAGAAGGGGTACAGAATAGGCAGGTAGGTGGAGCTGAAGCTCGCACTGCAGTGGTAAATGCAGGCAGGCTGCCAAGCCCCCGAATTTTGGTCACACGACTGCAAGGATACTGGGACTGCCTTAACTACGAAGACTGGTCATAAATGCCATTCATTCAGCACCATCTTACTTCGAATACTCATTGAATATTAAGCAAGGACTAGCTCTTCATATAACCAGAATGGTATCATTTCTATTTATTACTAATGCCAAAAGGAAACATGTATGATTTATTTATGTCTCCCACCATATAGAGCAGCAGTCCCCAACTTTTCTGGTACCAGGGACTGGTTTTGGGGAAGCCAATTTTTCTACGGACCGTTGGGGGAGGGGTATGGTTTGGTGCGCAACCTAGATCCTGCGTATACACTTGCTCGCCTGTCTTTTGTGCAGCCCAGTTCTTAACAGGCCCATGGACTGATACAAGTCCATGGCCCAAGGGTTGGATATTCCTGATTTAGAGGGTTCTCAGCTGTGGCTAAGTGGGAGAAATGTACCCCTCTACCAGTTTGGGTAAAGCATTGTTTTAACTAACATTGTTTCTTTTAAAATATTACGTCTGTTGAAATAAACTGAAACATCACAGTGTAGGGGAAGAGCAGGCAGAGCTGGGGGCAGAGTTAAGCACGTCATCAGTTTAGAGTTCTTGCTTTCCCACAAGTGCTTTAAGTCCCAGCCCTCTTGAATTTCTTTGACTCTTATCTGTCACCAGTTGTTAAGTGCTGAACTTTAGTTGACCAGATTCCTGTGTAGAGGCTTGAATAAATCTATGTTATGCTAAAATTATGTTACAATTTCTGATTTTTTGCACTTGACACACAGCTTCAGTCTCACTTAACTGAGAAGTCCTGTTTGGCTCTTCTTTCTAATGGGCACATTTAGTAAAGCAGATTTTTCTGTAAAAGGAACTCTGGATGAACCTGCCAAGCCATCAGCTGAGCTCCTCCTGAGAGATGGAAGTGCACTTCCATCCTTTCTCCTTTTTTAAGCTTCAGAAACTATTAGCATTGCTTTTAAATTTATGAGCAGATTCGTTCTTAGAAATCTTTCTGGAAATGGGGCAAATTACTGCAATTTTTAAGCGAATAACACGCTTGTTAATTGAATCCAATTTCTCCCATTGACTTTGCTTGTTGGAAGTTATTTGGGAAGGTCAAAAGTGTTCATCATATGAAGAATAAAATTTTTTTTAAAAAATGTTCATCATATGAACCGAGGATGCTGCAACCATCATAAATGCATGCCAATTGTCAAGCACGCAAATTTTGATCATGTAATTGTGGGAATGCTGCGATGGTCCAAAGACTGTTGTAAGTCACTTTTCAGTGCCATTGTTACTTCACATGGCTGCCAAACAAGTGGTTGCAAGTAGAGAACTACTTGCAAAATCATAATGGAGTTTATTTTGGAGGAAGGGGCATATGAATTCAATAAATCATGATGATTAATTAAATTATGGTTAAGCCAAATATGCAAAGTTGTTTTTTTAACATCCATCTATTTTTATTATGCATCTTAGAGGTTGAATTTAAATTTGAAAAAAAAAAAGCTTGGAACTAGGAGAAATGCATTATTAGCTAAGGGGCTTCTCCAATGCAGGCAGAAGATGCATTAGGCCAAAGTGAGCTTTGCCTGTTTGGCTTGGCATCTTGTGTGAACTAAACTAATTGCAATGTATTCTTGAAACAATTAGCAATTCAGGTGTAAAGATATGGGGGTGGAATGCATTTGTTCTTCCTGATTTCCATTTGCCATGTCCCAATTGTATTCCTTCTCTTTTTTTTGTCTTGCCTTCCTTAAGACTGGTCAATGAACTCTTATCTGAAGAACTGAAGCTTATTCATGCCTTTGAGCAGAGAACACTGACTCCTGAACAGTGGGCAAAGGAACAAGAAGCTAAGTGAGGCACAAGCTTCCTCCTTTTCATCAGTAACAAAAGCAGCAAATACTACAGAGACCAAAAATTCCAAGATGGTAAAGAGAAGCATCTGTGAACCAAATTTAGCAATGCGGGAATTGCTTCGGGAGAAGCACTGTGAAAGTTTGAGAAAGTATGAAGCAGAAAATAAAACTGGAGAAAGATTGTGAGATGACTGTTTGTATCGTCTGTTTATTCCCATACCACGTATCTTGGAGACTCATTTTAATATTGAGATTTGCATTGGGTGGGGAGAAGGTAGCTTTCTCCTACTAAGGCAGTGTTCTTCCATTTCATTGTTTAAATCTTGAAAATGAACACTTTTTGAGTTCTTTATACTATGAATTTGGTTGTTCGCTTGCAGGCATTTTATCAGTCAGCTAGATAACATCATCAGTGTGTGTGAGGTTTGCTGTTTATTTGCAATAGTTTCCCTGCCTGTTGATAGGTGTGTAGTTTCCACCCTGGTGATTCTTTGATGGAAGTACAGGTAGTTCTCACTTAATCATTCAGTGATCATTCAAAATTACCATGGTGTTGAAAAAACTAACTTTGCACAACATTTACAACTTCAGTGGTGTCTCTCAGTCATACGAACAACACTACAGTCAATAGACATTGTCCTGTGCCTACTTTGATTTCTCCCCTCGCCTTGTAGAGCAAATTGATTAGATAAAGGGATTGCAAGGAAATGAAGCCTTTTGTTGTTCTATGTATCAGAAGCAATGCAGTTGTATAAATCTCTCCTTTGCCTGACTTTTCCCCACCATTAATGTGATCACAGTATTCTTGATTGATGTGTAGCAGTTTGTTTTCTTGAAATCCAATTTCCAGTCTTTCTTTGCTGGAGATGGGAGGATCAGGCAAAGGGGAGATTGCCTGCAGAAATTGCTTGCTTCCCTCAACTGTCCCTAACTCTGGCAGAGCAGAGAGATTGGAGAGGAAGAGATCTCAAGAGAGTGCTGTAAGCTGTTTGTGTAAAGTGTCCACTGGGTTGCCAGTGAAGTTGCGTTGCTTTCATTGCAAGCAAGACAGTAAGCAGGCATTTCAAAAAGGCAGGAGTGTGAAAAAAGAGGAAGGTGTGAAACTGATTTTCTAGTTTCATTTAGTGGTAGAGTTGCTTGCCATCCTAACTAGGTTGTTATGTGAGGACTATCTGTATTTTCTGCCTGATCGTTTGGTGTTGAGACTTGCTGATCTGAATGTTGGCTGCTGGTTGGGACCAAATGATGCATCAAAGAATATCATTTATGATGATCCCAAAAAACCAGCATAACCAGTTCTTGTTGGGAACTATCTGTCCCTGTTTTCCATTTCTTAAAATGTCCTTTGCAGGGGGAGAACTAGGTTAGTCTGTGGTGGCAAAAACCAGGAGTCGGGTAACAGTTTTTCCAACCAATACATTTTATTAAAAGGCATAAGCTTAATAGGCACTGACATCAGAACTCAAAATAAGGACACAATAATACCAAGGAATCCACCTGCCAGGACACCATGAGATATCTCAAAGTATTTTTTTTTTAAACCAAATTTTTATCAGCACCGTTTAATGAGAAATTCTAAAGCATTCAAGCAATCTCAGTTCTCAGCAATAAATTTTTAACATATTAGAATTGTTAACTGATAGGCTACTTGTAACCTCTCATGTATCATCTGTATCTGCATAACCAACTTGATTTTTCTACTCTTCTATCTCCCTCCATTTTAAATTGGTCTCGACACTCCATACATCTCACCAAGTGAGCTACAGCTCACCAAAGCTTTTAATGTCTTAATAAAACGTTGGTTACCTGGAAAAGGTCCTTCCGGGCTCTTCCCAATGTTAAAAAGTCCTCCCTTTGTGGGAGATGAAAACTTTGCTCCTTACTCTGATTTCATTTTGGAGGGGGAAAGCCACCACAGGTCATTGGTCAACTATTCAAATTGGGCCCCGTGCTTAATCAAGAGAAGGGACACCTAGATCAACAGGATTAATTAATTAATTCTATTACATTTAAAGGATCGGCTACAAATCATTGATGAATACATGGGTGAAAAAAATATCTATATCTGAGATGGGTAGACCATTCCATGGAAGATAAAGTGATAAAGAGGATTTAAATAGCTCTGTTAGGCCAAAGGAGCCTTTCAATGTCAGACGTGGGAGAGAACTTCCTAGCGGGGACAGGGAATTGATCCCAAGAATAACCATCGTTTAAAACTTGAATAAAAAAGGTCCGCTATATAACTTCCAGGTGAGTTCAGATGAATGAAACGGTTTGAATTCAATACATAGATGCAAAATTGTTCCAAATAAACAAGCCTAGATTATTACGCAGATAGATTTCCCTTCCTCCCTCTCAGAAAGTGGGGAATCTGCCTTCCAAAGGATTCGCTCCCTGCAATTTTGGGTTGGGTTACTGACTAATTAACTAAAATTGCATACCTATGATCCAAACGTTTGAGTGATGATCAGTTAAATATTTTAGCCCTGTTAAAACAAATTCCCTCAGAAGTAAAATTTTAAGTAAGAGGAAATGCAGCATTTAAAAAAAAATCCAGAGAAAGAACTTTTGTTTTCTAAGGGGAAAAGCAGAGCAGGAACCAGAAAGCGAAGATCCAGAACTGGAGGCCTAGGAGATACAAGCCTGCAGATTGTAAATAGATGGGCTATCATCCCAAATGCTTTCACCAAGGCAAAGCGAAGAAGTATTTCAAATCTTTGCAGGTGGAATCTGTTAACTCAGAAAAGGGGCTCTGTCTGGAACAGACAAACTGAGTTTCTGCCCTGAGCTTAGGGTGGATGAATCTTTATAATGCCCTGAGGATCCACCCATTTTTAAAAAAAAAAATCAAAGGGGCTTTAAAAGGCCAGTGAAACAAAGTCCATGGTGACTCATGAAGAACCAGACTGGCTAGGAAGAGAGAGAAGCTATTTCTTCACAATCCTTTCCAGCTCTGAGATGCGTCGCTCCTGTTCCGACACAGTAGCCTGCAGCCGTTTCAGGTCCTCTGAGAGCTGATCTAAAGCTGGACCCTAAAGGATACATTATGTGGTAAACTTTATTATAATTACTGATAACACTGGAAGAGCAGATTTTATTTATAAAAAGTATGTGTTATCACTCCCTTAAAGTAATCTACAGTTTTGACTCAAAGCATTTATCACTGTTCTAAAATTTCCCCAACTCTATGCAAATCTTCATTCCTGCATAATGTCGTCTGAAAAAACTTGATTGCAGGGTGCATAACTAGAACATCACGATGTCCCTATCATTAGTAGAGAATAGGGATCTTTCCAAAATCCTTAAAATTAGGCCAGATTCTCCCATTTATAAGACTATAAGGGGCAAAGGCTAAAAAGCAAGGCTTCGCCTGTTCCAGTAATGTCAGGTCCTCAGGTATACCTTCCCAAAGCCTTGAAGGACCACAAAAGGCAAATGTTTCTCTCGGGGTTAAAGACACGCCCTCCCCGCTGTCCACAAAGGTGTATGGAACATTGGGTGGTCTTCCAGGAGAAGATGAGGACCATGAAGGTCAATGGGTTGTCAAGGCCAATCCAAGACCAAATACCCCAGGAGACCTAATCTAGACCCTTGGGTTTTCTCCTCCTTACCCCTTGCTGGGTCCTGTCGTGTGGAAGTTGACTTCTCTTGGGCCCCTGCAGGAGAGTCTGGTTGACTTTGAACTCTCGGCTCTTCTGGGGAGTGTAGCCATCCTTGAGGGAAATGAGGATGGGGCTTGCATCCTTGCCTGCTAGCCACTCCTCTGAGGACAAGGCAGGATCTGGACCAGGTGTGTCAGGATATAGGTCCTCTTGGAACAGGTCTGACTGCAGAAACCATACAAAAACACAGTCTCGGCATTACAGCGAGGAAGAACCTTTCCCCTCCAGATTTAAAAACAGAAGTTCAACCTCTCACTACACATCCCAAATGTCAGCATTCTATATGGGGCATAAGTCCTTGACTTATGACCACAACTGAACCCAAAATTTCCATTGCTAAGCAGAACAGATGTTAAGAGAGCTTTTCCCCCCAATTTTACAACCTTTTTTGTTACAGATGTTAAGTTAGTAACACAGTTAAATGAATCTGGCTTCCCCATTGACTGCATGGTGATCACATGATCCCAGGACGCTGCAATCATCATAAATATGAATCAATTGCCAAGCTTCTGAATTTTGGTCACATGACTGGCGGGGGAATGCTGCAACAATTGTAAGTGAAGAATGGTCATAGGTCAGTTTTTCCAGTTCTGTTGTAACTTTGAACAGTCACTAAACAAACTGTCGTAAGTTGAGACCACCTGTATAGGCTCCAAGAGCCAAGTCCAACCTGATTAAACAATTGCCCAAAAGATGGTGAAGATACAGAAAGGAAACTGCTTGTTCAGTGGGCAAATGGCTACAGCTATCTCAAGAAACTGGGAAGGTGGCTTTGCAACTTTTATTTCGGGATAAAAGTTACATGTGTTGAACCAAGACTCTGATAATTTTGGAACGGATGAGCTCCCTCGGTAAATCGATGCATTTACCATGTTTCTGTAAGGAGTGTAGACTTGAGAGAACCACAAGCTATTTAAAATGATTTGTGTCCCGGGATCGAAAGCAGGAGAAAAGCACATTGGATCAACCCAGGAGATCAAGTGATAGATTAGATGCTAGCAGAGGCTCCCAAGCACTATATTGTCCCCGAAACAAGAAGCCCTCTTTACCAACAATGACTAAATAAAGAGGCTGCCTAGAAGATTATTAGATCTGAAATTCAACATATTTGGATAGTATTGGGCTGTGAAAAATTAGTGTGGTGATCCACTCCCCATCTTACGACTACAACATTCCTAAATCAAGAATATGAAGGCTTCATAAATCAAGGCTCCTTTTACTGCAATGGCTGGATTTATACAAAGCCACATTATATGTTTTCTGAGTTTGAGCTTAGCACACTGCATGAACCAGCAGTTCTGATTCATTCTATCAAAGTTAGTTTCACATTAAGTGTGCCCTGGGCCATTCTCATTTGCTCAATGAACCCTCATTAACAAAGCCACGACTTGGCATGACACGTGAACCCATTCTATTGCACTCTTCCAAGTAAATCAAACAATTGTGACTCTCAGTGGTCAGCTTTGCTGCTGTCTCCTTAACGTTCCTAGCTTGTGTTTGCTAGATCCCCAGGAAATCTCTCCTTCCTCCATAATTATCTGAGGCCATGTAATTCTATACAGGTAGGCCTTGACTTATACCCTGTCGCTTAGCAAAAATTCAAAATTACAAAAGACCTTGAAAAAGCTACGTAGGATCCAAATGCAAAGCTCTAACATCCTTTCCCCCACATCAAGTGACAACATTTGGGCCGCTCGGCAACCAGGCCACCTGTACAGCAGTTTGCAATAGCCTATGGTCACATGACCATGATTTACAATGTTTTTCAGATGTAGGCGGATGTATGTATCCCAGGATAATGTTGCAGAATCCAGTCTGGGTCAGTCACTGGGACCAGACGTTCCCTGAAGATGGACTCCAGCACGAATCCGAAAGAACGGAAGACAAAACCTCTGGTCCCAGTGGTCAACCCAGATTGGATCCTGCTACAATGTTTTTGCTGGAAACCAGCATTTGCTCCCAGTTTCTTGCAAAAAATGCTCCGTAGCAACCAACGGGTTCACAACCACCCAATGTTCAATTAATGACTGCCACATTGGTTCAATGATTCCTGCAAAAAAAAAGGTTGTAAAATCAGATGCAGTCACATGGCCACCTGCTTTACGGCCATCATTGACGACCACAATTGAGCTCACAATTCTGACTGTAAGTTGTGACAGTCATCTTGTGACCATCCTCCAATTTTGCAACCTTTGTAAAACAATCTGAGGGCTACCTGTACTCTTTATTGTATCCAAAATGATAAACGATGCAGACAATGGAGGCAGCGAGGTTATTCCTCTGCAGCAGAGATTTGATTATAAGGAAGAAGCAAAAGCAGAGCAAATCACTGTAAGGGGCAACTGTTCTCTAACACTTCATATCCAGGTAAGGCTTCTACCTGAAACTCTGGAGAGGTACAGAGCAGCACTGAACCAACCTGAGGCCTTCAGCCTAATTTAAAAAGCAATCAGTTCATCTTCTTGGCAAGCTGCTGGACAGGGAAAAAAGAGGAGGAGGAGGAGGTTGGTCCCTGCCCGTTTGCAATTCCCCAAGAAATTATCCACGAGAAACTCAACCTTGGCCATCCTGAAGCAGATGATGCCCCTCTAAATGGCAGAATGGTGCCAATGCAGCTTTCTAGAGAGATGGTTCCTTAGGCTCAAGGAGAAACGAGCCTCAGCCCTTTCCTTCCCTGCTATGAACTGTTTTTTCAGTTGTTCTCCCAATGCCTTTTCCTACCGACCGTAAAGGGTCGGTCCACTCTTACCTTCCGGGGCACCGTCATAGCAATGGGTTCACATTTCCTCTCATGTAGTTTGTAAAATCTAGAAGGAATAAAAAATGATTCTAGGAAGGAGAGAGAAAAAAATCTTTGGAAGGGTCTCCTCTAAAACAAAAGCTAAAAAGTCCCAGGTATTATTTATGCTTGGCCCAAGGAATCTGAGTGTTGGATTGCAACAGAATATAAGAAAGTGTCAGGTTTCTATTCAGGGGTGAAGCTTGCAGAGGTTTTGTACCTTTTGGTGCTATTTGTCACCTTCACTTGATACCAGTGTTGGGGGGGTAGGGGGTTTATAAATAGGATGGGAGACCACATCCCTGTGAACCTCTTGCAGGAAGCAGGGGAGCAAAACACACATTCTCTACCTGGCAATCTCGCACTTGCTGACATCCAGCCCTCGTTTGGGCATCCATCCGCCTCCTCGCTGCGACTCCTTGGAAGTAAACATGGATAAATAGTGCACATAGGGCGCTTCGCCAGTCAGCTCGAAGTACCGGATGCTGCTGTCACCCTGCAGTGGATGTTGAGGCTCTTTTAATTTCTGCTTGTTAAAGAACTTCCCCCGCTGAGCTCATCCAAAATGTTGCTTCTAGATTTGGCATTGCCAGGATTTCCCCTTCACTCAGGACTCACCTTGCCGGTCAGGTAAACCACGTTGGTGTCTGGATCATAATAAGGCAAGAGTACGCCACTGCTTGTATCTAGCTCCTGAAGAGTCAATGGTTCCTCAGGATTTCTCTATAGAGGAAAAAAAAGGAAGGAAGGAAGGTAGGAAGGAAGGAAGGAAGGAAGGAAGGAAGGAAGAAAGAAAGAAAGAAAGAAAGAAAGAAAGAAAGAAAGAAAGAAAGAAAGAAAGAAAGAAAGAAAGAAGAAAAAGAAGGAACGAAAGAAAGGAAAGAAAAAGGAAGGAAGGGAAAGAGAAAGAGAAGGAAGGAAAGAAGGAAGGATTTTAGAAATACAGTTGTAGAGTTAGTCTGGAATAAAAGCCTAAGAGTAACTTCCTAGTCAGAGTTACACTGAGTTAATTAAGACAAAATCTCTTTGAAATGTTTGTTTGCTTTCTTCCTACATTTGGGCTCTGTTGTCTCGTCTCATCCAAACTGCACTTCTTCCCCAGTTCCTTCCCAGTTCCTCACAGACTCTCATAGTTTAGCCATAGTTCTACCTGAAACTAATGAAATGTCTGCAAGAAAGCAAGCTCAGAGAGCACCAAGGACTCATTGCAACCCTAAGCTACAAATATTCTCTTTTATAAACTCCTTTATAGTTCCACGTGCTGAAAAAGCATAGAGTTCTTACAAAACATACTTGTGGGTTTCTGTGATCTAAAGAATGATGGAAAGAGCCAGTGTGGTGTAGTGGTTTTAAGGCACCAGGCGAGAAACTGTGAGACCATGAGTTCTACTCCTGCCTTGGGCATGAAGCCAGCAGGTTGACCTTGGGCCAGTCATTCACTCTCAGCTCTAGGAAGGAAGGAAAGAAAGAAGGAAGGGCAAACTACTTCGAAAAATCTTCCCAAGGAAACTGAGGGGCTTGTCTAGGCAGTCACAAGGAGTCAAGACTGGCTTAAAAGTAAACACTCCACCCCACCTCAAAAAAAGAACAATTATCCAGACTTCTGAACAAGAACTTCTTGTTCTCTGGGAAGAATTTCAGCCTGCCCCTCCATCAATAAATAGGGCATCATAGTTGATCTGTTTTACAGGGTTGTTGTTAAAGACTTCAATAGTAAATGAAACGTGTTAAGCATTCAAAATTCCCGTACAAAATACAGAAGATCCCTACAACACCAGAGTGAATTTCCTCTTGAAATGTCCTTGGGTCTACTTCGTGTCCTTTAATAAATTGTTTATTGTAAAAGAATTACAATATGCACAAGGGAGAGGACTTTGATGTTGAAACGGGCTTTCCTGCAACCTTCTTCAACGCAAGGCTTTGGCAATAGCCTTGCCCTCATTTTTCCTCACTGGCCTTAATTGAACGGTAAGGGCCACCCACTTTTCAAATCCCTTGGACAGCAGGCGTCCTCTACCATTCAAATCTTTGGAAGGCGTTGCCCAAATACCACCTGTAAAGATGTCCATTCTCTCTGCTCACCAGATCCCACAGGGCCACCTGTCGCTCGCTCATGCGGCTGAAACCTGTTGTAAAAAGCTTCCCATCCTTCACAGTTGTTGCCCGAACGGGACGAGATCCCTCGTGGGCCCGGGGCAATTCCTGAAGGTGAGAAAATGAGACAAAATGAGACTTGTAAGAGCAGAAGGAAGCTTAACCACAAATGAATGACCAGGTCTTGCCCACTTCTGGACAGTGAGAAATAATCCCATTTTGTTGGGCCATTTTCCAGCCTTCTCTCCCAGCACAAAATATCTCATTTGCCCATATCAATACTGAGGGAAGAGCGAAATACTCTCTGAACAAGAGGAAACATTTCTCCATGATAAATCAATCTGGAAGACATGAGGATGCCCATCGGTAGAAATGGACTTTAAAAGCAGGCTTGCAAGTAACAAGAAACACATGTAGTCCTCAACTTACAACCATTATTTTAGTGACTGTTCAAAGTTACAACGGCATTGAAAAAGGTGACTTATCACTGTTTTTCACATATACAACTGTTGTGGCATTCCTATGGTCACATGATCAAATTTGGGATACTTGGCAACTGGCTTATATTTATGTGTAGTTGCAGTGTCCTGGGTCATGTGATCATGTTTTGTGACCTTTTGGCAAGCAATGTCAATGGAAAAGCCAGATTCACTTAACAACCGTGCTAGAGGTAGTCCTCGACTTACAACAGTTTGTTTAGTGACCGTTCAAAGTTACAACAGCACTGAAAAAGGGACTTGTGACCATTTTTCAGGTTTATAACCATTATAGCATCCTTATTGTCACATGATTTACATTCAGATGCTTTATAACTGACTCACATTTATGACAGTTGCAGTGTCCCAGAGTCATGTGATCATCTTTGCCGGCTTTTGACAAATCAAGTCAATGGGGAAACCAAATTCACTTAACAGCCATGTTATTAATTTAACAACTGCAGTGATTCACTTAATAGATGTGATAAGAGAAATCATAAAATGGGGCAAAACTCATTTAACAAATTTCTCGCTTAACATAAATTTTGGGCTCAATTGTGATCGTATGTTGAGGACTACCTGTATTAAGTTAACAACTGTAGTGATTCACTTAACAACTGTGGCAAGGAAATGGAGTAAAACTCACTTAACAACTGTCTTAGCAACAGAAACCGTAAATCCAGGACTGCATTAGGAATAATTTACCAAGGCATGTAAGAAATGCAAAAATCTACTGTGGTACAAGTTGTTTTCAACTTACAATTGTTTAATGACAATTTGAGCTTATGGAGGCCAAGGAGAAAATGACTTGTGACTCATTCTCAAAATTATGACTGTTGTACCCCATCCTATGCAATCATGGGATTGCAATTTGGTGCTTGGCAACTAGCTTGCATTTACAATGGTTGTAGTGTCTTGCTGGCATATGATTGCAATTTGCAATCTTCCCAGTCGGCTACTGAAAAGCAAAGTCAATTGGGGAAGCAGGATTCACTTAAAGACTGCACGATTTGCTTAACAACCATGACCTGCTTAATAACCATGATAAAAATGGTAGCAAAAATGGATCCAGTCTTGTGATGACTTCCTTAATGGCTGCACTGCCTAGCAAATACAACGTGCAAATCTAGTCAAGGTCTATCTGTATAGACTGTTTCTACTATGCCCTTCACATCAGTGTTGCGTTTCAAAAAAGTTTACCACCGGTTCGGTGGGCATGGCTTGGTGGGCATGCTTTGCATGCACTCACACACTTTGCACACGCGTATGTGCCAAACGCGTACTTTGCACAGGTGCAGGGGCTTTCAAACTCAACTCCTGTAATCCTGTACTCTCTCTGTCACTTCAGCAGATGACGCGCAGCAATCTGTTATGCCACGCAAAGCCTCTGCGCTTCAAAATCAGGACGTAAAGGTCAATATGGGAGCCCAGGCAGGCAAATGGGCCCAATAGCACAGCATCTTAGAGAACCAGTTCAATCTCCACTGCTCTTCGGCAGTACCGGTACACCAGAACAGGGCCGAACTGGTAGAATAGCAATAGCAATAGACTTATATACTGCTTTATAGTGCTTTACAGCCCTCTCAAAGCGGTTTACAGAGTCAGCATATTGCCCCCAACAATCTGGGTCCTCATTTTACCCACCTTGGAAGGATGGAAGGCTGAGTCAACCTTGAGCCTGGTGATATCACCACTGCTTCACATAAACCATTCCAAAGTCAATCTCTATCCCATTGAATTTTCAGATTTTGCACCAATCAATTAGTACTCTGTGATTACTCAGCTGATTCTATCCTCACTAGCTTGTTATGGGGATGCCTCTCTCTTTTTCTCTACAGTTGTTCAGAGATTTTCTCATGAATACTTTGATTAAATGAGAACCAAAAGACTCAGAGATCATGGTACAGATAAATGCTAACGAGGAAGTCTCTAGAATCAACAGTAGTGTGCTTTTGAATTTAAAGATACAAATCAAGGAATAAGTGATGGCAATGTTTCTGCAAACTTTTGACTATATACTTTGAAATATAAATCACTGAATTAATTCATGGCTGGATGGAAACTTGGCTCTCCACATTGCTGATCGTCAATACCTATTAGCCAACACCGCCAAAAATAAACAACATTAGAAGAATAAGAGACACTCCATTTTGGGGACCAGACAAATCTGCTAACACAGGCAATTATTCATCTAATTTGCATCCTGATTTTAAAAAAATCAGCCTTTTCTGGACCTGGCAGTTTTAGACTTTCTAGAAGGTGAAAGTTTTCCCTACATTTGCTGCTGTGCCTCCTGTCCGGGGGTCAAAAAGCCGCACGTGCTTATCCCGGCAGGCCGTGCAGAGCAAAGAGCCGTCCTGGTTCCAAGCTGCACTGTAGATGACATCTGGGTGCAACTCATCCAAGGAAATGGCCGCTTGTCCAACACCCACGTCCCAGACTTTTATGACATTGTCGCAGCCTGTAGCAGATGGGAAGAAGACAACAGTCATGATTAGGAAGGTGGCAGATTGCGGTTGTGGCCCTGGGCCCATCTTTGGGCCTGATTTTCCTTACCTGCACTCAGCAGGAGGTTCTGGGCTGTTGGGTGCCATGTCACAATCCCCACCCTTTTAGAGTGGCCTTCAAGAGTCACCAGAGGTTCATTCAGAGATCTTGTAAGACCACCTTCAGGCACCGACCAGACCTAAAAACATGCAAGACAAGAATTAAAGAAGATTGTGAGAGAACTGGATAGAAAAGACACCCCCTATTTTGCCAGAATGATTCTGTTGTCTTATGTCTGCCTGCCTGCTTGCCTGGGTGGTCAAAGGTCTAAAAACAACCCAGACAACAGTGGGCATATCTTTAATATTTTGGAGGTGATCTAATTTGATGCCTTGAACTGGTGCAGAGAACAGATTGCATGCAAGTGACTCTGGAGCACAGGAGGCAAACCGTGAGGCATATTACTTGGAGATGGTAAAAGATCCTCAGATAACCTTGCTTGTCTGCCATCCAAATTCTCCATTCGGATAAAATTTCCCTTCATTTGATACTTCTTTAAGCGTCCTTGCCTATATGTCATTCATTTTTCCCACAATTCATTGCTGTTTGCCCTCTCAGACTCCTCTTTATCTCCCACAGTGGGATGTTCAGCTTGCTACTTCTCTTTTCTTCCCTTTTTCTGCTCGCTCCTGATTTTTCTGAGGGAAAACAGTTCCAGCAAGAATTGTTATCTACCGGTTGTAAGCCTCTGGTGGGGGGATTACAGGAGCTACTACTGAAAGAAACAAGACAGCAGGTTAGATGAGGGCTAACAGACTCAATGTTCTCCAAAATGCATTGTCAGAATGCTGGTGGCCTAGGATAACAAAGAGTTTAGTCCCAAATCCTAGAGAGGCCCAGAGAGCTTACTGCTACTTTAAAAAAAAACAACTATGCACAAAAAATATTCTTGTAAGCAACAAGGCAAGGTTGTGACCAGTGATGTCCTCAGGAACATAAAGTGCCCCTGGCTTTGCGGTGCCTGGGCAAACTGCCCAGTCCCTTCCTTCTCCTTCTCCCTTTTATTAATTTGACCACTTACCATAACAGTGCAGTCCTCGGATGCGCTGGCAATAACATGGTCATTGTGGGGGCACCACTCTACGTCTAACACAGGAGCTGTGTGCCCCGAGACCACAGGGTGGGCTTTATCCAGGCGACCAGTCTGCAAAAAAAGGAAGATAGAATGTTTGTTTCGATGCATCAGGGATTTATTTCAAATGGCAACTCTTACTTTCCAGCGCTTGTGCTGTTTTTCTGTATTCCATAAAGCAGACATTTTACTTTGAGAACATGGCCCATAGGAAGCCATATGATGAGAACCAGGAGACCCAATTATTCCTGGGCTCACTGAATTGGTGTAGACCAGGGGTGTCCAACCTTGGCAACTTTAAGACTCAGCCAGCAAAGCTCCACAAGTCTTAAAGTTGCCAAGGTTGGACACCCCTGGTGTAGATGATCAGTGTAGAGCAAGCAATAGGCTGACCATGTTCATTTCCCCCAACCTTGAGATAAACACCCAGAACTGGAAGAATGCCTTCAGAGTTTAAGGCCTATCACAAGTACAAGTTGATCGGCATCATCCTGTCCCAATCTCTTTAATCTCCATTGGCTCTACCAGCAGATGAGAAATAGAAAGGGTAACTTCATACAAAACCCCAACCCTGGTTTATAAAACAAAACACAGGCATTAATCAGATAGTAGGTAGTTCTGTCTTCAGAAGTTGAGGGTGCTAAGGTCAACACGGGTCAGGTACGTGGTGGCCTAATGGTTAAGACTCTGGACTTGTCCACCGGAAATTTGGCAGATTTCCGGACCCAAGCACCACATAACAGGGTGAGCTCCTGTTCTTGACCCTAGTCTTGTCCACTTAGTTATTCGAAAGCGTGCAAATGCAAGTAAATAGATTCCATTGGTGGGAAGATAACAGTGTTCCGTGCACCTCGGTGTATAGTCATGCCAGCCACATGACCATGGAATTATCTTTGGAGAATGCTGGCTTCCTTGGCTAGGAAACAGAGGTGAGCACCACTCCCTAGAGTCAGTCACCACTGGAGGAGAAATCTTTACCTTAGCTTTGCTTAAGGTCAACACTGAGTTATGCCATTTGCATTTGGAGAAGGTGGGCAAATGGGAGAGAAACAAAGGGGCCAGAGGAAGATCCTTAGCAGGGAGGGAACAAGGTAGAGGCCTAACCATGTTGCTGCCCAACAATTTATTACAGGAAGAGAAATTGTCATCGAATGTTAAAAGTTTAAAACAGAACAAACCATGCAGCAGATTAATTGCCAGACCCAAACTTTTAGCATCCAGAGCTAACAGGCATCTGGATTTTTGCACCCTCCTCTTTTACTTCCAGATGGAAGATCCTTCCATCTCTTTCTTAATTTCTTTCCCGCCCACCTCACTTTCCTTCTTTAATTAGCTCTTTTGCAGGCACATGTTTATAGATCCCTGTTTCCACAGTGCCATCTAACCCACCCCCTTCCCAGAATCCCACATCTTTCTGCATTCAGGGAAAATAACAATAGAGTTGCCAAATTTTCACCAAGGCACCATTTATTTCTGTGCCTTTAACCATAGTTGGATCCACAGACATTACTGCTATCCCTATTTTTATCTATTCAGTTGATACGACACTTAACATGCTGAATCATTTTCATAGCAAATCACAACTTTTCACTTGTGAAAATGTTCTCTTGCTGACACCAATCTCTTTTAAGAGAGTTAGAAGCTGGACTCACTGCTGCGGGAGAGGTCTATTTTTTTAAAGTTTGCTTTTACTTCTTCTTTTTAATCGGTTGGCAAAGGCCTTAAAGCACCTGGAGCAAAAGACTTGAGAAACTTGTAACCATTCGCTATCCTTTCAGCAATTCCTACAGTTTGAGTTTTAAGATCTCTATTCCCTCTCCTTCTGTGACCTTCCCATCCATTGCCTCCAAGAAGAGCTGATTGGGCTGGAATTCACAAACTGGAATCCAGGAAAAATGTTAGGCCAGTGGGTTGAATCTACTGCCACTTATCCAAATGGGAAAAGAAGGGAGAACGTATGGCCACCAGCCTGGTTTACGTGTTGTTCTATAGCCTCCTTCTCTCCTTTCCCACACCATTTATTGCTTGCTGCCTCTGAATCTTCTCCATGTCATGCTGAAATCATGAGATATATCCTAGGGGCAAGCACAAGGGCTTCGCCAGGAATGTCTGGAAAAGCAATCCACTGAGTTGACCTACATCTAAACTTTGATTTTGAAAGGGGAAAAATATAACGGCTAGAGTAATTCATAACAACGGTAGTCATCAAATTTGGAGGAAATTTCATGTAGCTACTGTGGCCTTTCAAGGAGACACTTAAAACATACAACCTGGCTGTGGGGAAGAGAAGTTACACATTACAGAAAGCAGGAGAGGAAGCCAATCCCCTGCTCCCAAATATAAAGCTCAGATTGACAGAGAGGATGGGAGACCGTGAGCAACCAACTCGCAAGCTTCCATTTTTGAATGGATGAGGCCACAGGGATGAGAACCAGGACTGCTGAGTTGGGGGATCAACCATTGAAGAAATGGAGTTTAGTGTGAAACTAGAAGCATCATGAGAAAGCACAGAGGAGAACTTTAATTATTGCTAACTGATGTCGGTTCTTTTTCCTCCTGCTGCCCCCAAAGCCACTTCCTCTTCTTCATTTTTTTCTTTTTTTTTTTCATCTTATTTCCGTAACAGGTCCTAACCATTTAAGGTAAAAAAAAACCAGCAGTTCCACCAATCCCTGCCCCCTTCTTGCGTGCTGTGCAAGTCCCCAGAAAACCACAAAAAAAGCAGAGGACGGGGAAGAAGGCAGAAGTTAGATTTGCAGTTTTCTATGGGATTCCTTGGCAAGAACCTGCCTTGAGCATTGCTGGGAAGACGACCTGGGATAAACCAGAAAAGCTTTGAAAGAGGTCTCAAAAGAGGAGGGGGTTAAGAAGGTGGGGGAGGGCACCTTGGACAATGGCAGGACCAGGAAGGCTCCTCCACCACTGGCCTCCACAACGATGGCTAAGAATTGGGGGTTGACAGAGCAAAAGTTCCCATCCCATGTCATTTGAGAAACACGGATGTCATCATAGCATTGGTCACCCTTCACTGGTTGCCCGTAGACATGGCGGAATTTACTGGACCTCACAACTTTGCGGCTCATAGTTCCTGCAAAACAGCACATTGTTAACACCATACAGTCATCCCTAGGAGCATGCAACCACCCCACTGCTAGCACCATTTCCTTCTTGAAACCTTGAGCCCGTGTGAGTCGATGATGGCCCTGAGCCCCGTTTCACCTCCTGCCGACACGCTAAAGCCTCTCTGTCTCAGCCCAGCACCAACTCCACACGGAAGAACCAACTGGGATCAAGAAGATTTGATTAAATTTGCACCTTCTAAGGTCATGCAGCTGCAGAAGATCATTGTACATCCCCTGCCCGAGTAGACCCTCCAAGGCCCAAATGCTTCCCACAGAATAGGAGAGCTCTTCAGAATACAGTAACGCTGAGGAAAGTGCTGCGTTCAAGTCTTACGCAGGCCAACCCTCCCAAAGATCCCAGAAGATGAGTTTGCAGCCTGGTCATTTATTCATGAATTAGCTCCACCAGATCTCAGAATTGTAAATAAATAACACACATGCAACCCTTAAACCCACACATTTTTCTCAAGGGAGCTCAGGATATTGCATCTATGAGATAATTTATATTATTCTCACAACCTCCCTAAGAAGTACACCGGCTTGGGGAATAAACATTTCAAAAAGACTAGCTAGTTGGCTTCACCATTGGGGAATATGACTGCAGATCTCTCTGGCCAAACCCCAGGCTCTGAGGTCTTCCGCGTGTTGGACTATAACCCCCATCATTCCCAGCAAGGACAGCTGGGCATCAGGAGAGAGATAGCTACTCTCTTGGGTATGACATTTAAATGAAATGACAAAACGGCATCCACTTCCAAGGCTGCTGGCTGACGTGGGTGGGAAAGAAAATGCCTTCCCAATTCCAAATGAGACAAAGTGCCAGTTAAATCAGAGAGGAAGGACTGCCTGAACCCTAATACAGGAGTGTGCTCCCCGGGGACCTACTTCACAGGGCTCTGTGCTTTGCCCATCGAAGTTCTAAAGCCAAGATAAAATCAACAGCACAAGACTCCCCTTGCAACCCATAGCGCTCTCAGCAAGAGCCCCATCAACAAAGCAGAGACACACTCCAATCCTTTTGGTTTTACACACACACACACACACACACACATCCTGAGCACTCACCTGCACCTTCCGTAGCTGATGTACCACACAATGCATTAGGAATAGGGCGCTCAGGCTTTTTAAAAGCCATCGCCCAGGAACAGCGCTGGGAGGGCTATCTCTTAAAGGGCCAGCACACAGAAAGCTCACCACCTCTGCTCGTCATACTTTTTCTCACTTCCTCTCTTCTCCACCCCCCCCCCCTTTTCTTTAGCATCCTTCAATCTGGTGATGGCACAGAATTGCTGCTTTATTTGCACAAAATACTGTATGGGCACGCGAGAGGAGAGAGGAAATGACCACCTGTTAAAAAGAATTGTGCACAGGTTTCATTTGGACAGTTCCAAATGGTAAAGATCTTTTCTTTCCTGCTTGAAGAAAACCGTGGCAGAGACTTCCTAAATAGCTACGTAAAAATCTTATGATGCTCTGTTTCCCTTCTGTAACCATTGTAATGTGAAGCACCACTTCAAATATTTGCCACTCTTCTTCCCTGATAAGCAGGGCCACATCAGTTTCAGAAAATGATACCACCTGCAAAATTGAGCTCCCCCACCCCACAAAAAGCATTAAGCAGCACCTGTTTTTAGTCCTCCTGTACGTCGCTATCTTGGTCAAACCACAAAGGCACTTGTGCATGAATGTCTGCTTATAGAAGAAACCCACCATCTTAAAAAGAGACTATGCTAATTACATTAATAAGGACCTGAGTGTTTGTATCATTATTATTATTAATCATCGCACAGTCGGCCAGATGTTCAGACTGGATTTGGCATTTTTGCCTACCTATCAAGTCCTTACCAAGGACCTGGGATAGGCAGATCTGAATGTTTGACGGTGTTACAGATATTGTCGCAGGATGGAAGCTGTTCCAAGTAAAGCTGCCTTCTGCAATTGACTGATGGCAAATTTGTCAATGACAATGATGGTGTTCAAGGGGTGCTCCAATTGTTTTGGGACTGCACTCAAGGCACCTATTACTGTTGGTACTATCCTTGCTTGCCTTTGCCATAGTCATTCTATTCTATTTGTAGGTCTTTGTATTTTGTTATCTTCTCCAGTTCTTTCTCTTCTATTCTGCCATCCCCAGGCACTGCCAGATCCACTATCCAGACTTTTTTTGTCTTTGTTATCGACAACTGTTAAGTGCAGGCTGTTATGTGGCAGTTGTTTGTCTGTTTGGATTCTGAAGTTCCAGAGCAATTTAACTTCTTCATTTTTTATGACATTTTCTATTTTATGGTCCCACTGTTCTGTATTAGCATACTCCAAACCCTGAATCCTGATTGGTCCACACGGACCGCAACCTGATTGGCCAACTAAATGGCCGTGATTGGCGCATTAAGAATCAACCGCGATTGGCCGAGCTGATCACGGGAGATTCAAAGCCCTGTCATTGGCTGCTGAGCTGCAAGCAATTCCTATATGAAGGGTTGCTGTGGCTCGCAGGTCTTGTACTGGTCTGTATATACAATAAAGAGCTGAATGATCACTTATGGTCTCACGTCTCTGTGGGAGCCGATCTACCTGATCTAACACTGGCGACGAAGGTGGGATTGTGAGACAAGAGACCAACCAAGCACGTGGCAAAGCGGCACAAAACGACTGACAAAATTGGCCAGCAAAACCACGCCACCCGCACCCTTCAACCAGGCTACCGAGGATTGGGAATCCTACATTGACCGATTCCTAATGTTCTTGAAAAGCAGCAATCTAAAAGATGCCAACGGACAAAAAAAAAGGGCCATGTTCCTGACACACTGCGGGCCTGCAGTGTTCAATATGGCAAAGGCCCTAGCCAAACCTGACGACGTAAAGGCGATCGACTGGGCTGACCTCGAACCGTTGCTGCAGAACCACTATGCCCCCACCGTGCCCACCCTCATCAGAAGGCACGATTTCTACCGGCGGGACCAAAAGGAGGGTGAGAGTATCAGCGACTTCATGGCTGAACTGAGGGACCTCGGAGGCATGTGCAGTTTCACCGACATGGACGAGGCCCTGCGAGACCATGTTGTCCTTGGGCTCAAGGACCCCATTCTGCAGAGCCGGCTAATGGCAAGGGGCAACATCTCCTTCACCGAAGCCCTCACTGAGGCAACTGCAGCCAAAGCAACCAAGAAATTGGCAGCTTGGATGCAGCAGGCGAGCGCAGCGGACTGGCCAGCAGCCATCGAGACAACCCCGGCCCCTGAGAAACACACAGAGACCAGCCACCGGGTGATCACCACCACCCACCATGGTGACATCGATTCCCTCTCCGACACCGAAGACAAGGAGGAAGAAATCCACCGACTCCAGGCGGAGCACGACTGGCAGGAGCAGAGAGGACATAAGTCGGGGTTCCAGTGTGCCGGCTGTGGAGGCGATCACCCCTGCTCTGAATGCCGTTTCCTTGATGCTATCTGTTGTCATTGCGACAAGCAGGGGCACATCGCCAAGGTGTGCTGGAATAGGCGGAACTACAGCCCCGATGATGAGACGGCAGCCCCGGCGACGAGACGGCACCCCACCAGGACCAAAGACCACCACACCGAGAGCCAATGGAGCCAAGATGGACAAAGCAAGCAGCTCAGCAAGGCACGGCGGAGAGAGGAGACCCATCAGACGGTCGTCATCGGACACTCCTCGACCATCGACGTCTGGAAGGTGCACGTGGAGGTGGGCATCGAGGATCAACCATGTGAGATGGAGGTGGATTCCAGATCCTACCTCTCCATGGTTTCCTGGCGCACAATCAAATGCCTGGTGCCTACCATCCACCGCCATGAGCTGGAAAATCAAAAGCTGACCCTAAAGGACTATCAGGGAAACCGTATCCCTGTAGTTGGAACTGGACATTTCAAAATAAGTTTTAAACGGCATACCGAAGTGCTACCGCTCACCATCGTAGACAGAGACCGCCCAAGCCTGCTGGGACTACAATGGTTCACACCGCTGGGAATCGAGGTGATGGGAATCCACCACATTGAAGAGGCGGACTGGGAAGCGGCGCTCATGAGGGACGTCCAAGAGGTCTTTGACGACACCTTAGGCAAGTACCGGGGGTCCCCAATCTCTTTCAATCTAGACCCAAACGTTGCCCCAATCTGCCTTAAGCCACGGTGAGTGCCATTCGCGCTCAAGCCCAAGATCAATGAGCAGTTAGACAAGCTCATTTCACAAGGGGTTTTAGAGCCGATTGACCATGCCCAATTGGAGACCCCCATAGTCACCCCCATCAAGCCAGATGGGTCTGTAAGAATTTGCGGTGACTACAAGGCCACCCTCAACCACGCACTGCAGCAGAGTGCCTACCCCATCCCAGTAATACAGCATCTCCTGCACTCACTAGGGGGAGGCCGGCTCTTCG
Organism: Pseudonaja textilis; assembly: GCF_049901715.1. NCBI lineage: Eukaryota > Metazoa > Chordata > Lepidosauria > Squamata > Elapidae > Pseudonaja > Pseudonaja textilis. The sequence goes on along the minus strand of NC_142008.1, from coordinate 130,221,612 downwards.
CAAAGCTCAACCTGACACAAGCCTACTGGCAGCTGCCAGTCGATGCTACAACTGCAGAGGCGCAAACTATCGTAACCCACCGAGGGGCATTCCGATGTAACAGACTCCAATTTGGAGTCAGCGTGGCACCAGGGGTCTTCCAGAGCCTAATGGAAAGACTGCTCCAAGGGATCAAAGGGGTGATGCCCTACTTTCATGATGTGCTGGTGGCAGCTACCAATAAAACACAATTGGAAAAACGCCTAAGGGAGGTACTACAAAAATTCAAAGACTCAGGGCTTAAAGTTAAAAAGAAAAATGCCAGCTGTGCACCGAGAGGGTCGAATTCCTGGGGTACCTCCTAGAAAGCACGGAATCCACCCCACCGAGAAAAAGCTGAGGGCCATCAAAGAAGCCCTGAGACCAAGGAATAAGGCGGAACTGCAGGCTTTTCTTGGACTCATTAATTTCTATAATGTTTTCCTACCACAAAAGGTGACCGCGGCGGAACCCTTGCATAGGCTGTTGGACAAAACAGCCACCTGGACCTGGGAGAAGCAGGAGGAAAACACTTTCAAACAAACCAAAGACCTGCTAACATCAGACGCAGTCCTTATCCAATACAGCAAGACCGTGCCGCTGACTGTGACATGCGATGCGTCACCCTTTGGCATCGGGGCCATCCTCAGCCACATGCTACCAGATGGAAAAGAAGCACCCATCACCTTCTTTTCAAGAACGCTATCCAAACCGGAAAGGAACTACAGCCAGCTGGACAAGGAGGCCCTAGCAGTCATCTCCGGTGTGAAAAGTTTCCACAAGTATCTCTATGGTAGGACCTTTTCAATTATCACCAACCACAAGCCACTGCTAGGGATCCTGGCAGGGAATAAGGCCACCCCAAACATCCTGTCACCTAGGATGACAAGGTGGTCCGAGTTCCTTGCCGCCTACAGCTACCAGCTGACACACCGGCCCGGCAAGAATATTTTGCATGCAGACGCATTGCGCCACTCCCTCCTGCCAGACCTGGAGAACGACCCGGCACCCACAACAACAACCTTGCACATTGAGACATTACCCAACCCACCCCTGACCGCGTCAGACATTGCCAGATAGACTAATAAAGACAAGCGGCTGGCGCGAGTCTTGAGCTGGGTGGAAAAAGGGTGGCCGGAAAGCGATGGTGACAAACAATTTAAAACCTTCAGAAACCGGCAAACTGAACTCTTCACAAAAAAAGGGTTGCATACTTTGGGGGGACAGGGTTGTGATTCCAGAGACTTTGCAAAGAAGGGTATTGTCTATGTTGCATGAAGGGCACCCAGACATTGTCAAAATGAAAGCCCTAGCCAGGAGTTACGCCTGGTGGCCAGGGATGGACAAACAGATCGAGACTTGGGTAGCCACATGCAAAAGGTGTCAGGAAACTAGACCAAGCCCCACCACCACCCCGATCCTGGAATGGGAAACGCCCAGGGGCCCCTGGTCTAGAATCCACATAGACTTCGCCAGTCCTACCAAGGGACACACATTCCTGATCACCATAGACGCTTACTCCAACTGGCTGGAGGTAAGCATCATGAAAACCGCAACCACAGAAGCCATCATAAAAAAACTAAACAAACTGTTCACCACACATGGGCTGCCAGATGTGCTAGTGTCAGACAACGGCCCGCAATTTACCGCACTAGCCTTTGAAAAATTCCTGGCAGAACAGGACATACGACACGCATTAACAGCGCCCGCTCATCTGGCGGCAAACGGGTGGGTGGAACGCATGGTCTGATTCACAAAAAACACCATACAAAAAATCAAAACCAGCGACATACAAGAGAAAATAAATAAAAGGCTTTTAATACAATACATTACACCCAACACAACCACAAACAAAAGCCCAGCAGAATTGCTCATGGGCAGAAAGTTAAGATCCCCATTAGACAGGCTACACCCCACATACAACCCCGAGAAACCCCCAGACTCGTCTAGCAAATACCGAACATTCAATATAGGAGACACCGTCTACACCAAGAATTTTACAGGGGACCCACTCTGGGTATTGGCACAAATAACCCAGGTAATGGGCCCCCGGTCTTACCGGCTACAGACCAACGATGGACGAAGCTGGAAGCGGCATATCGACCAGCTAAGGTCAAGAATAGCCACTGACAGCATGCAAACACCGCAAACAACAACCAACAAAGAAACCAGAGGGGGTGGGGAACCTCAAACCATAAGCAAAGGGAAGAAGAAAATCCTAAAACACAAACAGAACACCCCCCAAACAGCCCCAAACCATAATAAACCAACCTTACTCACCAGTAAACAACGAACCCGTAGCAGATGAACAACTGGGAGCTTCACCTGGAAGGAGCAGCCAAGCCAGTTCAACCAGCCCGGAAAGACCCGGCGGGAACGGCGGAATCGGCAGCTCAACCAACCCGGGTAGACTGGGAGGGAGCTACCAGAATAGGCCCAGCTCACCCTTCCAGGCAGTTCCATCCAGGAAAACAGGAGCAACGAAGAGTCCATCTGAACCAGTCGAGGAACAAACAGCAACTGAACTGCGCAAGTCAAGTAGACAGGTACGGAGCCCCTCATACCTGCACGACTATGTAACGATTGGCCAAGCCAATTGTGGGAGATTCAAAGCCCTGTCATTGGCCGCCGAGCCACGAGCAATTCTATATGAAGGGTTGCCTTGGCTCGCAGGTGTTATACTGGTCTGTATACACAATAAAGAGCTGACTTTTGGTCTCCTGTTTCTGTGGGAACCAATCTACCCGATCTAACATTTTTTGCTTACAAGCAAATTATATTTCTTGCAGATCTTCCAATGCAGCGTTGTTGTTTCCTTGTCATGCCGCTGCTTGTAGTCAATTTGTGCAATCTTCTTGCAGCAGCTTAACAGGTAGTCCACTGTTTTTTCAGCTTCTTTGCATAGTGGTATTTACTGTAGGTTTCTGTCTTTTCAATTCTGTCTTTGTATAAATTTGTCCTTAAGGATTAATTCTTGTGCAGCCAGAATTAATCCCTCTGTTTCTTTCTTTAGCTTTCCTGCTCTTAGCTATTGCCAGGTCTTATTATTATCTGCTTTCCCTATTTTTTTTTAATGTACTGGCCATGTAGTGGTTTGTTTTCCCCATGCCTCCATTCTGTTCTTCATTTGGTCTTTCTTTGTAGGTTACTTCGGTCTCTTCAGTAATCAGCAAGCCTTCCTGGCATAGTAACTTCAGTGCATCTTTTTCATTGTCCTCTGGATATTCTTCCAAAGCCCCTTTTTCTTCTTCAATTATCTGATGTACTTGCAACATTCCACGCCCACCTATTTGCCTTGGTAGGTACAGTCTGTCAATGTCACTGAGAGGTTGAAGGGCATGATTCATTGTCATTATTTTTCTGGTCTTCCTATCCATTCCTTTTTGGTTTGAGTCCAGTTCACTATTCCACTCTGTAACAAATAACAGATAACAAATAATCAGAGTTGGAAGGGAACTTGTAGGTCATCTAGTCCACCCCTCCACCCAAGTGGGAGACCCTACACCATTTCTGACAAAGGGCAGTCCAATCTCTTCTTGAAGGTCTCAAGTGATGGCACTACCACAACTTCCGAGGGCAACTTCTGTTCCATTGGTTGATTGTTCTCACTGTCAGAAAGTTTCTCCTTATTTCCAGGTTGAATCTCTCCTTGTTCAGTTTCCATCCATAACAATACAAGAGCACACAATAGATACAAACTCAAGGTTAATTGCACCAAACTTGATTGCAGGAAATATGACTTCAGCAACAGAGTGGTCAATGTCCGAATATTCTACCTGACTCTGTGGTTTCTTCCCCAAACCCCAAAAACTTTAACCTTAGACTTTCTACTGTTGACCTCACCCCTTTCCTAAGAGGTCTGTAGGGGGCGTGCATAAGCGCACCAACGTGCCTACCATCCCTGTCCTATTGTTTCTTTTATTTTTCTTATATGTATCCATGTATTCATAACTATGTTTTTACTTATACCTATTATCTTGTAAGCAATTGACAAACCAAATAAAATAATTAATAAATAAATAAATATTTCCTCCGATGAGTTTTGACTCTAGGATCTTTTTCACTCTCTTGATGTATTCACCTCTAATCTTTTTCTTAACTTAAGTGTGCTTGATGTTGTCAGCTTGAAAGATACCCGGGTATTTGTAGTAATCATCTTCATCCAGACTCTTAATGCTATTTTCATGAGGCATTTTGATTCCTTCAGTTTTCACTATTTTTCCTTGTTTGATAGTGAGTATGGCACATTTGTCCAATCCAAACTCTAATGCAATATCTTGGCTAGATATGCAAACAATGTTGAGCAACAATTCTATTTCAGATTATGTTTCTCCATACAGCTTTAGATCATCCATGTAAAGGAGGTGAGATAGTCTGGCAGATGTTTTTGATGTTTGATAGCCATGGCCTGAGTTATTCAGTATTGTTGACAGAGGAAACAGTGCAATGACAAATAATAGTGGTGCTAGTGAATCTCCTTGAAATATTCCTCTCTTGATATTAACTTCTCCAAGTCTCTCATCATTGACCTGCAACTGTGTCTTCCATCAATTTTTGCACAAAGCTTCTGATATTTCTACTGACTCCTGTTATTTCTAGGCACTTGATTATCCAGTCATGTGGCAGAGAGTCAAATGCCTTTTTGTAGCCAATCCATGCTACATTCAGGTTGGTCTTCCTTCTCTTGCAATTTTCCAAAATCATTTTATCAATTAGGAGTTGATCTTTTGTTCCCCTGCTATTGGGGCAGTTTCCTCTCTGCTTAGGTGGAAAGAGATTTTCAATTAGATGCTGTTGGACTGCATCAGCTACCACACCAGTTAACAATTTGAAAGTTGTTGGTAAGCAGGTAATTGGCCTGTAGTGGCCTGGTGCTGCCCCTTTTACTGGATCTACATTTACTGGATCTACATTATCAGGTAGGTTTTGCCAGATGTTAGCCACTCTTCAATTTCACCTCCTTGTAATATGTTATTAAAAAGCTTGGCAATGAGTGGGAATAAACCAGTAAGATGTTTCAACCAAAAATCATGCAGTTCATCTTACCTGGTGCTGACCAATTCTTGATCTTCTTTGCTCTTTTCTCTACCATTTCTGCTGTTATTACTAGTTTTTTCGTTTAAACTTCTTCTTAATTCTTATCCACCTCTTTTAACTAAGCTGCATTCTTGTTGTATTTCTTTGGGTTATCCCATATCTGCGCCCAGAACCTTGTCAGGTAATGACTGATTCACTGCAGTTTCTCCAATAATGGATTGATAGAAAAGTTTCTGATTAGGTTGAAATTGGAGGTTCTGCCTATAATTTGCAATTCGAGCTTCATATCTGCTATTATTTGTTAACCTTATTTTGTGAAGCTTCTTGTCCGGTAACATTGCATTGTTAACTAGGGCATACAAAACTTTTGCCAGACCAATATTTGAATACAGCTCATCCTCCTGGAACTCACACTGTATATTGGACATTAACACAATTGAGTGGGTTCAGAGGTATTTCTTGAGAAAAGTACTCCAGTCTTGCACTCACAATAGAATTTCCTATGCCTCCAGGCTAGAAATTTTGGACCTGGACAATCTGGAGCTACGCTGCCTGCGGTCCGATCTAAGCATAGTACACAAAATTGTCTGCTACAACGTCTTGTCTGTCAACGACTTCTTCAGCTTCAATCACAATAATACATGAGCAAACAATCAATACAAACCCAAGGTAAACCGCTTCAAACTTGATTGCAGAAAATATGACCTCAGCAATAGAGTGGTCAATACCTGGAACGCTCTATCCGACTTTGTTGTTACAGCCTCAACCCCTCACAGCTTCAGCCTCAAACTGTTTACCGTGGACCTTACCCCGTTCCTAAGACGTCCTTAAAGGAGCGTGCATGAGCACACCAGCATGCCTGCTGTCCCTGTCTTACTGTCCCCATTTATCTGTATTTACTTCCTTTGTTCATGTTTATATTCATACCTACACTTGTTACCTTGTGCATGTTTGACAAACAAACAAATAAAATAAATATTATTATTATAAACTTTTATTCATTAAACATGAAAGTCAACTGAACATTTAAAAATATATCACAAATATCATTGACTGGCTCTGATGGCTGATATGGGCTGCTGCCACCATCTTAGGTATCAACCAAGTATCTTCTTAAAATGTATTTTGTCCCAGGTAGCACACTCTTTTGCAGCTGCGTTGGTACTACAGCAGGAAGCTGCAACTTTTTGATGTATTTTGCAAAATTCTTGGACATGTTACCAAGTGCCGATGACAATGGGTATCACTGTTACATTTTTCATCCATAATTGAGTAGTTTTGATGGCCATGTCACAATATTTCGTGATTTTTTTCCAGTTCTTTTTCTTTGACTCTGCACAGTGGTACAGTGATATCAATAAATTGTACGTTTCGGTTTTGAACAACTGCGTGTTGTGTTCCAAATGACAATCCGTCTTTATTTGAAAGTCCCACAAGATCTCCACCTTATTTTTGAGTTTTTCTACATTATCATCATCATTATTATTATTATTATTATTATTATTATTATTATTATTATTATCATCATCCTACTACTGAGCCTTGGTGGCGTAGTGGTTAGAGCACATTGAATCTTACAAGGCTCAAGGTTGACTCAGCCTTCCATCTTTCTGGGGGTGTTAAATGAGGACCCAAAATTATTGGGAGCAATAGGCTGACTGTAAACCGCTTAAAGAGGGCTGTAAAGCACTATATAGCAGTATATAAGTCTAAGTGATATTGCTATTGCTGCTGCTGCTACTACTACTACAGGTAGTCCTTGACTTAGCAACTATATATTTAGCAACCATTCAGTTTCAACAATACTGAAAAAAGTGACTTATGTACTGTCTGTACTTACAATGGTCACAGCACTTCCACAGTCCCACGATCAAAATTCACATACTTCATAAACTGGCAGGTATTTCTGATGGTTTCAGTGACCTGAGGTCATGTGATCATAATTTACAACTTTCCCAGCCACCTTCCAATAAACAAGGTCAATGACAGGAGCTTGATTCCTTTAACAACTGCATGATTCATTCCATAACTACAATGATTTAACAACTGTGGCAAAAAGGTTATAAAATTCAGTGTGACTCACTTAACAACTACTATGCTTAGCACCGATATCCTGGCCCCAATTGTGGTCATAAGTTGAGGACCAACTGTACTACTAGCTTCCCCCAAAACAGCTAGGCTCATTCTGAATTAACTTATTTATTGAATTTGTAGAATATACTGAATCGTAAGCTAGATGAGCAAGTTGTATGTCACAACCTCTCCCCTATATATTTATATAGATATAGCCCAGTGGTGGGATTCAACTTTTTTTACTACCGGTTCTGTGGGCGTGGCTTGGTGGGTGTGGCAGGGGAAGGATACTGCAAAATCCCCATTCCCTATATTAAACCAGAAAGAGCTTTGCAGGTCATAAATAGCACCCAGAATCATCAGGAACCATTGAAGGCATTGAAGTAAAATAACAGGAAAATAGATTTACAGTGAACACGAATAAACACAGTACTCACCTGCAAAGAAAATTTAAACATACAATTGCTGACACTATTGTCTACATTTTAAGAAGACACTATTGGTGGAAGAACTGACAACTTGGGAACCTCAGACAGAGCTAAGATTTCAAGGTGGAAAACAAAACAGTTTTTCTGAGTCTGGAAATACAGCCCCAGGGTTGAACAGTATCTGGATCAACTCCATCTTTTCCTGGCATTGGATTCAGATTGCCAAGACGAATATCTTCCTTTCTGTCTTTAAGTTCAGCCTTGAGAAACAGGAACAGTTAGGCAATCATTCCAGATGAATCACCTTCAGTGCCTGGCAGCACAAACCACAAACCAAACTTTACTCTGTTTGAAAACTGCAAGTACAATCGTTGCAATCCAGTGGACATTTGCTGGGAAGTCTTAACTTAGGAAAAGACACTGGAGGCTGCGTGTTTAGTATGGAGAGTCTTTCAACCACATATATCACATCAAAACAATTGATGTCTTCTGTGTGACATCTGGCTTGCATTTGCTGTTAAGCAATCATGTGAGTGATGAGTAGAGAAAGAAAAAGAACATTTTAAATTCAGTTATGGTTGAATGTATGGGGTTTTTTTTCCTGTTTAACAGAGGTCCAATTTTTGAAGACTGCCTGGGCATCCCTACAGATTTCTTGGCCAGGTTTTCCAAAAGTATTTTGCCATTGTTTCCTTCCTAGAGCTGAGGGAAAGTGAATGGCTTAAGGCCACCCAGCTGGCTTCATGTCCAAAGCAAGACAATCTTCTGGTTTTCTAGCCTGATGCCTTTACATCAAATTGCCTTCCGTGTACTATATTAGATTCTATCTCAGATAATGCTATCAAAGTGAAAAATATTTATCATCAATCTGAATGAAGAATAATCCTAGCACTGTGGATACTAAAATTCACTTAATACATTGAAGTTAGAAGAACTTCGTTATCAAAGACCAAATTTGGAAAAGAACTTCTTGTATAAAGTTAAACATTTTTATATTTATCTTTGTTTAACTAAAAAATCCCAACACGTTGCATCTGACAGGCTTTATATCCACTGTTTACAACAGCTCACATCAATGAAGACTATCCTATAATTTCTGTACAGGTAGTCCTTGACTTACAATTGAGTTCAAAATTTCTGTTGTTAAGTGAGACATTTGTTAAGTGAGTTTTGCCTAATTTTACAACCTTTCCTGCCACTGTTGTTAAGTGAATCACTGCAATTGATAAGTTACTAACCTGGTTGTTAAGTGAATCTGTCTTCCCTATTAACTTTGCTGGTCAGAAGATCACAAAAATGATCACATGATCCTGGGACACTGCAGTGGTCATGCATATGAACCAGGTTACCAAGCTTCTGAATTTTGATCACATTACATTGCAAAGGTCGTAACAGTCACAAGTCACTTTTTTCAGTGCCATTGTAACTTTGAACAGTTACTAATTGAGTAAGTAACTCCTCTAAGTTGAGGACTAACTGTATTTCAAGAACCTCAAGGTAGAATACAGGTTGCATAGAACCATCTCTGTTGCTTCTAAATCCTGAAAAGGATAACTTGTGCTTCATACTACTGTTGGAAGAAATATCCTCCGGGGTTCAGTTCCAAGTGGGGAAAAAGACACTGGAAAAATGGAGGCTGTTTGGAAGGTGGTTTAATGATGGACAGGAGGACCACATGGCCTGGAGCCCCAGAGTGAAAAGGAAGGATGATCACATGCTTCAAAGTGAAGGAAGAGATCAAGAAAGGACTGATACGCTGCGAGTGCCTGAGTTTTATAACTTTTGTTGGAATTTGAATTGCAGTTTGTATTCTGATTGGTTGTCAGTCTGCCATGGGCCATGCAGGGGCAACTCTGTAGGCTATCCTGAGTTCCAGACTTGGTTGAGCCTTGCGGGATGATGCACTGAAAGGGCTTTGGGCAATTGCTATAGTTTTACCTGGAGGTCTTTGTTATGTAAAGTATTCTGGCCCAGGCCTTAATGGCCCACCCATTAACAAAGGTGGGGGTGAGTTTCTGCTTCTGAGTTTCTACTCTTTTTAGAGGAAATATTCTGCCTTTTAAATATTTCCTCGGATATTTCAATTTTCTAGGAGAGGGGTGAGTGCTAACTTCCTATACTACGGTAAGCCAAAAGTATACAGTATGTTTTAAACCAGTTTTGGTTCTTTCAGTGGTTTACCAGAAGCTGCACTCCCAAACAGAAGACTAGGTCAACTGTTACATTTGATTAACTTATGTATAACTACAAGAAAAATAGCTGAATATATATATTTCTCCTGATGACTATGATCATTTTCTTTCTATGTCAGCAGATTGTGATGTTTTGTGGGCTACCACCAAATGGTTTGAGTTGCTTGCAGCTCAATTTATGTGCTGTTATGTTAAGCCACAGTGGTTTAATCAAGATTTATAGGATAAATCACAATTAACTGGTGTCATACATGCAAAGTCATTAAGCAATATCTAAACTAAACCACAATCTCACACTTTTAGAGTTTACACAATGTATGAATCCAGCCAGTGACTAGATCTAGATTACCCAATATATTTTAATGGCTAAATATAGATGTTAAGACAAATCCTTCCCTCAGCTTGTAAGATAAACTAACCTTTACAGAGGAAGCTTCACCTGGTTGAGCCTTATGGACAATTTTCACTCAGCCTGGAAAAGGCACAGAGCTAAATTTCAAGCAATTTGACCTCTGTTTATTGTCTAATTTTATAAAGGCCTGAGGCAGGCAATGCAAAACCCAGACAGTATGGCTTTGATATTGGCCTTGGTGTTCACCAGAGCACTCTCATCCCTTCCCATGGGAATGGCTTGGGTGGAAGACCACTTATCCCAGCTAATTATTTAATGAACCTCTCGAGGGTGCCCCATCGAAGAGCTTTTTCTCTGACAAGATTTAACCCTTACTATCTCTGCTAACAGAGAGAAGATACAATAATACGAAAAGCTAATTGACTAGGAGATATCAAACTACTGCACTGCCATGCAGCCTTAAGAACACGGTAACACTCTATTAAGCCAGCTCCCCTTTTTCTGACTGCTGTTGCTTTTAGTATCTAGGAAAGTAACCAAATTCTATGCAATTGCTATTACTATGAGGAAATCAACACTTTAATCTTCTTACCTGCTAGATAGTGAATGTCCTGTTTTATTCCCCCCCTCCCCAACAAATCACGCTGGGAAAGGTGGAAGAGAAGAGGATGGAATAAAATCTAGAATGGTAATTGGTCCACTGTTGAAAGGACCAAGTTTAGGAAAGATCAAAAAAAAAATTACTAAAAGTCAAAACTTGATGGCACATAATAAACAATAAAATCAATTAAATTGTGGGTTTTCAATTCAATGTGTAGAGTGTGAAGGATGTGTGTTTGTGTGTTTATTTTCATGGTCATGATGTGTACTGAAGATGGTGTTTGTTGTACAAGATGCAATGATAATAAACTAAACTAGCTTTTGATATTTTTAAACTTTAGATATCTCTTATACATTATATATTAGGCATACATCTATATCTTATTTTATTGTTGTTTTCTTTTACTTCACTTTTATTTTCTAGTATTTATCTTATTTTTGGAATTTGAATTTTTTTTTTCTAATCTCTGACCTACATAAAATCATCCAAAATTCAGGCCAGATCCTTCTCCAGAATTACTAAGCTTCTCCTCTCTGCAGCAGTCTGAGTACCAGGACTGTGTCCAATTGAATTAAATAAATGAAACATTAGAATCAATATATCAACAGCAAACCCATAAAGTTAAAGTAATGGATGTAAACAGCCTTAAAAAATTAAGATTCTGAAGTAAATGTCTCCCAATCTTCCTTGAGTGATGGAATTCCATAACTGGGATATTTTAATTGAAAAAACTTTCTTACAATAAATACCTTTAAAATAGATGCCTACTCAAATCCTCACATATAGGTTGCTTCGGCTACTGCATTATTTTCCATTACGATCAGCCCTTAAAGATGACTCATAACCTTCCATTTGGGTAGAATGTGGTGGCTAGTTTTGGGGTGAGCATATCTTGATTTATATATATTGTGGCTATTCATTAAAATACTGAATTAATTGTCTGGATTTGATCTCAACCCCAAATACTAGTGCTTCCTCTTAAACAACTTTTTTTCCCCAATTTTTTTTATTAATTTTTAAAAAACAAACATACAGACCAAACACAAAACATAAAAACATTAAACATCTTTTTTGAAAGCAGCTTGATCCAGGGTTACATCTCTTCATACAGACATAAATTCAAATTCATGCTCACTTTTATATACCATTCCATATCTTATTACTATTCTACATTTTTTATATAGCTTCTCCCCTCTTTTCACTCTCTTAATTCTATTTTATTTATTTCATCTCAATTTAAATCATTATACTTATATCCTTTGTCTGTCCTGTTTCAACTGTCTATTATCTTTTCTCATTAACACAAAATTTCTCCTGTAATCACTGATTGGAGTATGACGCCTTTATATCTTTCCCCTAAATTTAACACTTAATATAATACATAACTTTCATTCAGATTCTGCTTAGTGCATTCTAAAGCTACACACTATATTTTTTAAAAAGAAAAAATTATAAATATATAATTAAAACAACAATCAATACCAGTTAAATTATCGTTAAAATTAATATTCATTTAAATCTTAAACATTTTACACATTCCTTTTCAAATAAGTATCATGTTTCTATGGGAACCCTTATAAATTTTGCATAGTTACTTCCCCCCCATTTCACTTATATTTTAAAACATTATGTAATTAAATGTTCCCATTCCTTTTTAATTCAATTCTCTCATATTTCATTTCATTTATTTTGTTCAAAAAAGAAAAAGTTTCACTAAATTACATTGAATATTTTATCCCATTTTATAATCATGTTGTTCCAGTTTTCTAACATTATTTCAAATACAACAATACAGTCTATATGTACCTTTGCAGAATATCTTTTTCAGTTATATTTTTACCCATTATCTCTAAATAAATCCAGTTTCTTTACATCTTCTTTCAAACCCTTGTAGCTTCTCTTCCCTTCCTTCCTCCCTTGTTTCTTCATGCCCTTTTTACCCCCTTGTCTCTCCATCTCCATTTCCCTCTTCTGTATTCCTCATTTCTGTTGCTTTCTGACATTATATCCACTTTTCACCTTATTTTTCTCTTTTGGGGTTGCTTTTTTAGGTCTTAAATTCTCCATTCTCTTTCCCTTCTTTCCCCTTTCTTCCCCAGATAAAGTTACTTGTTCATTAAAGATGGCTTCTTCTTTGTCCCAATCTTCTTGTTCTTGTAGTTTCTCATAGGTAGAAATCACCATTTCTAAAAAGTTGAAAACAGAGCCAAAAGAGCCTTTCCCTTCTTGTTCCTCTTCTTTATATTTTTTAAATTCAATTTTCAGTTCATCCACAAGTGATGCCATTATAAAAAAGATTTTTAAACAACCACCCAAGTATTTTTAATCATTAAAATATAATTTCCAAAAGTCCCAAAGTCACCAAGCAGTCCAAATACACACAAGCTGTTTCATTTAACACTTTTCTCTTTTTTCACTTTCTCTTCCTGGGGTTACAATTCAGTTACAAAGTTCCAATTAAAATGTATCTTTTAGAAATCTTGTTACAATTTAACTTTCGATTCTTTTAAATTCCAAGCAATCTCCTCCAGCCAAATCTTACTCTTTATTCTTTTCCTCTCCCTTCCCACTTGCAGCCCCAAAAAAGTTTTTTCAATGTTCAGAAATCTTTATTATACCCTTGGCTTTGATTTTCAGTTTAATTACCTGCTGAAGCCAAAGCGGGTTTTTCCGATTTCTCATTCATCTGCTGTCACCGTAAGGAAGGAGAGTGAGAAAAAACAAACTTTCCCTTTTCACTTTCATTCGCTGCTTCCGGATCTTCCTTGGGAACAATGAATCTTTTTTGAGGTTTAAATTCCAGGATATCTTGAATGTTGCTTCTTATCCCAGTCAGCCAAAACTTTCACTTCTTAACTTCCTCCTGCACATTCTTTTCCGGAGGAATGCTTCTTTGAGGCGGTCATTTCTGACCGCCGCTCTACCGCCTTCAGAAAGGGAGTCAAGCCAGCTGAGGAGGGGAGGTGCGGACTCCCCTCAAAACCCTGCCCGGTCTCCCCTGTCTTCAGCCACCTCTACGGGATGACTTTAGCCCCAAAGCCAGCTGGCTCGGGGCACTCCAGCGGCGAGCGCAAGCAGAAACTGCGCACAATCGCGGATTCCTGCTGCCGCCGAAGCCCAGCAAACCCGACAAGCTTCCTCTTAAACAACTTGAATCCAAGAATCTGAAGGAGAAATCCTTAAACCTGAAGCTTTAGGTCCTGCACTCCGATCTCAATTTAGAATCAAATTAGCAATGGTTCTGTTACTTTTTCTCCCCAACCCTTAACTAATGTAACCACAACCAGTTTTGAGGGTGTAAATGCTTATAGAGTACATTGGATAATAATGTAAACTTTTAGACCAATAAAAACCATACTGTAGTTTTAAATTGCAGAGATATGAACAATTTATTTGATGTTTTCAGGAGAGCTATATTGGGAAAAGATTTTTTTTCAAAGTAAGCCATTAAGCCATTGCCATCAGCAATCCAGTTCTGATTATTACTGACCCAGCTGCAGGTCCGTTTTTTTTCTCCTGTGGGTGGAGTGAAATCTTACCTTTTTCACTATGCCTTCAGCAAAAAGATTTAGCATGTGGTTTTTGCTATTACAGGCTTATTCTGAATGCTGTTTTAAATGTGCTTGCTGATTTCCAGCCAGACATATTTTAGAAAATGGATTGGGTTTATTTTTTATTGTAATGTACTTCAAAGGGTTAGCTAAAAGGGAAGGCGGAAGGTTAATAAATATAGCAAATAAAAGCAGCCTGGGGAGGATTCTTGCCTCTGCACAATTGAAATTCAAGTGCTTCTTTGTTTATTTACATTTAGAACAGGGTAGAAATAAGACTGGTTGTTCAAAATTAAAGACTTTATTCCCACAAGGCACTAAGCCACAAACTGGACCACTACTTTAACTTAGGGGTGGAAAACCTGCTTCCGTCTTTTCTAACAGATTGTTGAAATCTACAACGCCATTCCCACCTTTCGAGGTTGAAACCCCAGAAAACTGCAGTGCTGCAATCGGTAAACCCCGCCGCCCCGCCACCAAAGGAAGCATCCTACGGCACCCAGCATCGCCTCTTCGCCCGTCTGCAAAAGGCGCTTTTCCTCGTTGAAGTCTAAAAGATTTTGTAAACCTAGGCATTTTGCAACGATCCGGATTCTAGGGGCAGGAAGGAGAACCTACAGCAACTATTCCTTCCATCAAATGTTGATGGAAGGAGCAATCGACAGGTGCGACAGGCGTCACTCCCAAACCGTCGTTTTGTTTTCCAACTTGGATCGCTGCATAGTCTAGCACTTAGCCCCTGGGTTCAGTGGGTTTCGCGAAATCAAAAACCTGGCTTAAATGAACCGTGGCTAAGTTAACCAGGGAACTCGTGTCGTGCAGATACTTTCCATGCCCATTGCGGGATTCGAACTATAATTTGGATGGAGGGAAAGTATCCCTTAAAATAAGCCCAGATGCGCAGCATCAAGGATTGGAGGCGCGCTGAGCCAAAAGGCGGGGCCCAATGGGAGTCAAGCGCGCGCGAGTCTGAGGGTGGGACCTCATCGTGGTTTGGAATGTTTTGGGCGCGGCGCTTCCGGGTTGGGCTCCTGACATTTCTATCCAATCCAGACGCGCCGCGGTCCGCACAGCGTCAGTAGGCAACACGGACGCATGCGCTATTTGAAGGAGCTCCAGCCGCAGCTCCCGAGGAGCGCATGGGCAGCGCTTTTCTCTCCGTTTCTTCAACGAGCGCATGCGCGGTGTGGTCGGGCGGTGTCGGTTCCGGGTAAAGCGGGGATAAGAGCGGCTGCGGGAGTTTCTTGATTAGATCAGTCATGGCTGCAGCAGCGGCGACAGCGGCCCCGGGTGGGGCGGGAGCCGTGCCGGTGTCCGGAGTGCCAAGATTAGGAGTCGAGACTGTGAAAGGTCAGGCATTTGACGTGGGACCACGTTATACAGACTTGCAATACATCGGCGAAGGAGCGTACGGCATGGTCTGGTAAGTGAGCGCGAGTCCTGCAGATTGGCCCTGAACGGGAACCATACCTGGGCGAGACGTCCCAACAGTTGTCTGGCGTGCCTCTTCCTGCGAACTGGCTTCGCGCGGTCACCGTACCCTCATTTAAAAGCTTCCGCCATGTTGTTTCTTAGTTACCAAAGTTCTACAAGGCTGCACGTTATTTTGCTTTATCCGGAACTTGCTTCCCCTCCACGCCCCCCACCCCAAAAAACTCCTTTAAGGTTCCCTGCCCCGCCGGGTCTTTCCCTTCCGCACCTGGCGACTTCGGAGCCATTCCGTTGCAAGGGGGCGTTGCAGTGGCTGTCTGTCAAATCTGGCTTCTAAAGCCCAAAACGGTCGTCTCAACTAGCCCTGCCAAGTCATTGTTGTATTCCGAGCGCCTCCCCGAAAGCAGCTTTCGCAGCCTGTTATCTTCCTGTGCCAATATTTGCAGATTTCCTGTGAAAGGCTTAGGGTGCCTTGCAGCTGGGAGTTGCTTTTTTACCTGTTAACAGATATACTTTTTGTACTTGTCGGTATCGAGGTGCCAACACAAAACAAAATAAAACACCACGAAGGTTAACACATTCCTTTTCTCTGTGGGCGCAGCAGGTTCAGTAAAACATCCTGATGGTGAACTTCATTTAGTACCACGAATCGCAGCTCCCCCCGAGCATTTCTCTGAAGTGTGTATCACTCCATTAACTCTTCCTGCATTATAGTTATTAAGCTGCACAGCAGCTTCTATCGGATGTCAACTTCAGCCTGGCGTCTGGCTTGTTTAGATCACTCTTCCTTCAGGGCAGATATATCTTCACAAACTAGGCTAAGTATCATATAGATACTAATTGATCTAATTATAATATATGCTGGCTTCTATGCTCTGCTCAGCCTTTGGTTTACATTAAAGCTAAGACTTCCATGAGTGCTGCACTGTTACTACAATGATTCTCAAGATGTTTACTGAGAATTATTTATTCCAACTGCCATGCGTAACTCAAGTACCATATCAGACTTTCCATATTCTGTAATACTCCCATTTTTTATTGCTTGTAATCTAATCTGTGTAAATTTGGAACTAATATACTTTGTATTAGTCAGTGCAACACATATACATCCCATGTTTCTGTGGTAGAATGTATATTTGATGGTGGTAATTGTATTTGTATGATATACTTATAAAGCAACCTAGTTTTCTAGATTTGCAAAACCTATCTGCTGTTGAGATCTCAAAGGTTTCACTTCTGTTCGGTAGCCTTGGCAACAGCCAGCTCTTTCTCAGATTATAATAGTTGTTGTCCCACATTGGTATAATGTGTTATTAGTGTTTTCTCGTTCCTTCCTTTGCTCTTTTGTTGCAGTCCAAAATTAAAATAAACATTCAAGCTTTCTGATGGTTCATCTTGTGCATAGAATGTTTCTTCTTGTGAGTTTCTAGAGTGATCCTCTTCTATTGGAGAGTGAAATAGTTTATCAGTTTTGGTAGCAAACAATTGTAGAGTCACTTGTCTGAGATGGGCAGAAATGAAGTAAAAATAAATAAAAATATACTGAGGATTCCTGTGTGTATTTGCATTTGTTTCTTTACAGCTCAGCATATGATCATGTCAACAAGATCCGAGCTGCAATCAAAAAGATCAGTCCTTTTGAGCACCAGACATACTGCCAACGCACACTGCGAGAGATCAAGATACTCCTACGCTTCAAGCATGAAAATGTCATTGGCATTAATGACATTCTTCGTGCACCTACCATTGATCAGATGCGTGATGTGTATCCTTGCAGATGAGACTTGTGTCGTTTCATTTGTGGAAGGAGATCTGCTTGGAGAAAGGTGTATGCATAGAGAAAATGTTCTATTATCTATTCAATCTTATTCTGGTCCATTTTAATTAAATGCACTGCATAGAAGCTTTAGCTCATTCTGAATATAAAGAGGTAAAATAGGATATGATTATGCCAGCATCTGGGCTGGCTTCCATTTGTCTTCTGGCGTGGCTCCTGGTATTGCTTTCTTAATAATTGAACTTATGAAACAGTTTCTCTGCTTCTCTTATGTCTCTAAAATTTATGTTTTTTTCAATCATACCCCTTTGCTTATTTTTATACAGCAGCTAGTAAAGTGATGATGATCTACTTTATACAGGAAATGAATTGAACCTGGTTTGAATCTGGCTTCAGTTATTTGAGCTATTAAAAGGAAACTTAATTTGTGGCCACCGTTGTCATTTATTTGACCACTTCTAGAGATACTGCCTTCTATATTCTTTCCAGGAAGTTACTTTCCTTGACAGTTTTCCCTCCTTCCCCTTTCCTGGTGGAGAGGGGTACTGTTTGTCTTATTTCAGATATATAGTTCAGGATTTGATGGAGACGGATCTCTATAAGCTTCTGAAGACCCAGCAGCTCAGCAACGATCATATCTGCTACTTTCTCTATCAGATTCTTCGAGGGCTGAAATACATTCACTCTGCCAATGTGCTTCACCGGGATTTGAAGCCAAGCAATCTTCTCATCAACACCACATGTGACCTGAAGGTGGCATTCTAAATCTTTTGCTAGGCCTTCTGCACCTGGCAACAATCTCTTCCCGCTTCATTCTGCAGGGCAATTAATTCTCCATTTATTTGGGGGGTTGCTACTCCATGGTTCTCTCTCTTCTTACAGATCTGTGATTTCGGCTTAGCCCGAATTGCTGATCCAGACCACGATCACACAGGATTCTTAACAGAGTATGTTGCCACTCGCTGGTATCGAGCTCCTGAAATCATGCTTAATTCCAAGGTAAATTAAGCAGAATGGATAGAACATGTTAGCCAGAACACCCAAAACACATTTATTATTCCTCCAATAGTTGAGTGTAAAGTTTCCCAGCTTCTCAAAAAAAGTAAAGATAATGCCTAAGCAACATGATTAAGCTGTAACACAATTCTGAAGCCCAGATCAGCTTGGCAAATTGATATTTATGAAGTTTCAATGTGCAGCAGAACCACAGTATCACAGTTCTTATATTTTCTTTCACTTACTTGTACAAATGACCATAACAGTTCTAGCATATCTAACCCACACAGAGGCCCAACTGAAGGATGCTAGTATGAGGAAGACTGTTGCATAGGCTAAACTGGAGGAACTTAAGTTTTCCTGAAAATGTTTCCTTTGCTGAGTATGCAGTTTAAGATGCCTCTCTTACATTAAACTGAGAAGTTTGATTTGCTAGGAAGGAAACATATCTATGTCAATAAAAGGATGACTGTGCATGGCTTAACAACAGCTAAGAGCAGAGTGGATTAGAGTCAGAAATTCTTAGCTTTTATTTCTGTGTCTTTTCCCTCTTCCCAGGGCTACACTAAGTCCATTGATATATGGTCAGTGGGTTGCATCTTGGCTGAGATGCTGTCAAATCGACCTATCTTTCCTGGCAAGCACTACCTGGATCAGCTGAACCACATCCTGGGTAAGAGGGAAGGTGACTGAACAAAGGTTTTGACAGGGTGGCCTAGTAAAAGTCTTGTTCTGAGCAGCTTCTTGAATTGGGAGCTGATTTTGTCTTTCTCCTCATAAGGCCTCCTCATTATAACTTTAATAGCAGTTTTCCTCTGGGGCTTGCAGTTACATAGATATGCATGCATTGGCTCTCTCTACAGGTATTTTGGGTTCCCCGTCACAGGATGACCTGAACTGCATTATAAATACAAAGGCTCGCAATTATCTCCAGTCATTGCCTCAAAAGCTCAAAGTTCCTTGGGCTAAACTGTTCCCAAAGGCTGATTCAAAAGGTAAGAGAGAAAGAAGGCTGAAAATGTATGGCTTCATCCTTTACCTGACATGTTTGGCTCTTTATTGATAAATCAGTCTTCGGCTACTGGCTGACAAGCCAGAATTCTTCACCCTTTTGTAGCTTGGTAGGCACTATTAATGTTCCATCAAAATCAATATTTTGACATCAGAGGGTTTTTTAATTGCACATTTTAGAAATGGAGAATCTGTATGTGCTATTCCCATTATTTTATTTAAAAGTTAAACTTCTGTATTCTCAACTATTTTGTAAAACTTTCACCAAGCCATCCATCCACTAGTAGGGCCCAGTTTGGGTGAAGACTGTACATTTCATCATTTAGAAACTGGTTATCCTTTTTAATGTGGTTGGAGATCTTTATGCAAAAATTGAATGATGTGTAAATTCAGTTGCCTAAAACAATATATGTGGCACAATACCGTATAGGCAGAATGGCCCTACGTATTTCACTTTCCATTTTCATTTAGGTTAGAGGTGGGGAATTGTGGTCTAAAAGGCTGGCTCAGGAATTCTCAGGAATTCTGGGAGTTATAGTTCCCCACCCCTGATTTAATTAGGGTTAGGGTTCCAATAAGGATTAGCAAGAAAAGATAATTCTTCTGTCATTTAAACAGTCTGTGCTGAAATGTGCATTCCCTGTAACTCAGTGCAGGAAGAGTAGCTTCCTTTCACTCTCTTAAGTTGTAACTCACAATTTGAAAATATGCATTTAAATCAGCCTTCCTCAATATGATAACAACTAAATGTGTATGCTACAGTCAATATCATTCCCATCTTTCAGTGGAAGATACATGCTGAAGGGGAGAGAGATGGATATACAAACAGTATTCTAAAGGCTTTTAAAAGTTCTCCTGTGTGACATTGATGTGCAGTTTTTAAAATACAGCTGATTACCAGAGCAGCTTAATCTGAAACAGAAGCTGGCAATTTTTCTGTGGTTGAAGGATGCAGGGTATGCGGTGATGGTGAAGTAATATTACTGGAAGAGGGCCAAAAGTTTTGTTCCTTTTTTTGGACAAAATGTTGCATTAAGCTTCAGATATCAATGGCATTGCTTTGGCAATAGAAGGGGGTTCTAGTAGACTAGGAGTACCCTGATGTACTACCTTATTTACATTATACTATTATATGATATATAATAATATTATATACTAGTATATTTGTATTTATTTATTAAACTTATATGCTGCCCGTTTTCCCTAGATGTGACTCCAGGCATCTTGGAATCATAAAAACATGATAAAACATTAAATTGTTAAAACACTAAATATTAACATTACAATTTATTTAAAATTGACAAAATGGGAAGGAAAGTAGAAGATGCACAAAGGGAGGAGGTGAGATCTTAGTCCATTAACCACCTTCAGAATTACACACACACACACACACACACTAAGTTAGGTTGTAAAGCTTCAGAACAATGTCTCCGGTTTATGTTATCCTTTCAGAGTAAAAAATGCAAGAAATTATAGGTGGTAAATAACATGTGTATAGAAACCTATTTCCATTGATCCACCCAATTTATGTTGCCCAATTCTGTATTTCTCCAAAATCATCACCTCTTTCCATCAGTTTTCAAAGCTCCTTTATTCTTTATTGTCTGTTCTGGCCATCATCTGTTAATCTAGCTTTTATGTATATGTCTTTCCCAGGCAAGACATGAGACAGCACCACTAGTAGAAAGTGGTAAACATTGGTATCCTATTAGACTTATTTAATTTGTAAATAAGACTTAAGATAAATAGAATTAAGGGTCTGAATAGACTGAATAACCAGGAAAATTTCTATTAAAGATACTGTTCATATAAACTCAGATACTGTTCATATAAATTCATATTAATGAAAAACTTCAAATTATTTTTTAAAAAATAGATAAGTATTTGCCGCATGTAAGTGTATTACTAGGGGTATCCAGGTTTATACTACCTTGTAATTTTGAATTGTCTCATTTCAAAAATTGAAATGGCAGTTGGAGAAGACAACAGAATTGGCTAAGGGTGGGGGATTAGGAAAAGCATTGGATTTCTTGAGGAAGAAAAGTGAGCTGAGGAAGATGATCTTTGTATTAAGGTGAATTGATTTTTTTGAGCAGTGCTCTGATATACAGATAGTAGATTAAATTGGCAACCAAGATTTTGAATAAAGAAATGGAAATTCTGCTTCATATAAAATTATAATTTATATGAGATTTCTGGCCACATGAGAAGAGATGAGAAGTCAGTAACATCAATCATACTGAAAGCAAATAAAAGATAACTTATAACAACTGTAATGACTATGTTTCTTCTCATAGGGGTGGCCACTGTTTTTCAGTCTTGGCATCTTTAAGATACCTGGACTTTAACTTCCAGCAGGTTGGCTAGGGAATTCTGAAGTTGAGTCCACACATTTTAAGTTGCCAAGTTTGAAAAAGACTGTCATTCACTTCGGAGGCATCCTGCTTTTGTTATACGAGAGGGTTTGGGACTTAGCAATAGCACTTAGACTTGTATACCGCTTTATAGTGCTTTACAGCCCTCTCTAAGCAATTTACAGAGTCAGCCTGTTGCCCCCAACTATCTGGGTCCTCATTTTACCCACCTCAGAAAGACGGAAGGCTGAGTCAACCTTGAGCCTGGTGGGATTCAATCTGCCAAATTGCAGGCAGCCAGCTGCAGCAGAAGTAGCTTGCAGTACTGCACTTTAACTACTGCACCACCAAGGCTCTCTACCTTACAAGAGGATGCAGGCCCAAATCCTTGGTCTGAATTGGCAGCGTTTTTCTTATGGGGAGGATGAGCCCTCCAATTCAGCCTCCAGATTTCATCTACCTACTGAGATAAATGATCTCAGAAATCAGACAGTTGTTTCCTGCATTGCTCTCTGCTACCACTGGGGGATGCATCGTAACCATCTCTTTCCTAAACAAAGGGAATATTCTTGTTGCCACGTGTGGTCCAGCAATTGATCCTGTACCCTTTCACCATTTTTTATCCATTTCAGCTCTGGACCTGCTGGATAAAATGTTGACCTTTAACCCCAATAAGCGTATCACAGTGGAGGAGTCTTTGGCACACTCTTACCTCGAGCAGTACTACGACCCTTCAGATGAGGTGTGGATTCATTTTTTTTTGAAGGGGTGGGGTGTGGGAATCTTTTAAAAGGATGACCAGAGAAGGAGTCAGAAATTGGCATATGGCCTTAACGCAGCTCGGAAGCAGAATTTCTATATTTTGTTTTTTTTTCTCTCTCTCTTTACCCCCACACTAGCCAGTTGCTGAGGAACCGTTCAGGTTCGACATGGAACTGGATGACTTGCCCAAAGAGAAGCTGAAAGAACTGATATTTGAAGAAACTGCACGATTCCAGCCTGCCTATCCAGGGCCCTGAGAGCCTCTCCAGGCCAGTGGTAGGTATAGCTGTTCATCTTCAAGGGTGGCTAATTTAGCCCCCTCCCCTCCCAAGAAAACCTTTCAACCTGGGATGTTACCTATGAACCCCATCCCCTAATTACGACATTACTTATGAATCTGAGGAAGGGGTTTCATAAGCAATGCACCATTCCCAGAACCCTCTGCCTTGGAAGAATCCATTTAGAACACAAAAATAGAGATGGAAGGGACCTTGGAGGTCTTCTAGTCCAACCCCCTGCTTAGATAAGGTAAATTTATTGTCATTGTACTCAGAAACCTGAGAACAACGAAATAAGGTGCTCTTTCACAACACCAAAAGACATATACAAATAACAATGTAAAACAAATTAAAACAAACAACAGTTAAAAACCGTACAACCAGGATATATATATGTTAAGACCACCGCCATTTCAGGTTATACCATTTCAGGTTACCCAATCCCTTCTTAAAAATTTCCAGTGTTGGATTATTCACAATTTATGGAAAAAGGCTGTTCCACTGATTGATTGTCCTCACCGGCAGGAAATTTATTCTTAGTTCTAGGTTGCTTCTTTCCTTGATTAGTTTCCATCCATTGCCGGTTTCACTCCTGAACCAATGAGATTAAACAGCAGCCCTGTGCAAAAAGATCAGCAGGTACCCTGGTTATCCCCATGGATTTATTTATTAAATGTGCATGCTTGTCCATCTTTCCCTCTGGTGACGCTAGGTGGCTTACAATAAATAAAAACGATATAAAACATAAAAAATATTAAAATGACAGATATTAACATCAAAATTAAGAAAGATGGATAAGGAAGAGAGCAAAATACAAACAGAGCAGAGCTGAAATCCTTTCTCTATCCACTATCCACCTTCAATCGGGAATGCCCACCCCCATCGGGACCCAGGCCAATCCACAAGACCCGGCTTTAAGACCCTTCTGGAAGGCTAAAATGTTGGGGACTGATCTCGCCTCAAAGAATTCAATATTCCAGGGGGCCTTTGTGCCACAGATCTTCTCCTGGACTGATAATCCTTTGTGGCAAGAGAGAAGAACCGCCTATGACAAGCCTGTGTCTTATAACCTACTGTTTATCCAGTGATCAAATGTGGCTTCATCTTAAATGTACGAGATGGATAAGGGCACTGTGGTCAAGGCCTCCCAGGCGCCAGCAGGTGAGCCTTCATGGGATCCCTTCTTCTTCTTTCAGGTCACTGTTTCACCAGGAGATGATTTGGAACTGTACCCAGCTCCCCCTTTGGAATGTCGAGGGGAGCACAGGATTCAGGGGTACCAACTCCAGGGTGCCCCTGTAGACTTGCTGTACAACTGCGCTTTGCTACGTGGCTGTGAACCCTGGTAACCCATCTCTGGACCCCCTTAATGTGATGTGTTGGGGCGAGACCCTGGTTGGGGGAGGGGGAGCTGCTCCCTCCCTCCCTCTTGGAGGGAAAAGAAAACAGTCTCCCCTCCCTTTATCCTTTTCAAAGCAACAAAAGGGGAGTCGTCTCCTTTTGGGCATTTTACTGTTTTTGTCAATGAATTAATAAACTAATATTTTAGCAGGGCCATTTTCTGATCCCTTGGGCATTATTAGCAAGGGCAACTGAAATCAGATCCTGGTCCCTGGACGTACACTTTGTATCTTTCTTCTGTAATCCTCTGAACCCCACTACATTTTGAACACTGGGAGCAGAACCTTAAACTTTCTGACTGCCCAGCTTTTCTGCAACACTCCTTAAGAATCCAGGAGCCTTGATTCCTTCCTGCACAAATAGAGGGCATGTCTGTGCTGGTGTTTATCAACTGATTGATACACTTTGAAACACTGACGCATCTGACCTGGCGGATGTTTTTCAGGGCTAAGAAATGCAGTGCAAGGAAAGATCCTGTGATGATGAAAAAAAGTGTCTGGTTTGAGAGAGACAAATATCTTTCCCTCCGCTTCTAACTGTTCTGTAAGAAACTGTGCAGATGAAAAGGAAGTCCTTACATTTCTGCTTCCTCAACCTAGAGACTGTAAGATTTTTTGTTGTCTGCCTTCCTTCTCCGCCCTTGCGTTTAATAAAATGAGTGAGTGTGTGTGTTTGTGTGTGCGTGTGTGTGTGTGTGTGTGTAAACTGCTGCATACCTTGAGAAATCAGTTGTCCTCTGCAATGGCACAGCACTTTGTCTTCTTGCTGCTACGAACTAACATGGCTGCCGTCCATTCCTTTCTCAATATTTTTGATGCCAATTTTTAACTCCAGCTCTTCATCATGCAAAGCAAAGTTCCTCAAGGAATGGAGCTTACAGTTTGGGGCAAGAATGAATTGGGAAGTGGAAAATCACTAATCAAAGTTCTGTTTTCTAAAGGGATAGTCCTGCTACCCCAAAACCACCAGAATGTGCCAGGTAGAAAGGGTTGTACAGGGGGTTATTTGGGTGTCCACTGTCATGAGTGGAAATGAACCGCTCCCCCACTTGAAAGTTAGCCTTGCAGGAAAATTGCTGCTCAGATGGCCCCACCTCTCCCTTCCCTTCCACGCGTGCCATGTTTCAGAACCAGTTTGGACGGGTTTTTTTTTCCCCTGAAACTTCTAGTTCTCAATGATGAAAAATGCTCTAAGCAGAACCATGGGATTTGGGACGTGTTTTATTTGTTTCCCTTACCCTTCCATTGAATGAAGGAGAAGCTTCTGTGTTCAGACAGCATTGCCTGCTTGTCCTAGCTGTGATGATATGCAGTGAGCTTTCTTCCTAGGGTGTGTAGCCATTTGAAGGAACTTGCATTAAAGGGAATTAATGCTTCTCCATCTTTCCCTGCTTTGGATTGTATAAAAACCCTAAAATAAATCATTCCTTTATTCCTTCAGCAGTTGCTTTGTCTTAATTTGGGGGCGGTTGGGGGGAATGGATCGTTACCCTAGAGCCCTTTTCAAAAAAGCAGTTACAAGGTCAGTCAATCTGAGCAGGCATCATATTTCAGAGATCAAAGTAAATACAGATAGTCTTCAACTTACCATCACAATTGAGTCAAAATTTCCATTGCTAAGCAAGATGGTTGTTAAGTGATTCTCCCACCCCCCCCACCCCCATTTTGCCACCTTTCTTGCCGCAGTTGTCAAGTGAACCACTGCAGTTACACTAGTAACCCGGTTAAGTGAATCTAGCTTCCCCGCTGACTTTGCTCGTCAGAGGGTTGCAAAAGGGGGATACTGCAACGGTTATATGCCAATGGCCAAGTGTCCAAATTTGGATCACGTGACCAGTAGGGATGCTGCAATTGTCAGAAGAGTGAAAAATGGTCCTAAGTATATTTTTCTTTTCAGTGTTGTGTAACTTTGAATGGTTACTAAATAGTCATACGTCGAGGACTACTTAAAGAAGGTGCTACAGATAAACTCATGGCAATGTAAGCAAACCTCAGAAAAGCGTAGTCAACTTTGCTGTGTATTTTTAAAGTCAACTTTGCATTTTCCTTAGAGACAAAACGGCAAATAACAATGCTTTTATCTGGAATGTAATACGGTCTCTTACATCATACCATGATGTTGCCAAAGTAACAGAACAAGCATCACCACATCACAGGGCAAGTGCTATCCTTTGCATCACAAAGTGATCCCCCTTCTGCGAATACCCTAGTTATTTCAGAGTCAACATGAATGAGGTTCCCAGATAAAATATAAACACATTAAACAACAGTCAGGCTACAAATAAGAATTAAGAACTGGTTTGCCAGCTCAATGTGGTTTATAGAATAATTTGGGGATACCTGCATATCTATCTAATGGTTAGGGCAATTTCTTAGGAAATTTACAGTGATGATTAACTGGGATTGTTACTAATTACTGTAAGGAAGGAAGCTACTTGTGATGCAAGGGTTTCAAGACAGGATATACTGGCAAAAATGGATAATCAACAATAAAGACCTTGGCTCCACTGTTTCTCAATTTGGATTCTGTAGAAGGTTGATAAACTTGTGTTCCCCGTGTGACAGAGAACTAGAAAACTTGTATAAACTAAATACTTCCTGTAATACAAAAGCTGTAATTGGTGTTAGGTTATGAAATTAAAACCAAATCCATCCAGAGGACCACTAGATAGGAGCCAAAAAGGTACAGAAAACTCCATTTTTTAGCCTAAATCTGGCCGCTCTACTCTACCATTATTCGTGGAATACTTTTATTCCAAGTATTATCCTCACTGCCTTGTATTTTGGTGAAGTGAGCTTTACCATTTAGGCATCACAGCTTCCTTGATCGAATGAAAGATGATTGAGTTCCAAGCCACAAAGAAATATTAATACATTACCAAAACATTGCATGCTGCCATATCTTTTGCTGTTCAGCTATCCATAAGGCTCCTCCAACCCTATCTGAAGATGGTAGCAACAAAATATGAGACATTTTTTCATGACGTACGAGCATTATGTTCTAGAGCCATGGCTTAAACAAAAGTTTTAGAAAATACTTGAAACATTGCCACAGCTAAGAGTCCCTTAAAGATTGATATACAACAGGACGTAAACAGCATATTCTTGTGCAAAAGCAATCAAACTCTGTGATCTAAATAGTTTCCTTCACAAGCTGAAGAATAACAGCTGATTCATGTAAGTCAGGGTTTCCCAACCTTGGTTTGCTTTAAGATGTGTGGACTTCACCTCCCAGAATTCCCCAGTCAGCCATGCTGATAGACCCACCCATATTGCAGTGCTTTGAGAAATGGATCTTAAATCATGCGAAGCATTTTATCCATAAGGAGACGATCATTAAGGTAGGAAAAGCCTGGAAGGTAGTTTCATCACCTGCAGATCTCAATCTTGTCTGCTAGCTAGATTATTGTGTTTATAGGGTTGTGGTTGTGGCTATTACTTTGCAGGTCATTATAATTCACTCATTAGTATTTGATGATATTCCAAGGTTGTGCCGTCTGCTTCAAAACATATTCAGACTATGTACGGTGACCAAGGAGTATCCCATTTCCTAATGTTGACATCAATTATAACAAATCAAATTGTATCTTTGCTTCCATTTTGCTGCCTTCCTTCCTTATTACCATCCAGTTGAAGTGTTTTCTTTATATATGCTTTAAAAAAAAAATCTCTGATGCCATAGGGTTAGGGTAGAAAAAGCAACTGCTGGCCGCCTTCACAGCTCTCCAAAGGATTTGATCAGAAACAGGCAAAAAAACTTCACCGAAATTAAACTTGTACGCTGCCAGACTTAGCAAACCTGGGCAGTGCACAAGGTACCTGCACAGACATACATCTAAGTCAAGGCATTTCTGAATGCTTCACATTTTTTTTTTTAAAAACTATACAGTTAGATATTATTAGCATATTGTTGTATACAAACCTGTTGTGCATCTTTACACAAACACACACACACACACACACACACACACACATATACCTTATAAAAGAGGCATTTATTGCACATCGCCACCAACATAACAAATAATGCAGTACTTTCTATTTTCTCTGTGTGCATACGTGTGTGTGTGTATGCCTTGGAGTCAGCCAGAGACTAGTGCCAGCTGTTTTCCTGGCAGCTTTTTCCAGAAATTTTCTGCTCCATTATGCTAGAAATAATATGGACCATCAGTCCTTTGTGTTCTTCCAAGAATCTTCTTTCCATTTTAGCTGTGTAAACATACTATGAGATACACTAGAATTTATTTCCCAACAATTTGGGAGCTTCAGAACTAGTTTTCTACAGCCAGGAAATGAGTTGTTTTTCTCTATTAATATTAAAAGTGCATTATTTGAAGCGAACCTTTTAAAGGCAGTCACCTCACTAGGCTGAGTGGAGCAAGCCTGTAAACAGATATTCTATTATGCAACACAACAGAGGGAGCATTTATTACTGTTGTTTCTCTAAACAATAAGAGGAAATCATGCAGAATGTTTATTGCAGAACAGCTTGAGATTTATGTCTCAATTAAACTTCAACAAGAAGCAGGCATATATACAAATGCAGAGAGCAAGAGAAAAAGGTTTAGATGAAATGAAATTCAGTAGCATTTCAGAAGCAAGAATTTTCCAGGTGTGTGGTATTATAGCTCCCATAACCCCAGCAGGTAAGGAAAGAAGCTGAAAGAGGCAAAAATTATACAGACCTTTAAAACCAATGTTCCTCCATATTGGCAACTTGAAAATATGTGGACTTCAACTCCCAGAATTCCCCAGGCAGCTATGCTATGCTAGTTGGGGAATTCTGCGAGTTGAAGTCCACACACCTTCAAGATTGAGGAATACTGTTCTAAATGCTGATGCTTTGTGCAAAATTCTTAGAAAAATTTGGTCAATGACTTTTGCAAGATTTAGTAGCCTGCAAAATATTTTTACTAAATGTGGAAGGTTGGCAGAAAGAAAAGGCAAGGGGAGTTTTAGCTTCTATTTATTTATTTGATTTATTTGATTTGTCAATCACTTACAAGATAACAGGTATAAGTATAAACATAGTTTTGAATACATGAGATGGATACGTATAAGAAGAATAAAAAGAAACAATAGGACAGGGACGGTAGGCACATTGGTGCGCTTATGCACGCCCCCTACAGACCTCTTAGGAAAGGGGTGAGATCAATAGTAGACAGTCTAAGGTTAAAGTTTTTGGGGTTTGGGGAAGAAACCACAGAGTCAGGTAGAGTATTCCAGACACTGACCACTGTGTTGCTGAAGTCGTATTTTCTGCAGTGAAGTTTGG
This sequence comes from Pseudonaja textilis, assembly GCF_049901715.1. NCBI lineage: Eukaryota > Metazoa > Chordata > Lepidosauria > Squamata > Elapidae > Pseudonaja > Pseudonaja textilis. Next base: position 130,192,076 of record NC_142008.1, on the reverse strand, counting down.
TGCGGTTTACAGATAACAGATAATCAGAGTTGGAAGGGACCTTGTACGTCATCTAGTCCAACCCCCCCACCCAAGCAGGAGACCCTACACCATTTCTGACAAATGGCAGTCCAATCTCTTCTTGAAAGTCTCAAGTGATGGCGCTCCTGCAACTTCCAAGGGCAAGCTGTTCCATTGATTGATTGTTCTCACTATCAGAAAGTTTCTCCTTATTTCCAGGTTAAATCTCTCCTTGTTCAGTTTCCATCCATTATTCCTTGTCTGGCCTACAGGTTCTTTAGAAAATAGCTTGACCCCTTCCTCCCTGTGGCAGCCCTTCAAATATTGGAAGACCACTATCATGTGTCCCCTGGTCCTTCTCTTTACTAGACTAGCGAAGCCCAGTTCCTGCAACCGTTCGTTGTATATTTTAAGCTCCAGTCCCCTAATCATCCTGGTTTCTCTTCTCTGCACTTTTCTAGAGTCTCAACATCTTTTTTATAATGTGGTGACCAAAACTGGATGCAGTACTCTAAGTGTGGTCTTACTAAGGCTTTATAGAATGATATTAGTACTTCCCTTGATCTTGACTGTATCCCTCTGTTAATACAACTTAGGATTGCATTAGCATTTTTGGCGGCAGCTGCACACTGCTGGCTCATATTTGGTTGGTTGTCCACTAAGACTCCAAGCTCCCTCTCACAGTTATTGCTATTGAGCCTGGTTTCACCCAGTCTATATGTGTACTTTTAGTTTTTCTTGCCTAAGTGTAGGACTTTATTTTTCTCTATATTGGATTTCATTTTATTAGATATGGCCCAGTGTTCTAGTCTGTCAAGATCCATCTGGATCTTGAGCCTATCTTCTTGGGATTAGCTATTCTGGTTAACCTAGAGTTTGTATCTATTGTTTGCTCTTGTATTGTTATGGTTGAATCTGAAGTATTCATTTGCAGGTGGGACATTGCAATGTATGATTTTATATACTATATTTAGATTAGACCGAAGACGGCGTAGTTCTAGGTTTTCCAGGTCTGGAGTTTCAAGTCTGATGGCATAAGGTATTCTGCAATGAGTAGAGGAGCGGAGAACTCTTCTTGTGAAATATTTTTGGACTATCTCAATTGTGTTAATATCAGATACATTCTTCTCCTTAACAGCCAGTACAGGGTGTTTTTTGAGCAGATGTCTATTTCTTTGCAGTCCACCTGTTTCAGAGGCAAGACAGAATGTATGTTTCTCCTCCACAAACCTGGCTGGTTGGTTGGTTATCATTAGCATAACAATGCTTAAATGCATTATTCATTTGTAAAATTATTATTGTCTCTTAAGAAAATGGAGGGCAGTTTAGCACTGATGTTGTGATCATTAGGGTGTTTTGGCTAAATCACTCTCTTCTCTCTTGCCTCGGCTGGGCTGCAAATAAGAGGCTGTAGATGTGAAGTGCTACAACTTAGTGGCAAAGCACATGTTAAGTGTGCAGAAGATGCTAGGTTAGATTCAGAACACTTCTAGAGGAATCTTTTTTTAGAAGTCCTCTTCAACAACCACTAACTGAAGTATGAGCCAACAGTGTGCTGTAGCTGCGAAAAAAGTCAGTGCAGACCTAGGCTGCATCAACAGAAAGATAGTATCAAAAACACACTAAGTGATAGTATAACTTTATACTGCGCAGATGAAACCACACTTGGAATATTGTCTGCACCCAGTTCTGGTCATCACAATACAAAAAAGATTGTGAGACTAAAGAGTAGAGAGAAGAGCAACAAAGATGATTAGTGACTGGAAGCTAAAATAACCATTCTTCTATGTGAAGAATGGTTGCAGAAACTGGATATGTCTAGTCTACAAAGAGAAGGATAAGGGGTGACATGATAGCAGAGTTCCAATATCTAAGAGGCTGCCACAGAGAGGAGAGGATTCTCCTATTTTCCAAACCACTTAAGGGAAATACAAGAAGTAATGGTGGAAGATTATCAAAGAAAGATCGAATAGAATAGAATAGAATAGAATAGAATAGAATAGAATAGAATAGAATAGAATAGAATTTCTTTATTGGCCAAGTGTGATGGCACACCCAAGAAATTTGTCTTGGTGCAAACGCTCTCTGTATACATAAAAAGAAAAAAAAAACATTCTCACCCTAACCCTAACCTAGGACTAAGGAGAAATTTCATGATATCGAGAACAATTGAACAGTAAAATGATTTTCCTCCAGAAGGTGTGGGTGCTCTCTTACTAAAAGTTTTCAAGAAGAAATTGGACAGCCATTTAACCAGAATGGTATGGGGTCTCTCACTCAAGCAGGGTTGGAATAAAAGACCACCAAGATGCCCTCCAACTCTGTTATTCTAAATTCTAAAACCCTAAGAAATCATAGCAGTTCTTTTTTATAAAAAGAATTTTGTTAAGCTTCAAAAACAAGTAAAAAGTTCAAAATCATTCAACAAAAAGGGAAAAGGAGAAAGGGGACCACAGGGAAATTGAAAAAGTGACATTAAAAATCCCACATCCAAAATAACATTTTAAAAAGTTTTTTCCAACTCTCTTCAATATGGATTGATGTTAGAGGATAAAATACACTCATTTTAAGTTTAACCCAAATGATACAAAACTAAGAATATAAAAGATATAGAGTGCATACCAATCAATCAATAATAATATACAATATCATACTCCCAGTCTAAATAAAACATTACCCATTAATATCAATCCATAAATAACACTTACTAGTAAATATTTCTATTATCAAATGTGCACTTTAAACAAATACATAAAGACCTACACAGATTAATTTCCAATAGCATGCAACCCTTCTATAATCCAACAATATCTAATCATCAAATCCCAAAGCCAGAACTTCATTTTTATCAGGGAAAAAGTTCAAAAATGGTTTCCATATAGAATAAAAGCAATCAATTTATTATCTTTCATCAAAATGGTCCATTTTGTCCCCTCAGCCAGGTCTATTAACTTCACAAACCATTTTTTCATTGTGAGAATTCCTATATCCTTCCACCTCTGTGTATATAGAAACATAGCAGTGGTTATTTTATATATATAAGAACGTTCAGTTCTAACAGTACTGAGCCTCATAACTTCAAGGTTTCTTTGGGTAACTTCAGGGTGCAAAAAATATGGCTTGGGAAGAAAGGAAGCATTTGGCCTCTTTTAAGCTTTCGTTGTTTGTTCGTTGTTTTTGTTTTGGGAAGGTGTTAAGAACCAAAGCAGAAAGACATTCACTCCACCTTTAAACACCCTACCCACCTCCTCCTCTGTCAAAAGGGAAATTACCTTGTCTACTTCAGGAGTGTTAGCTCTCAACACTGAGGTAGCTGTTGAGCTGACAGAAACTGGCCTACTTTGTAGGCTGAATTATTGTAAAGATAATGAGGAAGTCCTTGAAAATCTTCCTATAGGATCATAGAGTGTTGCATCTCTAAATATAGTCCTTGACTTACAACAGTTCATTTAGTGATTGTCCAAAATTATAACAGCACTGGGGGAAAAAAGACTGAAGAGTTTTTCACACAACCATTGTAACATCCCCATGGTTACATGATCAAAATTCAGACTCTTAGCAACTGACTCATATTTATCATGGTTGCAGCATGCTGGCGTCATGAAATCATCTTTTGTGACCTTCTTGACACACAAAGACAATGGGGAAGCTCTGATTCATAACAGTTGTGTTACCAACTTAACAGCGAATGGGAGAGGAGAACTGGGGTTTTGATATTGAAAAAGAATGAAAGGACATCAAACAAATATGCATATCTTCTATATGTTTTGAGATGTTCAATTTCACTCAAAAATCTTGATTTGATAGCAGTGCTTATGAAAGCAAAGCAACTGTTACAGAAAGCCCATGGTCAGATAGGAGAAAGGTCTTTGTTAAAAGTTTAAAATATTCATTAATCATATCTGGAAGAAGAATGCACCTTTCACCCTTAAATGTATATCAGCTTTATCAATCTATCTTTCTCTGAATGCATGGGGTGGGTGAAGACATACTGTGTGCACATTGCTGATTGGAAAATCCATGCAAAATCTTTTTTTTGCAATTAGTTTGGCCCCTGCCTTCTTCCTGGGGCTGAGAGAAATTGCCTGGCCCACGATCGCCTAATTCATTTCCGTGCTTAAGATAGGACTAGAATGCAAGTCTCCTTATTCCTACTCCCATGCTGCAGGTTAATCAAATTACTTCTAGCGTATGGACAAAGCAATAACATCTATTTATTCCCATGAGTGCAGCTAAACTGAGAATTATGTTGTATAAATAAATGGCTAACATTATTGTGTAAGTATTATTGTACTCTTCTTCCACTGCTATTCTACAGTTCTTAAAACATTAATTAGCCTATGTTAGCCATCAAAGAGCCAAATTAAACCTGACATTAGCATTAAAACCAATCTGCATTACAAAGGTGATCGTGAGGGCGGAGATTTTTCTCTTGTTCTAAACTAGCTGTGAAGTAGGAGCATAGGAACATAAATCCCCTCTTGCCCAAGTATTTCATTATCCAGAGAGTTGCTACCTACCTCATCATCAGCAAGGATTATGTAAAAGGATCAGGGTATCTGTGAAGTATTCATATAAATGCGTCTTTATTCAGTGAATTCAAGATAACACCAAGACCATTTGTTTCCATTTCTAAATTGCATAGCTTTGGAGCCTTAGGAGTAATAAAGGTAAATGTTTCCCCTGCCCAGTCATGCATCAACTCTAGGGATCTTTACTTACCTTTATTTCTTAGCCAAAGGATCTTTCATTGTCAGAACATGCTTCCTTAGTCATGTGGAGACCAAAGTGGTACCTATTTATCTACTTGCATTGCATGCTTGAACTACTAAGTGAGCAGGAGCTGTGGAGAGTAGCAGGAGGTCACCCTGTCACACAGCACTCGTGTCTCAAACCTGGGCTGTCAACTTTCCATCTGACAAGCCCAGCATCTTTCATACGCCCTAAAGAATAATAAAATTAACTAAATCAGAAGGGTGGCTCCATATCTATATTCTTGTGGTAATAATGTATAAAGGCAAAACTGTTAAGTGGGGACAGTTCAAAGTTCTGGCTCAGCCACTAAGACAGAATTATGCAGACACTAATTTGAGAATATGATTGGCTTCCCTGGATGCCGGCTCAGACAATGAGGAGGAACCAGCTCCGGAGACTTTGCAGGGAGCATGGAGGAGCATCAGGAAGACTAGGAGGGGATGGCAAGAGGAAGAGGAAAGGCCAGGAACCTTGCGAGGTTGTCAGAGGAATGACCGGATGAGCACCTGGCTGAAGAGGAGAGAAAAGACATGCAGTTGCTGCCAGGAGGCTCAGGTGACCAGTCAAAAGCACAACATGGAGAAAAAAGCGCTCTTGCAGTTGGTTAAGCGGGGATGAGAAAATTGACTCTTCCATCACATCCCAGAGGTACACAAAGGGATGAATGGAGGGAGTTGCAATAGAGGTCAGCGAGGCTACTTGCAAGGAAGGTAACCTCGTCCCTCTAATGACCTGCGCACTGGCTGGCGGCTACTCAGCTCGGCATGTGGAGCAAAGTGATGTTGGAGTCCGCCATCTGTTTGTGCTGTGCGTGTGTTCCAACTTTGTGACTCCCTACTTTAGTGATTCAGACCTGTGCCTTCTTTGCTGACCTTTTGTGATTGGACCTTGCATTTTGCCAGGGATGGGCTGCTGGGGGGTGTGCAGGGGTTCTAGAAGCCCCTAGCTAAGATTCTGTGAAGTTCAGAGAACCCCAAATCCCATTCTTGGCTGGGCCCTTCCACCCTCCCACATGCGTCCCCATGTGGCCTGTTTGGGATGCAGATAAGTGCAGGACACGCGTGGGAGCTCAGGGAGAGTGAAAAGCAGGCACCCGGAAGTTCGGAGGAAAACTGGAAATGGGCCCTTTCTGGCTTCCAGAGAGTCTCCAGAGTTCAAGGAGGCCGTTTTCACCCTCCTGGAGGCTCGAGAAAAGCCTCTGGAACCCGAGGAAGGGGCAAAAAGCACGCCCCCTGCCGTGGTGCAGGATGCAGACTCAAGCCCGCTTCCACCAGAGAACCCATTGCTAAAATTTTGGAAGCCCACACCTGGATTTTGAATTTGTAGTTTGGAGTTGGACCTTGACTTTGGTTATTGTACTGACTTTGGACTGTGCCTGAGCTTCGACTTCAGGTGTGCATTTGTGAACTTCCGCCTTGCCCTTGGTTTTGTGCTTGCCTTTAACTTTGTGCCTTAGTTGTTTACTAAACTCAGGCTTATTAAGGACTTTACATTTCTTGTGAGTTGGGATCTGGGAATAATTTTAGGGGTTTCAGTGCCTCAATAAGGTATTTACATATGTGTGTAAATACTTTACACACATATAAACATATAAACTCTTACATATGTGTGTGTGTGCATGGACTGGAACAGAACAGTTTCCATATACAGAGAAGGTCCCTTGACTTACAATCATTCATTTAGCAACTGTTTGAAATTACAAGGCACTGAAATAAGTGACCTGTAACCAGGTTTTGCATTTTAGAAACCACTGTAGCATCCCCACAGTCACATTATCAAAAATTTGGATGCTTGGCAACTGGAAAGTATTTATGATGGTTTCAACATCCAGGGTCATATTTTCAACCTTCTCAACTGGATTCAAAAAGCAAAGCCAATGGGAAACTAGATTCACTTAATTACTACATAATTCTTAACAACTAAAGAAATTTGCTTAGCAACTATGGGAAAAAAGTGGTAAGATCAGGCATGAATCACTTAAAAACCATCTTGCTTAGCAACAGAAATTTGGGTCCCAATTGTGGTCATATGTCCTAGGAACAACCTTTATTATTATATCTATCTCACTGGGTATTTTTGGTCATTTCAAAAGTGGCAATCCATATTTAATACTTTGACTCATATTCTCCTTTCAATAGCAGCACTTCTGATGCGAGATGGTATCTGAAAAAAGAGAGAGGCGACTGGCTCAATTCTTTTTAGTTTCTAGTTTGGTGCTTGAACCTCTTCACCTCCATATATCTGTGTGCGGTAGCTAAAAAAACAAGGAAGAGAATCCATTGTCAAATAAAGCAGATGTCAGAGGTGATTAATCTAGGATACATAGTCTTAAATGGGTTTGTTTTACTCATGTAAAAATGAGTGTGGGAAGCGCTGGGTAGAAATTAGTTTCAAAAGTAAGGGATGCAATTTCAATACACACACACACACACACACCGTGTTTCTCACAAAATAAGGCTGGGCCTTATTTTTTTTGACCCTGAAAAAATGGCTAAGGCCGTCTTTTGGGGTGACTTAATTTCCTCCCCCCACCTAGAGGTGGCCCATGCACACGTGCCTCGCTGCAAGGCCACTTCTGTGTGACAAAAAGCTCCCTGAAGGCAGAGTCCCCAGCTGCTTCGGGAGGCGGCGTGGCTGCCCGTGTCCCTCGCCATTAGGCAGTCTCTTTCAGGCGATGAGCTCCCCAAATACAGTCACCAGCCACTTGATCGGCCAGTAGAGCGGTTTGGGGAGAGATCATGCTGGGCCTTCCTATTGGTGGAGAGCCGTATTATTGTTGACTGGAAACTACGCAGTGTGTGTGTGTGTGTTAAGTTTTATTAGGTACTTACATGTATGGTATTCAGCTTTGTTCGAAAGGTATTTTCCCGTCATTGTAGTTGTGCTTTTAAAAAAGATTGTAGCAACGTTTGACGAATCTCATCTGCCATCATCAGGCTTCTGTATTGTGTTCATCTGTGAGTCCAGACTTTTACAGTTGTTTCAGTTTTAAATTTGGGGCTAGCCACTGCTGCTGTGCCAGAATGGTTTTTTCTTCATCCTGATTGGTTGGGAGTCTTGGTCTGTGTTTATTGAATCTTGGAGTTTCCTGTGTTCTGCTTGATTGGTGTTTCTAATATCTTCTGTCTGTTTTGTGGCTCTTTTTGTGTCTTGATTGGCTGGCAACATTGTGTTCCTGTTATTGGAGGGCTTTTAGTGCAGTACTTGGCTCCAAGTAAATGGAATGACTATCATTTGTTAGGAAGCTAGGTTTCATCTGGATGCCTGGTTGGGGTGTGTTTGAGCTGGAGGTATCAGGATCTGTTTATGTACCCAGGTATTTGCCTGGCTAGTGGTGTGGACAACATTTTTTTGTTTGTGAGTGCAGGCTTCAAATGATTGACAGTCTGGTGGAATCATCTCTTCTATTAATGCTTTCAGGTCTTTTTCAATCTCTGGCTTAGCTCTGATAATCTGATAATCTGATTATTTAAAATTTAAAAATTTAAAACTGAAACAGTTGCTAAAGTCTGACTCACAGACAAACACAATACAAGAAGCCTGATGATGGCAGATGAGATTCTGCCGAAGGTTCAACTACAACTTTAAAAGCACAACTTCCACAATGATTTGGGAAAAATACTTGTATATATGTTGTGGCTCTGATTCCTGAGCCTGTGCACTGTTGGAGGAAGAGGACTTGGAAAATGAGGAGGAGGAGGAACTGGGAATGCCTTCCTCCCCAGGACCTCCTCTCTGGCAAGCAAGTGCCTTCCTCCCTGATGATGCCTCCAGGTTTCATCAGACAATCGAGAAGGAACAGCCTGGGATTAATCAGGAGGAAGGCATGCTGGAGCAGCTGACCCTGACAGAGGAGTCAAGAGGAAGAATGTTGGCTTGATCCTAGGCAGCGTCGTATAAGGAGAAACATGAGCAGCAACGTGGAGAGGCGTGGGAGGGTCAGAAGGCGAGCTGAGTCATTGAGCCACACCCACAGGGGGGATAAAAGTGGAGTGTGTTGTCAGCTGGAACTTTGTACAGGACAAAGTTTGATCTTACTTCAAGTTTTCTTTGTGAATGATTTTTGTGTGTCTGCCTTGTAATTTTCTGTAAGTAGCTTTTGCGCTTTATTACCAGTTCGGTTTGGCAAGGCAGAGCGTGTTGGAATGCCAAGCGCGTTATCAGTTCCAAAGAATTAACTCTATGAGATACAAACAGGATGGAGGAAAAGAATTCGGAATTAACAATAAACTCCAGCAATTGGACAAAATTTTACTAGGATCAGACAATAAAAATATAACTAAATTTTACATGTCTATTGCCAAAGTAGAGTTAGAAGAAGAGACAGTTAAGGGAATATGATAGCCTGGGTAGGAATGTGAGGACGGAGTTATCACTTTAATAGAATGGGAAAAGATCTGGAGTAGAAACAATACAGATCACAAAATCAGCAACATATAAAGAAAACGCTTATATAACATGTTTTACAGGTGGCACCTTCCTCGAGATTAGCGAAGATCACGTCCCAACATGACTCCGAAATGCAAATGTAAAAGAAAAGATGGAACCTTTTTCATATGTGGTGAATGTCTTGTAAGAAACCTGAAAATACTGTCAGAGAATTAGAAATTGGCTGGAAGATATAACAAAAGAACAGATTGAGTATAAACCAGAGTCCTTCCTGTTAGGGATTTTGATCAAGATAAACAGCTATCAAAAAAAGTGAAGTACATAACAATACACATATTAACAGGGCTAGAATAGGTGTTTGCTCAATGTTGGAAGCTACCTCATATACCCTACAGAACCGATGATCATCCAAAAAATCTCAGACTGTGCGAAATGGACAAACTAACTTTATGCCTTAAAAAATAAAAGATTCTTCAATATATTATAACAATAGGAATTGCTGCTATAAATGGATTAGAACAAAGACAGGCAAAAAAAAGAATAGGACGTAATCTATATGAGTGATATATAAACATACACATGGCTTGGATGGGGTGGGCGTATATGGCATAAATCAAGGAGAGAAAGATCTTACAAACTGTCAAAATGAGAATGCTTTTAAAGTGTTCCTTTTCTTTTTTTTTTTTTGTCCATTCTTTTTCTTTTTCTTTTCTTTTGCTCTTCTATTTGTGTCTCTGTGTTGTTGATTTGTTTTTAATTGTAAAATTAATAAAATTTGTTTTTTTTAAAAAGAAATTAACTTCTGTGAAGTCCATTGCCAGCCTGCCTGCCTGTGTTTGTGTGAATTTGTACTCTTTTCATCTTTTGGGAAAGAAGAAAAGGTAAAGACAGAACATTTTGCCCGTACCTGATCAACAACAGCTGCAAGATGAAAATCAAACTCCTACAACAGCAGAGTGGCTCAATTAACAGCGAATTTGCTTTGCTGCAGGCTCATGCAGCTCCCCTCCTCCCCCTCCCGTCAGAAATGCCCGGTGGCTGTGCCGGATAAGTTTTCTGGGCAGCCTGAGATGTTCCGGCTTTCATTGGGACAGTGCCAGTTGATTTATGGCTATGAGGCCAGAGGATTTCCCAGATGACCGGAGCTCGGGTGGGGTTTGTGATATGCCTCCTTTCTTGGCTCCGGCCACCAGATGGAGCCACACCTTTGGTTGCTCAAGAACAGCCCATTATTAACTGATTACCAGTTTGGCAACACATGTACCACATGTATGAAGACCCCACATCGCAGTGCCCAATGGCATGTTAGGCGTCACTAGAATCTTGACGAAATTGCCCCTGCAAGAATTTATTTCTGAATTTAGGCTTTTACCTGCCTGGACTCCAACTGGAATGATGCAGCGTTAATGGGCGCCATCCAGGATAGCCTGTCGAGATGAAGCTGCAGAGCGGAGTTAGTCAAGTGGAACCCGGCCCCCGACCCTCAACGCTCTGGTGGTGCAATGCTGCGCCATCGACACCACGTCTCCAGTGGTGAAGAAGAACCGTCGCATACCATCCAGGAGCAGCCATCTGCATCTGCTTACTGCAGCGCCCTGTCAACCATAACAGGCGCTCCGGAGTCACCCAATGTGGCAATGGAACGAAACCAATTGGGTAGGAGCGGTTTAGACCTGCGCCTGACAGCCCAGGAGTGAACGCAAAGATGCCAAGGGGTTTGTGCTTGTATTGTGCCAGGGGGCAGGACAGCTTCCCCGCTTGGCTATGCTTGTCCTTGAGCGGTGGGTGGGCTCGGTCAAGCCTGTGCTGAATCTCGGCATGATCAGGTCGAGGAAACAGGGCAGGCCGACTGGGAAACCCTAGGCTGGGCACATATCAAACACCGCCTGAGATTAGCGGAGGTTGACTCTGGGCCCCCTCGTCATCTGATTTTTGGACACTGCGGGTTTTCTTGGCTAACCAGTCAGAAGGGATTCCAGCGAATGCACTGGTGAGACTCATGGGCCATGAGTAACTTTATGGACCAGGCCTTGGCGGCCCATTTGTTGTCCCCTTGGTTCCGGTGCGAACCTCCGATGTGGAGTCGAGACTATCGATGGGCTGGAACTTATTGCAGGACCCATTCGATTAGCTGCCAGCCTGTGCTGCGCCTGAGTCATTGGAAAACATGAGGCAAATCGGCACTTATGTCACCGTGGGCCTCCATTTCCAGCTGAGTCCTTGGCACTGGCTTGGCTTAGGATTCATGATCCTCAGGTGACATGGTCGGCGAGGCAACGCTATTTCTTTTCGACTGCAGTGCATGGACCACTTCCACCACACCTGTACCTGGCAGGACACTCATCCCCATCCTCATGGGAACTAATGGACTTGCTAGATGTGTTCAAAGAAGGAGGTGGACTGAACCACCTGATCGGCCTATGATTTTGCCCAATGGACCTTCTCTGCCCTAAGTAGCTTTTTCACACAACCATTGTAACATCCCCATGGTTACATGATCAAAATTCAGACTCTTAGCAACTGACTCATATTTATCATGGTTGCAGCATGCTGGCGTCATGAAATCATCTTTTGTGACCTTCTTGACACACAAAGACAATGGGGAAGCCTGATTCACTTAACAGTTGTGTTACCAACTTAACAACTGAATGGGGGGGAGAACTGGGGTTTTGATATTGAAAAGAATGAAAGGACATCAAACAAATATGCATATCTTCTATATGTTTGAGATGTTCAATTTCACTCAAAAATCTTGATTTGATAGCAGTGCTTATGAAAGCAAAGCAACTGTTACAGAAAGCCCATGGTCAGATAGGAGAAAGGTCTTTATTTAAAAGTTTAAAATATTCATTAATCATATCTGGAAGAAGAATGCACCTTTCACCCTTAAATGTATATCAGCTTTTATCAATCTATCTTTCTCTGAATGCATGGGGTGGGTGAAGACATACTGTGTGCACATTGCTGATTGGAAAATCCATGCAAAATCTTTGCAATTGGTTGGCCCCTGCCTTCTTCCTGGGGCTGAGAGAAATTGCCTGGCCCACGATCGCCTAATTCATTTCCGTGCTTAAGATAGGACTAGAATGCAAGTCTCCTTATTCCTACTCCCATGCGGTTAATCAAATTGCTTCTAGCGTATGGACAAAGCAATAACATCTATTTATTCCCAGCGAGTGCAGCTAAACTGAGAATTATGTTGTATAAATAAATGGCTAACATTATTGTGTAAGTATTATTGTACTCTTCTTCCACTGCTATTACAGTTCTTAAAACATTAATTAGCCTATGTAGCCATCAAAGAGCCAAATTAAACCTGACAATAGCATTAAAACCAATCTGCATTACAAAGGTGATCGTAGGCGGAGATTTTCTCTTGTTCTAAACTAGCTGTGATAGGAGCATAGGAACATAATCCCCTCTTGCCCAAGTATTTCATTATCCAGAGAGTTGCTACTACCTCTCATCAGCAAGGATTATGTAAAAGGATCAGGGTATCTGTGAAGTATTCATACTCGTCTTTATTCAGTAGAATTCAAGATAACACAGGGTTGTTTCCCATTCTAAATTGCATAGCTTTAGACCTTAGGAGTAATAAAGGTAAATGTTTCCCCTGCCCAGTCATGTCCAACTCTAGGGATCATACTTACCTTTATTTCTTAGCCAAAGGATCTTTCATTGTCAGAACATGCTTCCTTAGTCATGTGGCGGGACCAAAGTGGTACCTATTTATCTACTTGCATTTGCATGCTTGAACTACTAAGTGAGCAGGAGCTGTGGAGAGTAACGGGAGGTCACCCTGTCACACAGCACTCGTGTCTCAAACCTGGGCTGTCAACTTTCCATCTGACAAGCCCAGCATCTTTAAACGCCCCTAAAGAATAATAAAATTAACTAAATCAGAAAGGGTGGCTCCATATCTATATTCTTGTGGTAATAATGTATAAAGGCAAAACTGTTAAGTGGGGACAGTTCAAAGTTCTGGCTCAGCCACTAAGACAGATTATGCAGACACTAATTTCGGGAGATATGATGGCTTCCCTGGATGCCGGCTCAGACAATGAGGAGGAACCAGCTCCGGAGACTTTGCAGGGGAGCATGGAGGAGCATCAGGAAGACTAGGAGGGGATGGCAAGAGGAAGAGGAAAGGCCAGGAACCTTGCGAGGGTTGTCAGAGGAATGACCGGATGAGCACCTGGCTGAAGAGGAGAGAAAAGACATGCAGTTGCTGCCAGGAGGCTCAGGTGACCAGTCAAAAGCACAACATGGAGAAAAAAACGCTCTTGCAGTTGGTTAGCGGGGATGAGAAAGAATTGACTCTTCCATCACATCCCAGGGCACACAGGGATGAATGGAGGGAGTTGCAATAGAGGTCAGCGAGGCTACTTGCAAGGAGGTAACCTCGTCCCTCCTAATGACCTGCACTGGCTGGCGGCTACTCAGCTCGGCATGTGGAGCAAAGTGATGTTGGAGTCCGCCATCTGTTTGTGCTGTGCGTGTGTTCCAACTTTGTGACTCCTGCTTTAGTGATTCAGACCTGTGCCTTCTTTGCTGACCTTGTGATTGGACCTTGCATTTTGCCAGGGATGGGCTGCTGGGGGTGTGCAGGGGTTCTGGAAAGCCCCTAGCTAAGATTCTGTGAAGTTCAGAGAACCCCCAAATCCCATTCTTGGCTGGGCCCGCCCACCCCTCCCATGCGTCCCCATGTGGCCTGTTTGGGATGCAGATAAGTGCAGGGCACGCGTGGAGGCTCAGGGAGAGTGAAAAACAGGCACCCCGGAAGTTCGGGAAAACTGGAAATGGGCCCTTTTCTGGCTTCCAGAGAGTCTCCAGAGTTCAAGGAGGCCGTTTTCACCCTCCTGGAGGCTCGAGAAAAGCCTCTGGAACCCGAGGAAGGCAAAAACACGCCCCCTGCCGTGGTGCAGGATGCAGACTAGGCCACGCCCACCAGAGAACCCATTGCTAAAATTTTGGAAGCCCACCCCTGGATTTTGAATTTGTAGTTTGGAGTTGGACCTTGACTTTGGTTATTGTACTTGACTTTGGACTGTGCCTGAGCTTCAGACTTCAGGTGTGCATTTGTAGACTTCCGCCTTGCCCTTGGATTTTGTACTTGCCTTTAACTTTGTGCCTTAGTTGTACAAACTCAGGCTTATTGGGACTTTACATTTCTTGTGATTGGGATCTGGGGAATAATTTTAGGGGTTTCCAGTGCCTCAATAAGGTATTTACATATGTGTGTAAATACTTTACACACATATAAACATATAAACTCTTACATATGTGTGTGTGTGCATGGACTGGAACAGAACAGTTTTATATACAGAAGGTCCTTGACTTACAATCATTCATTTAGCAACTGTTTGAAATTACAAAGGCACTGAAATAAGTGACCTGTAACCAGGTTTTGCATTTAAAACCACTGTAGCATCCCCACAGTCACATTATCAAAATTTGGATGCTTGGCAACTGGAAAGTATTTATGATGGTTTCAACATCCCAGGGTCATATTTGCAACCTTCTCAACTGGATTCCAAAAAGCAAAGCCAATGGGGAAACTAGATTCACTTAATTACTACATAATTCACTTAACAACTAAAGAAATTTACTTAGCAACTGTGGGAAAAAAAAGTCGTAAGATCAGGCATGAATCACTTAAAAACCATCTTGCTTAGCAACAGAAATTTGGGTCCCAATTGTGGTCATATGTCAGGAACAACCTTTATTATTATTCTATCTCACTGGGTATTTTTGGTCATTTCAAAGTGGCAATCATATTTAATACTTCTGACTCATATTCTCCTTTCAATAATACTTCTGTGAGATGGTATCTGAAAAAGAGAGAGAGAGCGACTGGCTCAATTCCTGGTTTCTAGTTTGGTGCTTGAACCTCTTCACCCTCCATATATCTGTGTGGGCGCTAAAAAAACAAGGAAGAGAATCCATTGTCAAATAAAACAGATGTCAGAGGTGATTAATCTAGGATACATAGTCTTAAATGGGTTTGTTTTACTCATGTAAAAATGAGTGTGGGAAGCGCTGGGTAGAAATTAGTTTCAAAAGTAAGGGATGCAATTTCAATACACACACACACACACACACACACCGTGTTTCTCACAAAATAAGGCTGGGCCTTATTTTTTTTTGACCCCTGAAAAAATGGCTAGGCCATCTTTTGGGGGGGTGACTTAATTTCCTCCCCCACCTAGAGTGGCCCATACGCACGTACCTCGCTGCAAGGCCACTTCTATCAGCCGACAAAAGCTCCCTGAAGGCAGAGTCCCCAGCTGCTTCAGGGCGAGGCGTGGCTGCCCGTGTCCCCTCGCCATTAGGCAGTCTCTTTCAGGCGATGGAAGCTCCCCAAATGCAGTCACCAGCCACTTCGATCGGCCAGTAGAAGCGGTTTCGGGGAGAGAGATCATGCTGGGCCTTCCTATTGGTGGAGGCCGTATTGTTGGAGAAACACGGTGTGTGTGTGTGTGTTAAGTTTTCGTGGGTACTTACATGTATGGTATTCAGCTTTGTTCGGGTATTTTCCCACGTCATTGTAGTTGTGCTTTTAAAGTTGTAGCAACGTTTCGGCAGAATCTCATCTGCCATCATCAGGCTTCTGTATTGTGTTCATCTGTGAGTCAGACTTTTACAGTTGTTTCAGTTTTAAATTTGGGGCTAGCCTACTGCTGTGCCAGAATGGTTTTTTTCTTCATCCTGATTGGTTGGGAGTCTTGGTCTGTGTTTATTGGTCTTGGAGTTTCCTGTGTTCTGCTTGATTGGTGTTTCTAATATCTTCTGTCTGTTTTGTGGCTCTTTTTGTGTCTTGATTGGCTGGCAACATTGTGTTCCTGTATTGGAGGCTTTTAGTGCAGTACTTGGCTCCAAGTAAATGGACGGCTATCATTTGTTAGGAAGCTAGGTTTCATCTGGATGCCTGGTTGGGGTGTGTTTGAGCTGGAGGTATCAGGGGGGATCTGTTTGTGCCCAGGTATTTGCCTGGCTAGTGGTGTGGAGATTTTTTTGTTTGTGAGTGCAGGCTTCCAAATGATTGACAGTCTGGTGGAATCATCTCTTCTATTCATGCTTTCAGGTCTTTTTTCAATCTCTATGGCTTCTCTGATAATCTGATAATCTGATTATTTAAAATTTAAAAATTTAAAACTGAAACAGTTGTAAAAGTCTGACTCACAGACAAACACAATACAGAAGCCTGATGATGGCAGATGAGATTCTGCCGAAAGGTTGCTACAACTTTAAAAGCACAACTACAATGATTTGGGAAAATACTTGTATATATGTTGTGGCTCTGATTCCTGAGCCTGTGCTGTTAGAGGAAGAGGACTTGGAAAATGAGGAGGAGGAACTGGGAATGCCTTCCTCCCCAGGACCTTCCTCTCTGGCAATGCCTTCCTCCCTGATGATGCCTCAGGTTTCATCAGACAATCGAGAGGAACAGCCTGAGATTAATCAGGAGGAAGGCATATCGGAGCAACCCCTGACAGGGAGTCAAGAGGAAGAATGTTGGCTTGATCCTAGGCAGCGTCGTAGGGAGAAACATGAGCAGCAACGTAGGAGGCGTGGGAGGGTCAGAGAGCGAGCTGAGTCATTGAGCCACACCCCACAGGGGATAAAAGTGGGTGTGTTGTCAGCTGGAACTTTGTACAGGACAAAGTTTGATCTTACTTCAAGTTTTCTTTGTGAATGATTTTTGTGGTCTGCCTTGTAATTTTCTGTAAGTAGCTTTTTACTTGTTACCAGTTCGGATTTGGCAGGCAGAGCGTGTTGGAATGCCAAGCACGTTATCAGTTCCAAAGAATTAACTCTGTGAGATACAAACAGGATAGGAAAGAATTCGGAATTAACAATAAACTCCAGCAATTGGACAAAATTTTACTAGGATCAGACAATAAAAATATAACTAAATTTTACAACTATCTATTAGAAGTAGAGTTAGAAGAAGAGACAGTTAAAGGGAATATGATAGCCTGGAGTAGGAATGTAGGACGGAGTATCACTTTAATAGAATGGGAAAAGATCTGGAGTAGAAACAATAAGATCACAAAATCAGCAACATATAAAGAAAACGCTTATAACATGTTTTACAGGTGGCACCTTCCTCGAGATTAGCGAAGATGCGTCCCAACATGACTCCGAAATGCTGGAAATGTAAAAGAAAAGATGGAACCTTTTTTCATATGTGGTGGTCTTGTAAAGAAACCTGAAAATACTGTCAGAGAATTAGAAATTGGCTGGAAGATATAACAAAAGAACAGATTGAGTATAAACCAGAGTCCTTCCTGTTAGGGATTTTCGATAAACAGCTATCAAAAAAAGTGAAGTACATAACAATACACATATTAACAGGGCCAGATAGTGTTTGCTCAATGTTGGAAGCTACCTCATATACCTACAGAACCGATGATCATCCAAAAAATCTCAGACTGTGCAGAAATGGACAAACTAACTTTAGCCTTAAAAAATAAAGATTCTTCAATATATTATAACAATGGGAATTGCTGCTATAAATGGTTAGAACAAAGACAGGCAAAAAAAGAATAGGACAAATCTATATGAGTGATATATAAACATACACATGGATGAGGTGGGCGTATATGGCATAAATCAAGGAGAGAAAAGATCTTACAAACTGTCAAAAATGAGAATGTTTTTAAGTGTTCCTTTTTCTTTTTTTCCTTTTTTTGTCCATTCTTTTTTCTTTTTCTTTTCTTTTTTGCTCTTCTATTTGTGTCTGTGTTGTTGATTTGTTTTTAATTGTAAAATTAATAAAATTTGTTTTTTTTAAAAAAAGAATTAACTCTGTGAAGTCCGTGCCAGCCTGCCTGCCTGTGTTTGTGTGAATTTGTACTCTTTCATCTTTTGGGAAAGAAGAAAGGTAAGACAGAACATTTTTGCCCCGTACCTGATCAACAACAGCTGCAAGATGAAAATCAAACTCTACAACAGCAAGTGGCTCAATTAACAGCCGAATTTGCTTTGCTGCAGGCTCATGCAGCTCCTCCTCCCCCTCCCCGTCGGAAATGCCCGGTGGCTGTGCCAGATAAGTTTTCTGGGCAGCCTGAGAGGTTCCTGGCTTTCATGGGACAGTGCCAGTTATTTATGGCTATGAGGCCAGAGGATTTCCCAGATGACCGGGCTCGGGTGGGGTTTGTGATATGCCTCCTTTCTGGCTCGGCCACCAGATGGGCCACACCTTTGTTGCTCAAGAACAGCCCATTATTAACTGATTACCAGGGTTTTTGGCAACACATGTGCCACATGTATGAAGACCCCATACGAGTGCTGACGGCAGCCAGGCGTCTTAAGAATCTTCGACAAGGGAAGTGCCCCCTGCAAGAATTTATTTCTGAATTTCGGCTTTTATGCCTGGACTCCAACTGGAATGATGCAGCGTTAATGGACGCCATCCAGGATGGCCTGTCAGATGAGCTGCAGGACGAGTTAGTCAAGTGGAACCGGCCCCGACCCTCAACGCTCTGGTGGTGCAATGCTTACGCATCGACACACGTCTCCAATGGTGAAAGAACCGTCATACCATCCAGGAGCAGCCATCTGCATCTGTACTGCAGCGCCCTGTGCTAACAGCGCTCCGGGTCACCCAATGTGGCAATGGACGAAGAACCAATTGAGTTAGGAGCGGTTAGACCTCGCCTGACAGCCCAGGAGTGAACGCAAAGATGCCAAGGGGTTTGTGCTTGTATTGTGGGGGGCAGGACATTTCGCTATTTCTTGTCCTTGAAAGCGAGGTGGGTCGGTCAAGCCTGTGCCTGAATCTCGGCATGATCAGTCGGGAAACAGGGCAGGCCCGACCTGGGGGAAACCCTAGGCTGGGCACATATCAAACACCCGCCTGAATTAGCGGAGGTTGACTCTGGGCCCCCTCGTCATCTGATTTTTGGACACTCGGGTTTTCTTGGCTAACCAGTCAGAAGGGATTCCAGCGAATGCACTGGTGGACTCATGGGCCATGAGTAACTTTATGGACCAGGCCTTGGCGGCCCATTTTGTTGTCCCCTTGGTTCCGGTAGAACCTCCGATGTGGGTCGAGACTATCGATGGGCTGGAACTTATTGCAGGACCCATTAAATTCGCCACCCAGCCTTTGCGCCTAGTCATTGGAAAACATGAGGAGGCAATCCGCTTTTATGTCACCGTGGGCCTCCATTTCCCATTAGTCCTTGGCATGGCTTGGCTTAGGATTCATGATCCTCAGGTGACATGGTCGCGGAACGCTATTTCTTTTCCGAGTCTGCAGTGCATGGACCACTTCCACCACACCTGTCCTGGCCAGGACATCACCACCTCTGCCATCTCCATGCCTCCTGAACTAATGGACTTCATAGATGTGTTCAATGAGAAGGAGGTGGACCGGTTACCCTCGCATCGGCCCTATGATTGCCCAGTGGACCTTCTGCCCTATGCACCACTGCCCAAGGGACATTTGTACTTCATGTCCGAGCCCGAGCTGGCCACACTACGGGACTTTTTGGACAAAAACTTGGCTCGAGGGTTCATCCGGCCTGCGTCGTCCCCTCTCTCAGCCCCAGTCCTCTTTGTCAAGAAGAAGATGAGAGACTTATGAGACTTATGTGATTACTGCAGGCTAAATGCCATCAAGGTGCGGAATAGCTACCCCTTGCCGCTCATTCCAGAGTTGTTGGAGAGGTTGAAGGAGGCCACTATCTTCACCAAGCTCAATCTTTGAGGGGCCTACAACCTGGTGCAGATGCGAGAGGGGTACTAATGGAAGACGGCACTTGGCACCAATATAGCCATTTTGAGTACACTGTGATGCTGTTTGGGTTGACCAACGCCCCCACAGTCTTCCAGCACCTGATGAATGATGTGTTTGGGGTTATGTTAGATCAGTTCATGGTGGTGTACCTGAATGATATTCTGATCTATTCCGGGTCCAGGGACTGCCACCTTCAACACGTTCGTCTGGTCTTGCAATGCCTTTGGGAGCACCAACTTTATGCGAAGCTGGAGAAATGTTTCTTCTTCCAGACTTTCATTGAGTTCCTTGGGCACATCATCTCTCCCAAAGGTATAGCCATGGACCCACGTAAGGTGGAGGCCTTATGAAGTTGGGAACCCCCTCGTGGCGTGAAGGACGTTCAATGCCTATTGGGGTTCGCTAACTATTACCGGACCTTCATCCCGAGTTTTGCCAAGCTGATGGGTCCAATAACCCAGCTCCTTTGAAAGAAGGTCCCATTCCAGTGGGGCCCCCCACAGCAACAGGCTTTTGAGGCCCTCAAGAATGCCTTCATCGCAGAACCCGTCCTGAGGCACCCTGATCCGCATCGTCCTTTTGTGGTGGAGACAGATGCATCCAACGTGGCTATTGGGGCAGTGCTGTTGCAAGCCCTGGTGGATAGCATCACTCTTTTTCCCCATGCTTATTATTCCCAGAAACTCACTCCTTCCAAACGCAATTACACCATCTGGGAAAAAGAGTTGTTGGCTATCAAGGCTGCATTTGAGGCTTGGTGACATCATCTCGAGGGGGCCCGACACAAGGTGGAGGTCCGGACGGACCATCAGAATTTAGAACATTTGTCAACAGCGAGAAAGTTGAACCAGCGACAGATCCAGTAGTCGTTGTTTTTTGCCCGGTTCAATTTTTCTGTGACTTATATCCCCAGTGGTCACAATTGGTGGGTGGATGCCCTGTCCCACAAACCTGAGTACCTTTGCCCCAAGGACCCCCTTCCTCCACAGACGGTGCTGCCAGCAGAATCCTTGGCCGCAGTTCAGGAACTGGTGGACTTGTGGACTCAGGTGCAAAAGGCGCAGTACCTAGATGCTTGGTTGCAGGAGAGGATGGGGGAGATTGGATCTGAATCCCCATGGACTTTGGAGGAGGGCTTACTCAAGCATCGGGGCCAGTTGTACGTACCCACAGGGCCACTTCGAGCCCTTATTATGACTCAGTGTCACGACAACCCTGCAGCAGGCCATTTTGGGTTTTTTAAGACCCTCCATCTTGTAACGCGGACTTTTTGGTGGCCTCGAGTATGGCATGATGTCCACACCTATGTCACGGCCTGTATACTATGCAGGCAAGCAAAAGCCGCGATGGGTGTGCCTCCTGGTCTCCTCCAACCTCTGCCAACTCCAGAAAGACCATGGAGAGCGATTTCCATGGACTTCTTGACTCATTTACCGTCATCCTCGGGATTTACGACTGTGCTTGTGGTGGTCGACATGTTGACAAAAATGGCCCACTTCATTCCATGTCATAAATTGCCATCGGCCCGTACAGCTGCCCATTTGTTCTTGCAGCATGTTTTTCGTCTCCATGGTCTGCCAGACAGGGTAGTTTCTGACCACGTGTACCATTTAGAGCCCAATTTTGGAAAAGCCTGATGACCGTGTTACAGGTGCAGGTGTGCTTGTCATTGGCACACCATCCAGAAACTGATGGTGGGACGGAGAAGGTCATTGGCATTCTTGAGCAATATTTGCGTTGTTTTGTAAACCAACGGCAGAACAGCTGGGTTGATTATCTCCCTCTGGCGGAGTTTGCATTCAACAACTCCCAGCACACCTCCACCCAAATGACACCATTTTGTGCTAATGTGGGGTACCATCCGCGGTTCTTTCCATTGACATTCTTAGATTCCCCTGTTACCGAGACTCAGGAATTCCTTTCAGAACTACACTCAGTTCAGCAGTTAGTTCGGCAGCAACTGATATGGGCCAAGGAAGATTACAAGCGAAGATCGCTCTCGACGGGCAATGCCTCCACTGACTGTAGGAGACCATGTGTGGTTGTCCACAAAACTTCTTCAGGTCAACCGCCCGATAAAGAAGCTGCACCATTGGTTCATCGGCCCATTTCCCATTGAGGCAGTAATCAACCCCATAGCCTATCGACTGACTCTACCACACTCCATGTGAATTCATCCAGTCTTCCACCATTCCCTTTTGGTCCCTGACGCCCCTTCGTGTGATCTCCAACATCCCGCAGCTGATGATCCACCACTTGTGCCCGGTGAAGATGATGCAGTAGACAGCAACATGGCCAGCATTAGGGATTCCCGCTGGCTGAAAGGGTGGTACCAGTATTTGATCGAGAGGCAGTGGGATGGGCAAGAGGCCCTTTCCTGGGTGGATGCTTCCACGATCCACGCTCCGGACCTTATACGGATGTTCCATGACCATTTTCGCTTGAGACCACATCCTGACTGTCAGACTTGGGGGAAGGGCCCTGCAGTGAGGGATAGTGTTGTGGCTCCGATTCCCGAGCCTGTGCTGTTAGAGGAAGAGGACTTGGAAAATGAGGAGGAGGAACTGGGAATGTCTTCCTCCCCAGGACCTTCCTCTCTGGCAATGCCTTCCTCCCTGATAATGCCTCAGGTTTCATCAGATAACCGAGAGGAACAGCCTGAGATTAATCAGGAGGAAGGCATATCGGAGCAGCCCCTGACAGGGAGTCAAGAGGAAGAATGTTGGCTTGATCCTAGGCAGCGTCGTAGGGAGAAACATGAGCAGCAACGTAGGAGGCGTGGGAGGGTCAGAGAGCGAGCTGAGTCATTGAGCCACACCCCACAGGGGATAAAAGTGGGTGTGTTGTCAGCTGGAACTTTGTACAGGACAAAGTTCGATCTTACTTCAAGTTTTCTTTGTGAATGATTTTTGTGGTCTGCCTTGTAATTTTCTGTAAGTAGCTTTTTACTTGTTACCAGTTCGGATTTGGCAGGCAGAGCGTGTTGGAATACCAAGGACATTATCAGTTCCAAAGAATTAACTCTATGAACTCCGTGCCAGCCTGCCTGCCTGTGTTTGTGTGAGTTTGTACTCTTTCATCTTTTGGGAAAGAAGAAAGGTGAGAAAGAACATATATGTATGTATGTATTTATGTATGTATATATATGTATGGCATTCAGCTTTGTTGGGTATTTTCCCACGTCATTGTACTTGTGCTTTTAAAGTTGTAGCAACGTTTGGGCAGAATCTCATCTGCCATCATCAGGCTTCTGTATGAAGCCTGATGATGGCAGATGAGATTCTGCCAAAATGTTGCTACAACTTTAAAAGCACAACTGGCAATGACGTGGGAAAATACGCGAACAAAGCTGAATGCCATACATAATACCAAAAACTTAAGAATATATATATGTGTGTGTGTGTGTGTGTGTGTGTGTGTGTGTGTGTGATTTTAGCATCAAATGCCACAACTGGAATAAAGGTTGTACATCAACATGTCTGAAGAAAGTTAGAGCAGTATTTCTCAACCTTGGCAACTTGAAGATTGAATGGACTTCAATTCCCAGAATTTCCCAGCCATCATAGCTTTTCTTTAATTAAAGCAGTTAATCTGGCCATTTCTACTAAGTCCACCAGTTTTTCCATCTCTTCATCCATTGTGGGTTGTTGTATCTTTTCATTTTTGAACATAAAGAATTCTCACTGCAGCCAGCATATATATTAATAAGCTTCCAGTTTTTTAAATTATAATTCAGTATAAATTTTAAATCTTTTATCCACATGTTTTCCCATTACTCCTTGATCATCGAATCATACTGTTTCACATATTCATTTTCCAAATTAAATGTTAGTATTTTATAAACACATGTTCATCACAGGGGCACAGTACAATCTCAAATTAATTTTTTACTAGTTTAACCTGTAACTTTTTAAACCTAAATTAAATCTTTCCTTCATTGTAAGTATATAAGCCACTGACAAACACAGCTTTCTGCTTTCAGCTCTTCTTTAAACTTGAGGTTGAGTTCACCTTGATTAAAAGGTATTATGTGATCATAATACATAAGAGCTTGGTCAGGCTATCTGTTAATTTTTTCAGAACTAGGATCCTCATCTAATCTTGGAGGTTTAAATTAATTTAAAGTAAGAAAAAAAGATATCCCCATGTTATGTTTCTAGCAATCTTAAGTTTCATTTAATTTTTCACAATTTCCAAGGGAATACATTATGGTTATTCTAAGACAGTGAATTAAGGGTAATCATAGGCCCCAAAGTTGCTAGGCAACTGCATTTGTGCATCCAAAACTTTCTTATCATCCCTTCCCCGCTCCACCTCCCAGGTTTACTAATCCAAGCAAGAAGCATCATCAAACAGGGACAACAGCAAGGGGAGATGAGAATCAGAAAAGGGGTGGAGGAAAATTAGTGCAGATGGAAGGGGACAGATGTGCAGGTGTCAAAATAGGAAATGCTTAGAAGAAGTGTAGTGATGCCTCTTGGGAAAGGAAGAAGGCTGTAGATATACAGATCAACAGTAGCAGCAGAAAAGATGACAATAAGCATCTGTTCAGAGCTGTTTATCAGAGAAGGAGAACAATCTTTAAGGCTGTCCCAAAGATTCATTTTCAAAAGCCAACTGGATTTCCTTTGTTTTTCCTTGAAGATGTTTCGCTTTTCATCCAAGAAGCTTCTTCAGTTCTGAGCTTCTTGGATGAGAAGCAAAATGTTTTCAAGGAAAAAAAAACAAAGGAAATCCAGTTGCCTTTTGATAATGCACATTTGGGACAACCATGGCCTGGATGACTGAGAATCTCCATAGACAAATCTTTAAGGTTCATCCAGGTGTCTTTTTTTGCCATGCCATAAATATTCCTCGTTGTTTGCAGAGGACATGTCCAAACAGTGTTTCTTCATCTCTGAGGTAACCTGAAGTCAGTTTAAAGTCTTCTAATATGAAAGTAGTGTTTTCCCTTTCATCCTAGCAGAAAACATCCCCAATGGACCATTTAGGTGGCATGACGAGGGAGAAGCCTTGGCACGATGCAGTCAAGATCAGCAATTTGCTTGGTTCCAATTGTACATCAAGTCTGCTATGGCAGCGATTGCCAACCGATGGGCCGTGGCTGGTAGCCCGCGAGAAAAATTTGGTGGGCCGCAGAGAAATGTCACCCCCAGAGCACCCCACCAAAAGCAATTAATCCAGGCTGTGCAGGAACACAAGACTGCGCTGCCCACATGGCCCACAAGGCTGCGCTGCCCACCTGGAACCCTCCCCGCCCACCTACTCCTTACCTGGCAAACTTGCCTCCTAAATTGCTATTTTTCCTTTTTCTGACCATCAGCTGTTCTGCTGTGCTGGGAGATTTAGATTAGCTAGAACGCAGGAAATCATTGGATTTCTTGCTTTCTAGATAATCTTTAGATGAGCCGAATCTTTGTTAGGACTAAAGCAGTGCAGTCTGAGCTAGCCGATGGCAGAAACACAGATCTCTAAGTGAATCTGTGATTCTGTGAGCAACTCAATCTGCCTGCCTGCTTTGCCTGATTTTGGGTAAAAGTTGCTCTTTTTTAAATAAAAAAATTATCTAAATATTTATAATATTTATATACAAGCCATGCCCAGCCAGTCACATGACCACCAAGCCACACCCACAAATTAGGCCACACCTCAGAACCAATTAGTGGTCCCTGGGATTTAAAATTATGAGTTTGATAATCCAAAAGGTCCAAAAGGTTGGCGACCCCTGGACTAAGGGATCGCTCGGTCCAGTCACTGGCTATTGAGCCTCCTTGAATATCTGGTTTTGGTTACAAGAGAGACAGAACATCTCACTTGCACAACCTACTTCTTTTGGGGAAGAGCTGGGCATTGCGATATCTCATGGATGACCAGACATGGGCTTAAAGGTCAGTGTTCCCATTGGTCAAAAATAAATAAATCAGGAATTCAAATAATGTCTCCAGATCTTACATCTTACATAGGTATAACACATTTTCCCCTAACATCAGATCAGAACAGGTAGTTCTCAATTTACAACCATCATTTGAAGTTACAATGCACTGAAAAAATGATTTTTTTTTCCATTTAAAACATTTTTCACCCAAACGTTGCAGCAGCCCCATGATCGCATGATCAAATTTGGATGCTTGGCAACTGATTCATATTTATGGCGGTTACAGTGTCAATCATATGATCACCTTTTGTGACCTTCTGACAAGCAAAGTCAATCGGAAGCCAGATTCACTTAACAACCATATTACTAACTTGCTAACTTAAGAATTGCGGTGATTCATTTAACAACTGTGGCAAGAAATATCGTAAAATGGGGCAAATTTCACTTAACAACTGGCTCACTTAGCAACAGAAACTTTGGGCTCGGTTGTAGTCATAAGTTAAGGACTACCTGTACTGTGGTGAAATATTTCATAGATACTACTAAGTTGAAAGTGTCTGAATTATTGCAAGTTGGAATTTTGTTTTGATTCCAACCTGCTGCAATTTGATGACATCTAGGTGGAGTCATCCACGGAAGTTTTTTACAGAATTATTAATCTTTGGGATGACTGACAATTCAAAGAAATAATATTAATGCAGCGTTGAATCACCAACTCCATCCTGCTACAAGTTCAGGAGAGGAATTGATGGCAGATGTTCTTGCCATCAAGTGGGAGGGGAAAATGGAATAGGGAAAAGCAGCAGGAACACTGACACTTTTCAAGAGAGGTGTCGATATCATCTACATATTTTTTTACACCCACAGATTATCACTCCTAAATGATCTCATCCAAGCGTTTCAGGTAGATAATAAAATTGCCGTCCTTGAGAACCTTCAGGCCTAAGGAGATTAAGAATCAAGCCTACTCCGGAGAGATAATTCAGAAAAATGTAACTAATTACTGAAAAGGCAGCAATTTCAACAGGCAATACACGAGAACCGTCTGGCGGCAATGAAGGTTATATGTCAGCCTGCCCGAAGGGTTTCATATTAGCGTGTTTTTCAACCTTGGCAATTCTCAGAATTCGCCAGCCTGGAAGTTGAAGGCCACCCATTTTAAAGCCGCCAAGGTTGATGAACACTGGGTTAGAGGAACCATGGCATGCAAGGTTCCTTTTTCAGTGCTTGTGCTCTGTGGGGGGACTTTCTTCATCCAGAGAACCCAACAAATAATAACCCAGTAATGACAATTCAAAGGAGTAGTATTATGTGAATGTTTCAACATTGTAAGTTTTTTTTTTTTTTAAAAGGTTGGACAACATTTGTTTGAAATCGTCTAGGGTGTCCTGCCTAGGGTTGGACTAGAAGACCTCCAAAGTCCCTTCCAACTCTGTTATTCTGTAATATTTCTTTAAATATTCTTTACTAATAATAATGTGTTCTGGAGTCCCAAAGCCCTTTGGGCTCCATCAGATTGTTAATGTTTTAGTAGTCCTTAATTATTGTGGTTCATTGTTTTTTAACTGGACTGGTGCTTTTTAAATATGATCTTTACTGTTTTCCACTTATTTATACCTATTTTCCATTTATTTAGCTTTGTCATTTATGTCTTGCCTACCTACTCCCTTAAGCAAATAGAATATAAACAGAAACAAGGGCAACTAACATCGTATCAGCACACAAGCTAATGTAGTATAGGAGCAGGCTGGACTGGACAAAATAATCAACTTCAAAAAAATACTTGAAATGTCCAGCCAAAGGTCACTGTAGCATCTTATTCTTCCAAAAGTTGCTTGATGAAGGATGGCTTATTTTTTCTCAGGGCTGGGAAGGTTTTATGAAAAGTGGTGAGATACGAAACAGTAGTCCTCGACTTATGACCAAAGTTAGGCCCAAAATGTATGTTGCTAAGTGAGACATTTGTTAAGTGAATTTTGCCCCACTTTACAAATTTTCTTCCCACAGTTGTTAAATGAATCACTGCAGTTGATAAGTTAGTGACTCGGTTGCTAAGTGAACCTGGTTTCCCCACTTACTTTGCTTCTCAGAAGGTCGCAAAAGAGGATCACACGACCCTGGGACTCTGCAACCGTCATAAATACATGCCATAAATAAAATAAATACAATAAGTACATAAATACAATAAATAATAAATACATAAATTATATATGTGTGTGTGTGTGTGTGTGCGTGTGTGTTTTCTTAAGTTTTCGTGGGTACTTACATGTATGGCATTCAGCTTTGTTCGGGTATTTTCCCACGTCATTGTAGTTGTGCTTTTAAAGTTATAGCAATGTTTCGGCAGAATCTCATCTGCCATCATCAGGCTTCTGTATTCTGTTCGTCTGTGAGTCAGACTTTTATAGTGGTTTCAGATGTAAATTTGGGGCTAACCTACAGAATGTTTTTTTCTTCACCCTGATTGGTTGGGAGTCTTGGTCTGTGTTTATTGGTCTTGGAGTTTGCTGTGTTCTGTTTGATTGGTGTTTCTAATATCTTCTGTTTGTTTTGTGGCTTTTTTGTGTGTCTTGATTGGCTGGCAACATGGTGTTCCTGTATTGGAGGCCTTTAGTGCATCTTGGCTCCGGGTAAATGGACGGCTATCATTGTTAGGAAGCTAGGTTTCATCTGGGTGCCCGGTTGGGGTGTGTTTGAGCTGGAGGTATCAGGGGGGATCTGTCTGTGCCCAGGTGTTTCCCTGGCTAGTGGTGTGGATATTTTTTTGTTTGTGAGTGCAGGCTTCCAAATGATTGACAGTCTGGTGGAATCATCTCTTCTATTCATGCTTTCAGGTCTTTTTTCAATCTCCATGGCTTCTCTGATGATTCTGTGGCTGGGGTTTTCTATAGTGGCTAGGGTTTTGGTGCCATTGAAGTTGATGCTATGACCTGTGGCTTCCATGTGTTGGACTAGTGAGGAAGTGTGTTCCAACTTTTTTACTGCATTTTTGTGTTCATCCAGGCAGGTACTTATTCTTCTATTGCTCTGTCCAATGTATGTGGCCGGGCATGATGCACAGGGGACTTCATATATGCCTTGGTTTTCCTGGTCAATTTTATCTTTGGGGTTTCTAAGGATGGCTGCTATTTTTCTGTCTGTTTTGAAGGCAGTCTTGATGTGATGTCTGTGTAGTATCTTACTGATTTTGTCTCTTATGTAGGGCAGGACAGCTGTTCCATAGGTCTATTCATCTTCTGGGTCTCCATTATGTCTCAGAGTGTTTTTGTGGATCAAGCCGGTGATTTTGCTTTTGTGGAAGCCGTTGGCTGTCAGTACTTTAGTCAGGGTGCATAGTTCAGTCTTTATGTGTGTCTTGTCTGCCAGGTGTTTGGTTCTAGCAATTAGTGTTTTAGCCACAGAGTTTATCTGTGCTGGGTGGTGGTGGGATTGGGCAATGAGGTAGCGATTGATGTGTGTTTTCTTCTGGTATACGGTGTGTCCTAGTGGGCCATCTGTTTTTTTGTAGATTAGTACATCTAGGAATGGTAGTTGTTTGTTTGTTTCCGTTTCCATGGTGAACTTGATTTTGGGGTGTGTGCTGTTTAGGTGTGTTAGGAAATTGTTTAGGTTTTCTTTTCCATGGGGCCAAATCACGAATGTGTCATCGATGTATCTTAACCATAGTTTGGGTTTGAGGATGGCATTGGCCAGGGCTCTGAATTTGAATTCTTCCATGAACAGGTTTGCAATGACGGGTGACAGTGGTGATCCCATAGGGGCTCCTTCAATTTGTTTGTATCTTTGTCCTTTGTATATGAAATATGTGTTGGTTAAGCAGTGTTCTGTTAGTTCCATGAGGTGTTTAGCTGGTTGGTATTTATTTTTGATGATTTCAAGGGTCTCTTTTATCGGGACTTGAGTGAATAGTGAAACCACGTCAAAACTTACAAGCAGATCTTGCTCCACGTGTAGATCTTTGATCATTTCCAAGAAGTGGTATGAGTTTTGTACATGTGAAGCTGCTGTTTCAGCATGGGGCTATAGGTGTTTTGCTAAGTGTTTAGCTAGGTTTTGTAGTGGTGCTCCTCTGGAGCTGACTATGGGTCTGAGAGGTATGCCTTCTTTGTGTATTTTTGGGAGGCCGTATAGTTTGGGGCATCTGGAAGATTTTTCTCTTGGTATGATCATCTGTTGGATCTCCTTGCTTATATGGCTGGTTATAATTTTCTTCTGGGTTAATTTTTCCAGATATGTGGTTGAGTCTGTGTTTATGAGTTTGTATGTGGAGTCTTGGAGTAGGTCTGTCAATTTTGTTTCATAGTCTTTTCTGTCCATGACTACTGTGGCATTCCCTTTGTCTGTTGGGAGTATGATTATGCTGCTATCTCTTTTCAGGGTTTGTAGCGCTTTAATTTCTTCTTTCTTCAAGTTGCTTTTGGGTGGTAGTCAGCTCCAGAGGAACACCATAGTCAACTCCAGAGGAGCACCACTACAAAACCTAGCTAAACACTTAGCAAAACAGCTACAGCCCCAAGAATATATATACTTAAGAATATATATACTTAAGAATATATATAATATAATTAATGTTTTATATATATATATATAATTAATTATATATATATAATTATATATATATATATTATATATATATATATATATATATATATATATATATATATATATATATATATATTTTGTTTTCTTAATTTTATATGTATATATAATAAATACAAATACATACATGCCATAAACATTTGCCAAATACATGCCAAATAAATACACGTCATAAATACATGCCAAAAGGGGATCATATGAACCCCTGAACACTGCGACCATCGTAAATACATGCCAGTTGTCAAGCTGACAACAGTTGATCACATGAAAGTTGATCACATGACCATGGGGAAATTGCAATTGTTGTACAGTAATTGTGAAAAACAGTCATAAATACCTTTTTTCCTGCTGTTGTAACTTCAAATGGACACTAAGTGAACTGCTGTAAGTCGTAAAACTATTCAACACCATTGACAATGCTACTGTCCTTCAAAGCGACCTTGATTATGTGTCTGAAAGGTCAAACAATTGGCAACTCCAAATCCCGACCAACAAATGTTCTGTCCTACACATTGGTAAAAAATATCAGTACACCAAATTCAAATTAGGCAGATATGACCTCATTGATGATCCTCACTATGTCAAGGACCCTTGGTGCATTGGTGCTTCCCTTTAATGCATTGTTAACTCATGTAATATTTTAATTTTCTAACTCAGTTTCAAATACTAATGTCTACAATACAATCTTATGTACTTTTGCAGAATCATTTTTATAAAATTATATCTTACCCCTTATCTCTGAAAAAAACCTGTTTTTTAACATCTTGTTTAAAACCTGTATGACTTCTCTTTCCTTTTCCCCTTCCTTTCTTATCAATTCTAGCTTTTTGACCCCCCCATCTCTCAAATTTCACTCTCTTAGTCTTCCCTCTCTGGAGCAGTAAAGAGAAGTTGGGAAAAGATATGAAGTTGAACAGATAAGATAAATATACACATTAAATTGTGTTTGTATAGAAATGTGATAATTTGGAATTATCTTGTTTTTAAATAAGATGTTTTATATGTTTTTTAGAAAAGATATTTTATGTTACTACATCTTATGTTTTGTTTGTTTGTGTATTGTTTTTTAAAAAATTAATAAAATTTGTTAAAAAAAAAATTATCTGCTACAATGTCCTACCGATCAGTGATTACTTCATCTTCAACCGTAACAATACAAGAGCACACAACAGATACAAACTCAATGTTAACTGCTCCAAACTTGATTGCAGAAAGTACGACTTCAGCCGCAGAGTGGTCAATGCCTGGAATCCCCTACCTGACTCTGTAGCTACATCCTCTAACCCCCCACTCCTTCAACCTCAAACTATCCACTATTGACCTCACCCATTCCTAAGAGGTCTGTAAGGGGAGTACATAAGTGCACCATTGTGCCTCCCGTCCCTGTCCTGTTGTCCCCATTTATTCGTACCTATTTCCTGTATTCTTACTCATGTTCATACTTATACCCATTATCTTGTAAGTGATTGACAAATCAAATCAAATAAATAAAATAAAATAAAATTTAAAAAAAATTCCCTGTGTCAAAACCAAGATTACATTGTGACCCTCTGTTCAAGCCAAACAAGGAATCAGAAGAGAAGGGGCATGCCCACTCCAGTACTTAATAGGGGAGCGGAGGTCTGTTACATCCTCTAAGGGAGAGATTCACAATTCTGGCAACTTTGAGATGTGTGGACTTCAACTCCCAGAATTCCCTCGCTGCCACAGTTGCCAAGATTGAAAAATATTGCTCTAACGATTTACTGATCATACAATACTGTGAAGCATGTCAGGCTATATCTGTAGTGTATTTAAATAGAGACTTCTAGGGTGATGTTCCTATTGGTTAACAGAAGCAACGATACGATTGGTTAGTAACGTTAGTACCTGATTGGCCACCGATAGTGGCGGGAAGTTTAACTAAATTTCATTGGTTGCAAGCCATGGAGCAGCCGCTATAGAAAGGGCTGCTGCGGTTCGACTACAATTGAAGTTACTGTTATTATTAAAGAGCTGAATTCAACTCCAGTCTTCTCGAGTCTCTTTACTGGCGACAGAACACTGGCGACGAAGGTGGGATTAAAGAGACAAAGACCGTAAGCACGTGGCAACAACAGCCGAAGGACCAACGAGATGGCCAGCAACAATTCACCACCCGCACCGTTCAACCCAGCCGAAGAAGACTGGGAGTCGTACATTGACAGATTCCTGATGGTTTTAGAAAGCAATGAGCTTCAAGGAATCACCGACCAAAGGAAGAGAGCTGTATTCCTAACGCATTGCGGTCCGACTGTTTTAAAAATGGCCAAAGCGTTAGCAAGGCCAAATGATGTTAAACAGATGGCATGGCCAGACCTGAATTGGATGTTGAGGAACCATTACGCACCGGCCGTATCCAACCTAATTAGAAGACATGAGTTTCACAAGCGTGACCAACTAGAAGGCGAGAGCATTGGAGACTTTGTAGCAGCATTAAGAGACATTGGGGGGGGCATGCGAATTCGTCAACATAGATGAAGCCATGAGGGATCGCATAGTCCTTGGACTAAGAGACGCAACTTTACAGAGCAAACTACTAAACCGACCAAACATCACCGTCAACGAAGCCATTGCTGAAGCAACTGTCGCTGAAGCCGCAAAGAAATCTGCAGCAAAAATGAAGCAGATGAATATGGCGGGCAGCCCGAGCATGAACAAAGACAAGAAGACAGAGGGAACCCAAAAGCATGCTGCCACATCCTCTCACTATGGGGACATCAAATCATCAACCAATTCAGATGACGAAGATGAGGAAGTGAACAGACTCTACTCAGAAAGGAACCAGAGAGAGAGACGAAGCAGAAGATCCGAGTTCCAGTGTGCGGGTTGTGGCGGAAACCACCCGAGATCTGAATGTTGATTCCTGGATGCTTTCTGCCAGAATTGTGAGAAATGGGGACACATCGCAAGGGTATGCTGTAACAAAAAGAGCTATAATTCAAGGGGACAGGGCAGTACCCTCCCCCCAGAAACAAAGAAAGGACAACCGGAAGCCGTTGGAACTGTGATGGAAAAAGTCAACGGAAAGATGAAAAGGAAGAAATACACCAAACTATCACAATTGGGACCGCCAGAACAACAAACACTAAGAAGGTTAGAATCAACGTCCTGATTGAAGGCGAGCCGTGCGAGATGGAAGTAGACTCCAGTTCGTATTTATCAATGTTGTCATGGAACACAATAAAAAGCTTAATTCCTGATATAAAACGCAGAGAACTTGAGAAGCAAAGCTTAATCATAAAGGACTACCAGGGTAACAAAATACCGGTAGTAGGGCTAGGACAATTCAAAGTAAGTTTTAAAAGACACAGCAAGATCCTGCCATTAACCATCATTGACAGAGATCGGCCCAGCCTGCTCAGTTTAGAATGGTTCGAACCGCTCGGGATCGAGGTGACAGGAATAAACAACAACACCATGACTGACTGGGAAAAAGACCTGATGGAAGAATTCCATAACATGTTTGATGGGACCTTAGGCAAGTACCGTGGGACGCCTATATCGTTTAACTTAAACCCGAATGTAGCTCCAGTTAGACTCAAAGCCAGATGGGTATCATTTGCACTAAGATCTAAAACTGACGCACAACTAAACAAACTAATCACTCAGGGGGTTCTAGAGCCAACTGACCATGCCAGATGGGAGACCCCAATTGTGACCCGTATAAAACCTGACAGGTCTGTGTGCATCTGTGGTGACTATAAGGCCACCCTGAACCATGCATTGCAACAGAGCGCATACCCCGTTCCAGTAGTCCAATACCTGTTGCATTCATTGGGAAGAGGCAGAATTTTTGCAAAACTCGACCTCGCGCAGGCATATCAACAATTACCTATTGATCCTGAAACAGCCGAGGCACAAACCATCATTCACACAGAGGAGCATTTAAATGCAATAGATTACAATTCGGCGTAAGCGTAGCCCCTGGCATTTTCCAGAGCCTAATGGAACACCTTCTACAAGGTCTAAAAGGGGTGGTGCCCTATTTCGATGATGTATTAATATCTGCTGAAAACAAAAAACAACTAAAAACAGTTTAAGGGCAGTTCTGACAAAATTTAGAGAAGCAGGACTCAAGGTCAAAAAAGAAAAATGTCAAGTTGCCACAAACCAGGTCGAGTTCCTGGGATACCTTATTGATGAAGCAGGAATCCACTCCACACACAAAAAATACAAGCGATTAAGGAAACCCCCCAGACCCCAAAACAAAATGGATTTACAGGCTTTTTGGGGTCTCATTAATTTTTATCATGTCTTTCTGCCACGGAAGGCAACAGTAGCAGAACCACTGCATAGACTTCTCGATAAAAAAGCCAACTGGAAATGGGGCCCCAAGAAGAAACAGCATTCAAAAAAATTAAGGATCTAATCACATCGAAATCAGTATTGATTCAATACAGCAACACGCTACCTCTAATTGTCACCTGCGACGCTTCGCCTTTCGGAATAGGCGCAATTCTCAGCCACACACTACCAGACAGCAGAGAAGCACCAATTGTCTTTTATTCCAAGACGTTATCCAAAACCGAAAGAAACTACAGCCAACTAGACAGGGAAGCTTTGTCAGCCATCTCGGGAGTGAAACGTTTCCACGAATACTTATACGGTAGGACATTTTCTTTGATTACTGACCACAAACCATTATTGGGAATCCTAGCCAGAGACAGGGCAACCCCCAATATCCTGTCCCCAAGAATGACTAGATGGTCAGAATTTCTAGCAGCTTACAGTTACAAACTCATTTACCACCCAGGGAAAGCCATACCCCACACAGATGCCTTAAGCCGCGCACCACTACCAGGGCACAATGATGATCCAGCTCCCACCACACAGACACTACAAATTGAAACGATGCCAAATTGGCCAATCACCGCATCAGACATCGCCAGGGAAATGGCTAAAGATGCACTGATGAGCCGGATATTGAACTGGGTGGGATGGGGTTGGCCGGAAAACATGAAAACTGAGACTTTTAAACCATTTAAAAACTGGCAAACTGAATTATCACTGGAAAAAGGGTGCATTTTGTGGGGAGATAGGGTGGTGGTTCCAAAAAAGTTACAAGAAAAGGTGCTAACCATGCTACACGAAGGACACCCCGGCATAGTAAAAATGAAGTCCCTGGCCAGAAGCTACGTTTGGTGGCCAGGAATAGATAAAGACATTGAAGCCTGGGTTAGAACATGTAACAAATGCCAATCTTCTAGACCCCCCCCCCTCAGCACCAGTCCTCGAATGGGAGACACCCCAAGGCCCCTGGTCAAGAATCCATATGGATTTCGCCAGCCCCACAAAAGGTTATACTTAGCTAATCATCGTGGATGCCTATTCAAACTGGTTGCAAGTCATCATCATGAGTTCAACAACCACAGAAGCCGTCACCAAACAACTAAAAAAACTTTTCACCACCCACGGTCTACCAGATGTAGTAGTATCAGACAATGGGCCACAGCCTTGGCTTTTGAACAGTTTCTTGCGGAACATGGAATATGACATGCTTTGACAGTGCCAGCTCATCCAGCGGCGAACGGTAGAGTGGAACGCATGGTTCATTTTACTAAAGAAGCACCGGAAAGGCTTGATGGAAGTGATATGCAAGAAAAACTCAACACCATGCTCACCATCCAACATATAACACCATGCACAACTACGAACAAGAGCCCAGCTGAACTTTTGATGGGAAGAAAATTGTGATCTTACTTGGATAGACTGCACCCTACCTACAACCCAGAAAAGCCACCAGACTCGTCCAGTAAGTACCGCTCTTTCTTACCAGGTGATTTAGTCTATGCAAAAAATCTTACTGGAGAACCATTGTGGTTACTGGCAACGATTACTCAAATCACTGGCCCTCGTTCCTACCATTTAGAAACCACCGATGGCAGATCGTGGAAATGACACATCGACCAGCTACGGTCCCAAGATACCGACGTTCCCAGAAATGCAGAACATTTTTCCAAACACCCCCAGACAATAATGAAAAATCCAGGGGGGGAGGGACAAATTAATAAAGAAAATAAAAATCACTTACCTTTAGAAGACTTCGAGAAACAAGAGGAGTTGAAGGAGCCTCAGGGGAGAAGCAGCCAGACTGACTCGACCTGCCCACACACACAGCGAGGAGACCACGCTGCCCATCCAGCAAGCCCAGACCGCAGAGTAAGACCAACAAACCCAAGACACGACTGAAGCGGCACGGTCGAGGCACCCTTCCAGGAGATTCCAGAGGGAAGAGAGGAACAGACAGCTGGCCTGTCCAAACCGGTGGAGACCAACACAGGGACTGAACTGTGCAGGTCAACAAGGACTCACAAGAGTCCCACCTACCTGCGCAACTATGTTACATTGGAACGAACCAAGAGGGGAGGGGGTGTAGTGTATTTAAATAGAGACTTCTATTTATTGGTTAACAGAAGCAACGATACGATTGGTTAGTAACGTTAGTACCTGATTGGCCGCCAATAGCGGCAGGAAGTTTAACTAAATGTCATTGGTTGTGAGCCATGGAGCAGCCGCTATAAAAAGGGCTGCTGCGGTTCGACTGCAGTTGAAGTTACTGTTATTATTAAAGAGCTGAATTCAACTCCGGTCTGCGAGTCTCTTTACTGGTGACAGAACAATATCTATAGCAAAAGGTGGAAGAGGGGCAATGACAATTCAATGCCCCAATTGCTACAGATATATTAAGGCTGCCTCTGGCATAGGAAAGAGACCAAAGAGAGCATCCGGAAGGTACCTCAGGGAAAAAAATACAAGGTTGCCAGGTCAAATGAGATACATGTTAAAAAGACTTTCACTAGCAATCTAAGCAGGGCACCAGGTATGTCTATGAAAATTTAATTTTTGTGTTGTTAAGTGAGGCATTTGTTAACTGAGTGTTGCTGTGTTTTACGACCTTTCTGGCCACAGTTGTTAAGGTGAAGCACTGCAGTTGTTTAGTTTGTAACACGGCTGTTAAGTGAATCTGGCTTCCCAGATCTGCTTCTCAGAAGGTCGCAAAAGAGGATCACTCTACCCCCCCCTGGTGTGGGGGGAGGCACTGCAACCATCATAAATAGGAGTCAGTTGCAAAGCATCCAAATTTTGATCAGATGACCATGGGGATTCTGCAATGGTTGTACGTATGAAAAATAGTCATAAATCACCTTTTTTTCAGTACCATTGTAACTTTGAACAGCCACTAAGTGAACTATTGTAAGTCAAGGACTATGAATGTCCTTTAAGGCAGGGGTTTCCACCCTTGGCAACTTTAAGACTTGTGGACTTCAATTCCCAGAATTCCTCAGCCAGCAAAGCTGGAATTCTGGGAATTGAAGTCCAGAAGTCTTAAAGTTGCCAAGGTTGGAGACCCCTGCTTTAGGGGATAGTGAGTGTTTTATTTCTACAAACGATGGGATCCAGATTCTTTGACTTGGGAAAAATTGAAAACTGTACTTACACGGAGGGTTTTTAAACACACAAATCCCGTCAGCTAACCACAAAGGTGTCCGTAAGGTGGGGTGGACATACTGTGCTTCCTTTCCCTACAGCTGTCCTGAGGAACAAACCGATCCCTTTTCTGAAGCAAGTATCGCCATTGGAAACTTCTATGGGCCACAAATCAATCCTCCTTTGTTTATGTAACTACGGAGATGGGATCTGCTGGCTTGATAGGAAGCGTGGCTTCCAGAGGTCTCCAGGTATGTACAGGGTTAGGAGACAGGTGTCCAGATCTGAAAGCCGAGTCTAATTCTTGAGGACAAAGCAGGTAGGCCCACTCCTGTCATAATTTTTCTGCCATGAAAATGGCTTTTTTTCCTTCACGGGAGTGGCAAAACTGATAGCATACACAGGTTGGCCTGAAGACTGGGAGGGGCTGAACCATGCAGTTATGTGTGTCCTTTTATGACCATGTGGGGTGTATGTGTGTGTGTGTGTGTGTGTGTGTGTGTGTATAAGGTGAACCAACAGGAAAAAAATTAATGATGGGAAGGTCCAGGTAGCAAAGGGGAGGGTTAGGTTTCTGCCCTTTACACACCCTTCTCTTCCTACTCCCGTCCTTCAGAAATTTCACTGACTTGCTTACCTACAGCATTCAAGATTCATCGACCCAGGAAAACAGGAATTCCAATCCATCTGATTTCGCCCACCGAGTTTGGCCAGGCTCTATGCAGATGACCTAATCCCTACATTTCTTGCTGAGAAAACCAGGAGCACTTTTCGTTCCAGAGGACCTGAATGTCCTGGTTGCTGCTCCTTGCTTTAATTTACCAAGCTCAGAAATACTAACCATCTGCTTCCTTGTCCCCACGTACCACAATGAGCTGCCACTTGCTCCTCTATGGGCTACCTGCCTTGGGAATTTATGCGCTGGTATCTCACTGTCTTCGGAAGAAGCCACATCTCCTTCACAAACCACGCAGGTTTCCCATTCGATGCTTACATGTCTCCCACAGGGGTGGTAAGTTCTGCGATGTAAATTGATTATTTGGTGGAGGGGCTTTGGGGGCACCAAGAGGGAGGGTGGAGAGGTCAGCATGTGTACTGCAGATACAAATCAGGGGTGAATAAGGGAATCAGAGAGGAAAGGAAATATTAATATTAAGATTCCTGCCTCTGCTTTTCCTCTTGAGAAGTGATATTTGCATTTTTCTGCTCCATGATAGTCCCAAGACTTGTAAAGCCGCATTCCTAAACCCCAAAGCAGAACAATTTGATATTTCTTTGGAGACAGAGTGCCTAAGATAAAATGTCTTGGAATCTGATTTCCTCTTCAGGTGCTGGAGAGCAGATTGAGAACACTTTGGGTGCCTTTAAAAAGTGAGTAATGCAATTGCCACTCTACCTCAACTTGCCCTTCTTGTGCACTAATCCTGCCCTTCAACTTCTCTTGCCAATCTTTGCATCTTCCCAGTGCACTGAGCCAGGGGACAAACCTGCTTGAACTTGATTGCCACATAACCAAAGATGGGATTGTGGTTGTGTCCCATGATGAAAATCTGAAACGCCAGACGGGGCACGACATTGATATCAGCCTCACATACTATAAGGTGAGCATCGGTAGGTCTTTAGCATCCACCTGCCCTGCCTTTTGGGTATTATTATCCACCTGCCCTGCCTTTGGGGTATTTTTCGGTGACAGATTTTAAGGCAATGTAAATGATGCTCCCAGGTTGTTTCTCATTATGAAGTCTCATAAGTCTCATAAGTCCTGCCTTTCCTCCAGAAATGCAAGGTGGAATAAATAACACCCTCCATTGTTAACACTTAAAAAAACATCCCATCTAACTACTGTAGGTTGGGTGGAGAGTGTGTGTTTGAGTCAGGCCTCTGTTGTGATGATGAAATGATGAAACCACCATTGTGCCATCAACAATGCAAGCTTCACCGCTATTGAGAGTGCAACTTGATATTACAAGCACATAACAAAAGAGGGTCACAACAGAATTAAGGCTGCTTTTGTCATTTGGATGAAAGTGTTGATCCTGCAAATGGATCTAAGTTACCAGGAACAAGGTAACTTCCTTATTACTCCCTTGGAACAATGATTCTAGCTCTTTGGGGAGACTTGCTTTTCATTCCCTCCCTTCAACCCACATGGCGAAAATCTCTGTTAAAACCACTCTTACTTCTTATTATCACTGGTTGTATCCCCTAGGATTTGCCACACTATCTGTCTTCTTTGGAAGTGACATTTTCTCCAGGTGAGTATAGGACTATGGACTTTGGGGGAAATGTGCTGTGGTAGAAAGCAAAGCAAACCATTTGTTCTCTTCATCTCTGAGAAAAATGCTCAGTTCTACACTCAACCTACCCTTCCTAACAGGAAGAGTCTCCCATGGTACTGATCACCAGATTCCTCGTTTGGAAGAGGTTTTTGAGCAATTCCCTGAAGTCCCTATTAATATTGAAATTAAAGAGGATAATGATGTTCTCATCAATAAGGTAAGAAATCAATAAGGTAAGATAGAATCAAGATCATATGAAGTGTTACTACCACTTTATAATGCCTTGGTAAGGCCACACTTGGAATACTATGTCCAGTTTTGGTCACCACAATGTTAAAAAGATGTTGAGACTCTAGAAAGAGTTCAGAGAAGAGCAAACATAATGATGATTAGGGGACTGGAGACTAAAACATATGAAGAACATTTGCAGGAACTGGGTCTGTCTAGTCTAATGAAAAGAAGGACTACGGATGACATGATAACAGTGTTCCAATATCTCAGGGGTTGCCAGCAAGAAGAGGAGGCCAAACCATTCTCCAAAGCACCTGAAGGCAGGACAAGAAGCAACGGGTGGAAATTAATCAAGGAGAGAAGCAACCTAGAACTCAGGAGAAATTTCCTGACAGTTAGAACAATTAATCAGTAGAACAGCTTGCCTCTAGAAGTTGTAAATGCTCCAACACTAGAAGTTTTTAAGAAGACATTGGACAATCATTCATCTGAAACCCAACTCAGTTTTTCAAATTTCTTTACCATCCAACACATTTTGCATAAAGCACAGATCTTGGCCAGTGTCCAACCTTCCTGTCTCTAGATCTCTCTTGCAGATCTATGTTCACTTTTTTACTGGTCAACATGAAGCTACATTCACCAAAAGTTTCTCTCGCATATAAGGACATATTCAACTTGAAAATCCTTCAATTAAGATACAAAGACACTTTGTTTATTTGTAGTAAACAAGAATAAAGTAATAGTAGAGTTATTCCTTGAGTGTCCAATTACACTTGCCCAATAAAGATTATTCTATTCTATTCTATTCTATTCTATTCTATTCTATTCTATTCTATTCTATTCTATTCTATTCTATTCTATTCTACTCTACTCTACTCTACTCTACTCTACTCTACTCTACTCTACTCTATTCCATTCCATTCCACTCCACTCCACTCCACTCCACTCCACTCCACTCCACTCCACTCTATCCTTTCATTCCTATAATTTGGTTACATTCCTAAGACTATAGAAGATGTCTAGGAAGATGTTGACCTTCCAAATCTCATTCCACTTCTGCAGTTAATTCTCATTTGAGGCTGCTCAAATCCATTGAGAAAATTGAATCCATTATTTTGAAAAAAAGTTTGCTACAAGAGTGAACTTTCAATGAATTTTAAACCATATCTGGGATTTTAGATAAAAATAGCAGGCATAGAGGAAAGGAAATAAATACTCAAAGGCATACATAGTTTCAAGAAATATTGAGATTTTGTCTCAAACAATATTGAATTATGTAATCATAATTGAGAGTAGGAACTCTCAGTCTTTTTCTGGAGAAGGAGAGATCAGTATTATTGTATAAGGTTTTCAATTTGCAAGGATCAGGAAGTTGTGAATGCTCCAATACTGGAAGTTTCTAAGAAGACATTGAAAAACCATTTGTTCTAAATTGTGATGGCACTGAAAAAAATGTTATTTATGACCGGTCCTTGTACTGGACACTTGGCAATCGGCATATGTTTCTTCTGAGGATTGCAGCATCCCAGGTCACATCATCCCATTTGCGACCTTCCCAGTTGGCTTCCAGCAAGCATCATCAATGGGGAAAGCCAGATGTGATTAATGACCATATATTCACTTAACAACGGCAATGATTCATTTAATCATGGCAAAAAAAAGTTTGTAAAATTGGGCATGAACATCCACCTTGCTTATCGATGGGAATTTGGGTCCCCATTGTGGTTGTAAGTTGGAGTACCTGTTCTTTTTGGTAGTATGAACTTGGAAGCTTCATAGACAGTAAAAGAAGAAAGAGAGTTATAATTATCTTAAGGTTATCAAGTTGCTCATCCTTGAACTGAGAGTACAAGTAGCCACAGTTCTGGCTGGTGGACCCTACATCTCATCACTTATTCATATCACTGTTTACATCAAGGTGTTAGAAGAAGTTGACCTCCACAGTGTAGGGTGTAAAGAGAATAAGTGCATAAGATTATCCAAATCCGTACCCCACAGAAAAGCCACCTGATTGGTGCTTCGGACTCCGCTCCCTCTGATCTGATTGGTTCTTCTTACTCAGTTTCCACAAGAGGCAATTGCGCCACTAAAAACCGATGTTCCTTCTAGGAAGGTGTTACCTGAGGTTATGTTGTTTTCCCTTCTTCCAGGTAGCACATCTTGTCCAGAAATACAATCGTTCCTACATCACCATTTGGGCCTCCTTTGATAATCAAATACTGAAAAAATGCCGGAAAGCTGTACGTATCAAATGTCCTTTTCCCCACTTTCACTTTTTATATTTACAAATCCTTTTTTTGCTTAAAGCTTCAGACTGTATAAATATATATGGAAAGGGTTTTTTAGACTCTTCAGATAGCAATAAATAAAGTACCCCTTCATGCAGGTAATCCTTGACTTACAAACATTCATTTAGTGACTGGTCCTCACACTTACAACCGTTGCAGCATCCCCATGGTCACAAATTTGGACGTTTGGCAACTGGCCTGTATTTATGACCATTGCAGTGTCCCGGAGTCCTGAAATCACCATATACAACTTCTGACAGCAAAGCCAATGGGCGAAGCCTGATTCCCTTAACAAGTGTGTGATTCACTTAACAACCACAGCAAAAAAAGTCATAAAATTAGACATGACTCATGTAATGCCACCTTGCATTGCAATGGAAATTCCTGTCCCATTTGTGTTCATAAGTCAAGGATTGCCTGTAACATATTAAAGCATGCTTAAAAAGTCCACCCTGTTCTTCCTTATTCTTCTTAAGCTTTCTTTGTAGACCAACTTGTTACACCTGCTTTTTCCAATTGTCCATAAGCATTAGACAACAGCCTCCCTAAATTTACTAAGCTAGATTGAAAGACTGTTAAGCAGTTGAGTTTTGTCAAGCCAGGGCAAGAATTGTATTTTCCCTGAACCTTCCCGTCTATTTGGGGTATTTGGATGCTTAGCAAGTGGGAAAACAAAGCTGTGGGATGAAGTGCAACAACCTTCCCAGCAATGAAGTCTAGGAATGACAAATCCAGGGGTGGGATTCAATTTTTTAAACAACTGGTTCCATGGGCGTGGCTAGGTGGGCGTGGCTAGGCGGGCATAGCCATGTGACTGAGTGGGCGTGGCTTTGTCTTGTTTTTTGCACCCCATCCCGCTCCATTTTTTTTTTTGCCTCCTGGGCCTCAGGGAAGCCTCCTGGAGAGGCATTTTTGCTCCCAGGAAGTTTATCTGAGGCCCAGGAAAGCAAAAAACGGAGCATGGAAGGTCCCCCTGGGCCTCAGGGAAGCCTCCTGGGCAAAGCAGTAAGACAGCAAGGGAGATCCCAGCACAACTGATCATTGGAACGGGTGATAGTTGGGAGGGGGAGGAAAGAAATACCTTAAGGAGTGACTGGGCAGGGGAGACTGCAGTCAGCAATGTTGTGCATGAGCGACAAGGGCTGGCTGGGTGGGGAGGGGAGAACGGAGAGGGTGGAGCCAGCCGGGGGGCCTGATTTGCCAGTTCTCCAAATTGCACAGAATTGTAACAACCAGTTCTATACAACTGGTCCGAACCGATAGAATCCCACCCCTGGACAAATCGACTGCCTAAAGTAAAAAAAATAAATGTTATTTATCCCCCCCAGAATAAAGATATGCCCTA
The DNA here is from genome assembly GCF_049901715.1 of Pseudonaja textilis. NCBI lineage: Eukaryota > Metazoa > Chordata > Lepidosauria > Squamata > Elapidae > Pseudonaja > Pseudonaja textilis. The sequence goes on along the minus strand of NC_142008.1, from coordinate 130,148,119 downwards.
CGTCTTCTCCAGGAGCAGGGCCCTCTTAATGCTTGGTCTCTGGTACGTTGGACTCCTGCCCTTCTTCCCTCTGAAGGAATCGTTCCTCGAATTCGTGCTGCCCTCGATCATAAACAGGTAACAGTTATTACAAGGGTGGGATTTAGGCAGAAAAACATACAGACTTAGAAATACGATCATCTATCTAATGATTAGCCTTTGGAAGTCATGTGGCACATTTGCTCTCCCCTTTAAATAGAGTTGTGTGCCAGCTTTGGAGAGACACTTTCCTGGCATGCTGATTTGAGGAAAGGGAGGGTGTCTGGGCAACCTTTGCATCCATATCACACAGTGGCCTTTCCACAGGACCAGCAGCTAACCAGCATCCAGGAATTCTCAACTGAGGAGAGCAGAGAAGTGAGAACGATTGGTCTATCAGTCCCAATGAGACACGGCCAATGCTGCTCTCTTAAACCCTTTGCTCTGGCTTTGCTCATGATACAGGGCAGGGTTATTTATGAGACAACCCATCTCCAGAGACTTCTGCTCCTCCAATACAGGTAGTTCTCAACTTACAACAATTCATTTAGTGACTGTTCAAAGTTACAACGGCACTGAAAAACAGGACTTGCAACTGTTTTTCAGTTACAACCTCTCCAGCATCCCCAGGATCATGTGATCAAAATTCAGACTCTTGGTAAGTGGTTCTTGTTTATGACCGTTGCTGTGTCCTAAGGTCATGTAGTCCCTTTTTGAGACCTTCCAAGAAGCCAAGTCAATGCGAAAGCTTGATTGACTTAACAACTGGGTTACTCATTTACCAACTGCAGTGAACCACTTGACAACTGTGGCAAGAAAGGTCACAAAATGGGGCAAAACTCACTTAGCAACAGAAATTTTGGGCCCAATTGTGGTTGTAAATCAAGGACTACCTTTACAATCTGATGGGGTTGACGTGTGTCGGGTCCAGTGATCTGTTTCAAAAAATTTTTTACCACCAGTTCGGTGAGCGTGGCTTGGTGGGTGCGTTTTGCGCGTACGTCAAACGAGCACTTTGTGCAGGCATTTTGAGTCATCTCTGGCAATCCCGCACACTCCCTGACGCTTCAGCAGCTGCTGGGCGGCAGTTGCTGTGCTACACAAAGCAGCTGCACTTCAAAAGCAGAACAAAAGGTATGGGTGCCTGAGTGGGTGTGTGGGGTGGGTCCAACATCAGAGAGGACTGGTTCAGTCTCTACTGCTCATCGCCGCTACCGGCTCGGTAGAACCGGACCAAACCGGTAGAATACCACCACTGTTTGGGTCCTATCCATTAATCAGTGTCATCTGATGGGACCCAAGCCACGGGCCTTTTCTATTGCTGTGTCTCTCCTATTGGACAACAGTTTTTCCAAGATCCAAATGGCCCGTCTGTCTTCTGAAAGGCAATGAAGACCGGCATTTGGTCAAGAGATTTGGGGAGTCCTTCTAGATCAATCATTTCTGTCTGCAAGCTGCCTCTATTTGTTTGTATTTTATTCTTTTGCCCATTGCCGTTTGTCACATTCCATTTTATCTGCTACCCTGAGCTAGATGTTAATCGGTGACCATGGAGCATATATTAATGAGCCATTAATGGTCTAGCAGTTAAGGCACGAGGCATGGAAGCCAGTCAGGAGACTTTGGACTAACTGTCAGGAAACCGTGAGTTCTAGTCCTGCCTTAGGAATGAAAGCCAATTGGGTGACTTTGGGGAAGTCACTCTCTCTCAATCCAACTCTCCTTGCAGGATTCTTTTTGTGGGGAAAATTAGGAAGAGAAAAGAGTAATTGGTGTGTTCCCAATCTTGAGTTATTTATAAAATAATAATAAAGATGGGGAAAAAATAAACGAAACAACTTGTCTGGAGCAGGAGTGTCAAACTTGCATTGTCACAGTGTCGTCATGTTATGTATCACAACTTTTTTCCCCCTTCGCTAAACCAGGTGTGAGAAAAGAAAGACCAGGGGTGACATGATAGCAGTATTCCAGTATTTGAGGGGCTGCCACAGAGAAGAAGTGGTGGGTGGCTGTCAACTTATTTTCCAAAGCACACGAAGGTAGGACAAGAAACAATGGATGGAAACTAATCAAGGAGAGAAGCAACCTGAAATTAAGGAGGAACTCCTAACAGTGAGAACAATTAACCAGTGGAACAAATTGCCTTCAGAAGTTGTGGGTGCTTTATCCCTGGAAGTGTTAAAGAGACTGGACAGCCACCTGTCTGAAATGGTATAGGATCTCGTTTGAGCAGGGGGTTGGACTAGAAGACCTCCAAAGTACCTTCAAACTCTACTTTGAATGATTGAAATATGAACACAGTACTCTTCCCCCGCCCCCCACTTCTCAACAACATTTCCTCTTGCCACTCCTAGAACCAGTAAACATTTTACAGAATGTCAACAGAAGAACGTCAGCTAAATGGACTCTTTCATTCCAGAAGCCGTTGCTGTGAAGCATAGCAAGAAAGGACTTGAATCTGTTTTTTTCTTCTTCTTTTTTTAGGAGGCATAATGTTGACTCTTTGACAAGCAGGAAGTAATAAAACATGAAAAACAAACCATAAAAGCAAAAAAAGAGAGCTTTGAGTGGAATTATTTGAGTCTCTCTGATGTTCCAATATCTAAAAGGAATCCCGAAGAAAAACAATAGAGGCAGGTGTGGAAGAGAAGCTGCTTAGCAAAACCACAGGTGCCTGCTGTCTCTCCTCCTCCTCCTCCTCCTCCTCCCCATCGGAGCCTTCTATCCAGCATCAACAGAATTGCCAATGAAGCTGCAAGCTTCACATAGGTTGGGCGGAGAATGAAGAAGATGCTTGTTTGTGGCCCTGCAACCACCAGCAAACAGTACAGCAGCCAAACAAAAGATGTTTTCCTTCAGGAGTGGAGAGTGCAAAAGGGGGGGGGGAAAGTATAGCAATGCAGCAACATAGAGCACAATATAAAAAAACTGCAAGAGCTCTATATGCAGCCATTTATAGGGAGGGGGGGAGATGAAATTTCAGAGGCAACTTCAGAGCAGACTTAAGAAAGAAATATTGTTATATAGTAGTAATAATATCAAGCATAATATACAAAAGGGGTGAGCAAGATGCATGGACTTCAACTCCCAGAATTCCCCAGCATGGGGATGGATGGGGAATTCTGGGAATTGAACTCCACACGTCTTAAAGTTGCCAAGGTTGCAAACTCTTGGCATACAGGTAGTCCTCAATTTATGACCACAACAGGGACCAGAAAGTTCATCACTGAGTGGTACAGTAATTAAGTGAGGTATTTTGCCTTCTTTGCCATGGTTGTTAAATGAATCTCCGTGGTTTTTAAACAAAGCATCACATGACTGCAACTTGTGACCTTCCCTGCCAGCTTCCTCATTGACTGCATCTTGGAATCTGGATAGAACATCACAAATGGTTGTCATATGATTGCCAGGCATCCAAATCGCCCTCGTGAGATTGTCAGGATGATAAAGCAGTCATAAGCGCAAGAACCAGCCCTAAGTCACCTTTTTTTCAGCCCAGTTGTAACTTTGAACAGTCACTAAATGAATGGACATTAGTGTGATGGAATGTGTACCTGGAGGAGCACTGGGAAGAGACTTTTGAAAGCACAGAAAGAAAATATGGTGTACTCTCTTAACCTGAGCATCTTTCTAAGAAAGATAAAAGTTTCTCTGTTTGTGCCTGCAGGTAAACATTCCATCACATCAAGGAAAGGCAACCTGTATAGGAAATTGTAACAAAACAATGTTCCCCCCTGCCATTCTCAGAGATTTGCCTGGATAAGTCCACGCGGTTTTCTTGGCAAGGTTTTTCAAAAGTAGTTTGCCACAGACTTCTTCCTAGGGCTGAGAGAAAGTGACTGGCCCAAAGTCACCCAACTGGACTAGGAATCCCAGTCCCCTGGTTTTGAGCCTAATGCCTTAACCACTATGCTAAACTGGTTTTCTTAGGATAATACTAGTATAAACACTGCCATAGTAACAGCAATTGAAGATTGTTAGTACATTGCAATAGTCATTATCATAGGAATGGTGCAGAGATGATAATAGAATAGAATATAGGAAGTACTCGTGTATCACTTTGTTTTTATCAAATAAAACATCTTCCCCACTCTTATAGGGAGACATAAGAAAACTACCTGTCCAGAATCCAGTGCTTCTGTGTCTCCTTCAGATGGGAACAAGCTAATTGGAAGCAGTTCAACAAAGAACCTCTGACACAAGACATTCAAACCTCACAGTTTGGGGGTTTTCCCCTATAATGTGAATAACGCCTAAGTTAATTGGACAGGATAAAGTTAAGCTGACCTTCCTCATATATTCTCTTTCATGTTCTGTAGAAGCTTAGTTGTGGAGAAAAACAATGCTGGTGTGTAAAATTATTCTAAGGGTTTTGCCTGTCAAAGACAAGATATATTTGTAGTATGTTTTGTAATTCATGGAATTACTTCTTTGGAAAAAGTGTGGGATCCAATATTTTAAAGGAGGAATAGCAGGAAACCAGCAGTTCTCAGGAGCTTGTTAATTTTGCCACCTTTCTGTTTTGTTTAATCCTAGGACGTTTTTTCCAGTGAAAAAGGGCAGACTTGGATCACTCCTGGCAATATTTGCCACCAAGTGAGTGACATAGAACCATGGTTTTAATTGTTTCGTTCTTACTAAGTATTCCTTCCCTTCATCACCTTCTCCTCTCCTTTCCCAGCAGGAGGGCTCTTAATGAAACATATAACCCAAGCCAGCTGTTTCCCTGCTAGAGACAATAAATATCAGAAAAATGACCCCTCTCTCCCCAAGTGACACTATGTGAAATATCTTGTTTTTTCTCATATCTATTCCCCCGCCTTTTTTTTTCTGCTGGACTCTATAATACATAAAGCAGAGTGAATATACCTAAACCTTTTGTATTCCTATTTCTTTCCTTTCCCACCAGGCTGACAATGCGTAAAAAGCTGTTCAAACATCTGGAAGACAGAGGAATACAAGTATGTTGGGGAAAGCTAACAAATCAGAATTGTGGGTGGCATGCTAGCCTCTACTAGAAAAAAGAAGGACTGGGAGGGGGGACATGACACCAGTATTCCAGTATTTGAGGGGCTGCCATAGAGAAGAGGGGGTTAATTTATTTTCCAAAGCCCCAGAAGGCCAGACAAGAAACAACAGATGGAAAATAATCGAGGAGAGAAGCAACCTGGAATTAAGGAGAAACTTCCTCACAGTGAGGATGATCAACCAGTGGAACAGCTCTCGCCTTCAGACATTGTGGGTGCTTCATCCCTGGAGGTTTTTAAGAAAGGACTGAACCATCATCACTTGTCTGAAAAAGTACAGGATTTCCTGCCTGAGCAATGGGCTGGACTAGAAGACCACCAAGGCCCCTTCCAACTCTATTCTGATTCTGATATTCCTGGGAACGGTCAGAATTATTTATTTATTATTAAGTTTATATGCCGCTCATCTTACTACTAAGCAACTCTAGGGGCTTACAATGGTATAAACATTATATAGAGCTAAAACATCAAGAGAGCAATACATTGATCACCAAATTTAACATACTAAGTTAAACAACAAAGCAAATAAAATAACATGCGCACAGAGGGTGGAGGTGGGATCCTCTAATAATCTACTAGCCACCTCGGAAATGAGACCACCTCCCATTGGGGTCCCAGGACAGTTGACAGAGGCAGGTCTTCAGGTTCCTTCGGAAGGCCAAGAGGGTGAAGGCAGATCTCATCTCAAGGGGCAGGATGTGCCACAGCAGAGAAGGCTTTTCTGCTGGATCTCACCAGGTGCAATTCCCAGGCCAACAGGATCCACAGCATGTCCCTCCTGCCAGAGTAAGTATGGAGTGCCAATCCTATCAGGGCGAGACTGTTCCTCAGATAGCCTGGATGATGCCCTACAGGGCTTTAAAACTAATGGCCAACTACACCCGAAACAAATTGGTAAGCAATGCAGTTCATGTAACAGTGGGGTCACATGGGCCACTCTAGGGACCCCTAAAACTGTTTGCTCTGCTGCATGTTGTCTCAGCTGTAACTCCCAAACACTCTTCAAGGGTAGCTCCATGTAGAGTGGATTGCAGTAGTCCGAGTGTGAAATGACCAGGGCAAGAGTGGCTGAGCCTGAATTAAAACCCGAGTTCAAACTATTGTAAAAAAAATATTGCTATTGACCTGGCTACTAACGGTAGTGATGAAGTGGTGCTCCAGAAATTTTGGGATTGCAGCAAAGGCGGCTCTTATTCTTGGTACACTCTTTTCTTTTTGGAGGGCCACAGTCCTTTTATTTCTGGTGTTTGCATTTTGTGATTCTGTTTTTCCCTCTTCCACTTTCTCTCTAGACTCTTCTTTGGGTTTTGAATGAAGACAAAGATTTTGAAGAAGCCTTTAGCTATGGGGTCTCCGGAGTAATGTCTGACTATCCAACTCTTCTTCGACAGTACCTGAATGCCCATCCACCACCACTACCCTCCAATGCATAAATTGTAATATTATTTTAGAATTGCCGCTGACATTTCTGATGGGGAATGGAGAGAGAAATGGATGATTTCAGGACAAAAAATGTGTGAAACCATTTCACATCAAAAGTGTGTGAAACCATCATTCGCACACTAGTACTGATGATGTTACCTTAAAGTAATGAAAACAAGGAAGAAAACAAGCCAACTCAGAAAGCACCAAGGACCTTACATTTCAACTCTGAGCTATAAATATTCTCCTTTATTGAAACCATCATGATCACCACCTCATTTCTTTTTTCTTTTGTATGTTTTTCACCTTTTTATCTCTCGTGAGGCCAGTTATTATTATACAACTCTTGGGAATGTTCTAAATGGAGAGAGAATCAACATGGTGGCCACACCTACACAATTGTAGCCCCACACTTTTTACTATGTGCATAATACACATTAAAAAGCAGTGGGGTTTGATCATGCAGTCACAGCTATTTTCTTGACTTTTTTCTTTTAAAATCCTCTCCTGCAGGAGAAGAATGTAAAAACCTACACTTAAATTTGCTTAAGAAAGGCTCTTGAAATCAGCTGAAGATCTGGCTAGGGAATTCTGGGACTTGAATTCCACCCATGTTTGGGAAACCATGCTCTAAAATCACAAGCTACCCATCTCTGTACTGTACAAGGTGCTTTAGTTGTCAGTGGAGAATAACCATTTAATTCAGCATTAAATTCTTTGAGGCATGCAACAGTTATCAAGGCAAACTTTTACTCTCCCAGAGCAGGGTGACACCTGTTTCAACAGCAAGGTTGCAAACAAACAAGTCCCACCAAAGAAGGATCAACTGTTAAGGGTTTGGCAAGAAATGCCAGCTTTAAGTCATTGGCCCAACGTGGGGTTGTTCTACTGTTCTAGTCAAATATTTTAATCGAGGCTGGAGAAGGAAGTGAGAGATGGACTAATTTTCATGCTGTACTGTACAAGATAAAGGAGGGGGAGTGTTCTAAAATTGAGTGAATCGTTGGTGGGATTTGATCTGTGGCCTTTTAGATCCATTTTCATTTTCCTTCTCTGATTGTTGGCATCCACAGAGAATGCAAAAAAAAAAAAAAAAAAGAAAGGCCAACAAGTTCTTCTAGATGATTAATTTGCATTCAATCCCCACCCTTCCTGGGCACATTCCTGGTACTCAAAGCTATTCCTGATGTGGTTTCTGCTTGGGTTACCACCTTTGAATCCGCCTCTTAAGGCCAAAGTCTTGCTGTGAAATGTAGGAATGATTCTGAAACGTTTTTAAAGACCAATGGAAACCCACATGATCTCTGCCACATTTTGGACAATCCCCATTCATGAACATTTGCTCCCACTGCATGTAGTCCTCACTTTACAACAGTTCATTTAGTGACCACTTGAAGTTATAACAGCCCTGAAAAAAAGCAACATGACCATTTTTCACCCTGACAACCGTTGCATGATCGAAGTTCAGACATTTGGCAACTGACTCACTCGACTTACATCCGCAATTGAGCCCAAAATTTCCATTGCTAAGCAAGACAATTGTTAAGTGAATTTTACCCCATTTTACAACCTTTCTTGCCACAATTATTAAATTAATTACATAGTTGTTCAGTTAGTAACATGGTTGTTAAGTGAATCTGGCTTCCCCACTGGGTTTGCTTGTCAGAAAGGCACAAAAGGTGGACTTCCGGTGATGTTTCTGTCGAAGACGGATCAGAGACCGTGATCGTGTGCGGCTTTGATCCGTGCTTGCCCTGTTGGAGGGGTCCCTAAGGGACCAAACCATCTGCCCACCTTGTAGGGGTGGGGGGAAGAGGGGGAGACCACAAGCTGGGTTGAGAGGAGCCACATCTCCCCTCCCTGGCTTGGTATCTACTCCCCTAGAAGACAGGGAGAAGTGGCAGTTTAATGGCTGCCCTGAAGCTAGGAAGCTGTTGGGACTTAAGTTTGTGATGGAGAGTGGAAGTGGTGAGCAGCATATAACTAGATAAAATACTTTGAATTTTTTTTTCTTGATAACCCCGAAAAGCGGAAAGAAAGAGTCTTCGTTTGGAAGAATGGTAGCGGGGAATAAGAGGAAAATATAAGGTAAAAAGAAAACCAGAAATAAAAGAATTATATGAAAACAGAGATTAAATTTGGACTAATATACAGAATTGGACATTAATTAGGCATTGGATAAAATGCTGTATTTATTTGGAATGGGTAAAGTTTAATGTTAATACTCCGGAAAAGAGAATTAAAAATTTAAAAAAACTTTGAAAAAAAAGTGATATAGAGCACTACCTAATGGTTAAAGATTTTCCTCTTTTATGCTTTTACGGGAAATTACTGGTTGTATAAATATTTTAAAGAAAGAAGAAATGGAATAAAAGATTATTAATACAACAAGAACCCCAGAAGCTTTTAAAAAAATGGGGACTACAGTAAAATATAAAGGAATACAATATTTTGAGACTGCTGGAGGTTGACTGTGACAAAAAAAAAAAACAGAAGAAAGAGAAATCGAGAGAAACAGAGACTTTTGGCAAGGACTATAATAGAAAAATTTGATCTTTAATAAAGAAATGGAAGAAATAAGCAAAGAATTTAAGTTGGAGCTGCAAACTGTGAGAGGTATGTTAAAAGAAAGAATGAAATTGCTGGATACAATGATTAATAAAGTAATGGTGTTGCAGCTTGCAGAAGAACAAGGAAAGCCCAGAGATGACGAGTTGGAAAAGGAAAACAACAGCCTAGAAGACTATGGAGAACAAGGACCATTGCCAAAGGATATAAAAAGATTTAAAATAGAGACACTGACAACAGAGTCAACAAATAAAAGAGATAAGGCTCCCAAGACTAAGAAGAAGAAGGAATTATATAAGAAGAAACCCAAAAAAAAGAGAACTGAAAAGGGTGGGGGAAAACATGGCTGACAGGCAATACTAGAAGGAAAAAAGAAAGACCAGGGAAACTTAGAAAAGGGAAAGTTGGCTAAAATTAAAAGAAATAATAAAGACGAGAAATTTAGAGATTAGGGTTAGGGATTTTATAAGGGGGATACCACATGGGAATGTATATTGGTACTTAGTTTAAAACTTTTTCCCATGTAAGATTGAGAGTATCTTGGCGACGTTTCGACGAGGTCCCACTCGCCATCTTCAGGCTGGTGCTTTTGGCTTTGTGCTTGTGCGAGCAAAGCGTGATTGGAGCTGCTGTCTCTCTATAAATACTGGTGGGGAGGTTGGCTGTGTTGTTATTTCTTAATTGGTTGATGGAGTTGATGTTTGCAGATTGGTTGGCTTTTTTGTAAGAACATGTGTGGCTGAGGTATTGGCTGTGTGTCTTATCAGCCTCCTGTGTTGTAACGACCTGGGTAATGGACTGTGATGACCTTCTGAGTTCTATTGTTGTGACATCCTGGGTCTTGTGCTGTAATCTCCTGGGTCGTTGGCTGTGTTGTAACATCCTGAGGTTTTGTGGTTTAACCTCCTGAGTTTCATGATGTGATATCCTGAGCAGATGGCTGTGATGTGACTTCCGGATTTTGGTTTGGCTCTGAGTTTGAGGCCTGGCTATGTGTTCATGGCGTCAGTTTGCTTGGTTTGGGGGTCGGGGTGTGTGTGGCAGCTGGTGATACAGCCGTGGTCTGGTTTCTGGACAGTGATTGCCTTTCGTCTATGGAATGGGTGGCTAGGATTCATTTGTTGATAAGGGCTAGTTTCCAGATGTCTGGTAGGCAGGACATATCATCCTGTTTACTCATGTTACGGGGGTGTTTCTCTATTTTGATGGCTTCCCTGATTATTCTCTTGTTGAAGTGTTCAGTATTGGAGATTAATTTGGTTCCCTCAAAATTAATTTCATGATCTGTGGCTTGTGTTCTGCGATGTGTGCGCTTGGTCTGTCCAATGTATCTGGCTGGGCAATTGTTGCATGGTATTTCATAAACAAATCTCCAATACTGAACACTTCAACAAGAGAATCATCAGGGAAGCCATCGCCAAACAATCAAGAATACATTTTAAAATATACAGTTGATTATTTAATGGATATTAGAAGTGTATAATAAGAATATTTTATTATGATTAAAGTATGGGAATGGAAAACACCATGTGGATCCAAATACATTGGCTTTATTTTACTTTTACTTTTTAAAAATTGTTTATTATATATCGGCTTAGAGAAAATTAAGGATAATAACGATGTGTAATGTAAAATAAAATAGATAGTAGGCTGAAAATGGAAATAATAGGGGATAAAGAATTGAAAACCTATGTGTGGATGAAATATTGATATTGAACTACTGAATTGAAATATGAAATGCAAATTTATTTAAAGATGTGTGAAATGGATAATGATATGAGATAATATTATATAAGATTAATGGAAATGAAAGTATGACTATGTACAAGTGTTATAATCCGGAATCATGTTGCTCACGTGAAGAGATGTGTAAAAATAAAATAAAATAAAAATAATTTAAAAAAGAGTGTCACAAAAAGTGATCACATAATTCTGGTCATGAATACATGCAACCTGTGTCAAGCATCTGAATGTTGTTCATGGGCATGCTTCAACAGTCATTAAGTATGAAAACTGTCATAAGTCACTTTTTTCAATGCCATAGTAACTTCAAATGATCACTAGTAAATGGTTGTAAGTCAAGGACTACCTGTATATGCCATCTATCTCACTGTCCTAAGTGACTCTTGAAGCTTACAATAGTATAAAAGCATAATTATAAAGACATTGAAACTATTAAAATTAAGGTAGCACGATGGTGTAATTTTTTTTATTGTCAAATATTCTCCACATAATTTTCTAGAGCACAAATATGGAATCTGTGAGTCTCCAGATATAGTTGGACATCAGATATTGTTGGACATTATTCCCATCAGTCTAAGCCAGCAGGACCAATAATCAGAAGCAATGGCAGCTCTAGCCGCAAATCTTTTTACACCTAGTTTAGATGGCACTAGGTTAACCTCCACGCACAGTAGCTTTTACACTCAAAATACCAGTGCTATCACTATCACACTTTACAAATCTCATTCCCCAATTTGAGGGTTTAAAAGGTGAGCCATAATTACAGAATGGTAATAGAGTTCACACCTGGCCAGAGACTTCCTCCATATTATTTGATGACATGTTTTTTGGCTGAACCCTAACATTGAAAAACAGGTTTTGCCAGCTGAGTCCCAATTCAAATTAATTGCATTGTAAAAATCAAGGTCCCCATAATTATGATTCATTTCACTATATAACATAGCCTTTAAGTGGCAATAGTCTGAGTCTATACTCATTTCCTTTTCTCTGATCAATGTGCTTGTCCTAAGAAGCTACAATGTACAATTTTGTTGTACAAAATCGTAGGAAATTAAGTCACCACCGAAAAGGGAAGGGATTTATAGATATAATTCTGGCAGAAGGACACCACAATTGAACTTAATATCCCTAGAATTGTTGCCTATTAGAGGGAAGGGAGTTTCATGGCCCTGGAGAGAAATCACGAGAATATCATTTAAATTCTGATCTCCAATTTGGTTTAGTCAGTGTTGTACATCAGGGATATCCAACCTTGGCAACTTTAAGACTTAAGAACTTCAACTCCCAGAATTCCCCAGCCACCATGGCTGGCTATGGAATTCTGGATGTTGAAATCCATAAAATTAAAAGTTGCTAAAATTAAAAACCTCTGCTGTACATCATCCCTTCCAACCTGACTGATTATGATTTCATCATGTCCCAAACATGCTTTTTCAAAGAAAAAGAAACTCTATTCGCCTCATGAAAAAGCATCTTTGGGACAACCGTCACCTGGATGACTGAGAATCTCCAGAGATTTAATCTTGTGTTATCAAGTTGGAGTTGTGACTCTTAGAAATCACATAGATATGAATAATAGACGACACTGTACAATTTGGACAATAAGTAGAATCAGATGTTTTATTTCAGGAAGTCTTAAATAGTTTTATCAAGTCCTTTTCCACTTAGTTTTGATGAGTTGGGTCTCTTTCCTTTGTCATATATTCTCACAACCAGAATACAGGATAACAACGTTGGAAGGAAGGAATTTTGGATATCTTCTAGTCTAACCTAGATGCTTTCCTATTCCAAACAGATGGCTGTCCAATCTCTTCAATCTCTTCTGTACAAATCCACTCTGGGTGTGTTTAACAATGAGAAGTAAAAATTAGACAAAGGTTTCTCAAGAAGCTGCATAGCTGAGTGGGAATTGGTACCCAGGTCTTCCCACTTCTAACCACTAGGGGACACTCCCTTTCAAATAAATATTTGCTAGAACTAGCTGCAGTTAAGTCAAGTAAACAATACAAAGAAAGGCAAAGGCAACCATTTGGAAAACACCCACAATCATACAAGCTGCATATTTTCAGTTCTGCAGCTATCTTAGCAAGTAAATTCACCTTTGTCTCTCATTCTGTTTCATTCCAAGCGTATCAATGTAGCCCATAGCATCCAGCTGACAAAATGGGGTCTTATATTTAAAATCTCTAGCAAAAAAAGGCTGCAGGATTTTAAAGTTTGTGTAGAAGCAAATTAAAATGAAACAAAGAAAAAAAATTATTAGCAGTGAAACTACTAGGTTCCCTTAACTGAAGTCAATCTTATCAAATCCAAGGACAAAATAATTGCTGAATGTACAATATCGATCCTCCTCTGTGCAAGAACCAGTGGTTGCTTATTAGAAAAGGATTGCAGCCATACTGATCCGATTGTGTTGTCTCGTGATAAGTGGGCATTCATTCATGTTCGCTTAGCATTATGATGTGTTGTGTTCTACCTCTTACAAGCTGGATATCGATAAAAGGCATGTTTCTCTGTCTGGACTCGAGTCATTTTTGTTTATTTGCATCCCAACTTTATTAATGTTACAAATAAGGCAGCAAATATATTCCACACATTTTCCTCTACCTATTTTCCCCACAACAACCCTGCAGGGTGGGCTGAGTTGAGAGAGTGACTGGCCTAAGATCAGTGACTGGCCTAACTGATCTTTTATGTCTAAAGTGGGACTAGACCTGAGGATTTGCTGGTTTCTAGTCTAGCGTCTTAACCACTAGATCAGTGGTCGCCAACCAGTGGGCCAGGGACCACTGGTGGTCCATGAGAAAATGTTGGTGCTCCGCAGAGAAATGTTAACCCCAAAGCACCCCCCCAAAGCAATTAATCCAGGCTGCATGGAAACGCAAGGCTGCGCCGCCCACATGGCCCGTGGGAACGCAAGGCTTGCATTGCTTGCATTGTGAACAACACAAGACAGTGAGGGGAGGGGGGAAAGGGCAGAGGGAGGAAACTTGCCCCACGCACCTCACCTGGCCACCAGGCTGCTTTTTTCCACTTCTTTCTTCTTCTGTTTTTGGCTGCACACAAGGAAAGCAGCAAAAGTCTTTCTTTCTCACCCCCAAACTCAACTAGAGATGAATCTTTAGGACCCTGCTAGGCATCCTGCTCCAAGAGGCTGCGCCAGTGTGACAAGTCTCACAAAGACTCATTTCTGGTGGAGTATGGGGGAGAGACTTCTGCTGCTTCTGCTGCTTTCCTTGCATGAAGCCAAAAGTTTCTCTCTCTCTCTCTGAGAACAGAGCTGGAGACGGTATCCAAGTGAACCCAAAAGAATAATCGATCAGTAGGAAAACAGGGTGGGGAATTTTCCTGCAGACTTTTTGGGGATTTTCTCAGGGTCTCTGGTCTGCAGGATTTAAAATTATGAGTTTGGTGGTTCCTGAGGTCCAAAAGGTTGGCGACCCCTGCACTAGACCAAACTGTCTCTGGTTATCAACTGCCTACCCACTTTTTAAAGTCATTTTATGTAGCTGATAAAACAGTTTGTGACTATCACAACTGATGCCCAAAGACACATATTAATGTAATCAATAACATTGGACTCGGTTTCCCTGCAACTTGATTATTTTTCTGGCATTAGTCAACTTGTGGAACTGAACTCATTGTGTGCAGATTCAGATCCTGCTCAACCATAAAACTTTTAATCTAGGCTATTTTGTTGCAGTATGCCAGACAATTTCCTTCCTCGTGACATCTAACCCTGACTCACAATGAGAAGTGCACAATGACCGCCTTCCCCTCCCAGGCAAATATTGTCTCCTTTGGCTTGCAGTAGTTTTCCAAACTACCCAAGCACAGAATAATTGTTCAGATCCCAAGATATACAATACCCCCCAAAACCTCTTTGTTACTGGAATGTAGATTTGCAATTGCAGAATTCAAATAAGACACTTCCATAATATAAAAATGTCTTATGGGAAGAACAGCTACTATAGTGATGATGTTGTTTACAAGTATTTACATTTTAATATATGGAATTTTTAAAAGCATTATTTAAAAGCATTATTTACCAGCCAAAGTGTCAATTTCGACATAGTCTTGTTTGTAGGCTCCTGTGTTTCATCAATTCAAAATTTGCCAAACACAGAAGGCTATTATATTAAGTGCATATATTCATCTAATCAGACTTAGTTTCACTGCAACATGGTTTTTCCGGCAATTTCCGGGACTGAACTCACTACACGCAGATTGAGATCCTGCTCGACCATAAAAACTTTTAATCCAGGCTATTTTGATCAAAGCTTATCAGTGCCATCTCCAAGTGGCAAAAAGGCAAGCCTCCCCAACTATCCCTTCTAGACCCCGTTTCCAAAGGGGGAAAGGTGCACCACCGCAGCCCGCCAGAGACGAGCCAAAGGCGCTCTGCACACGCCCAGAGGCCCGCCGTTTTCAGGGCCGGCCCAGGCGCGGCGCGCCGCCCAGCCACGCCATCTCTCCAGACCGCCTCGCGCTCCCCGCCCCCCACTTCGTGCCGAACCGAGCGTGTCCTCCGCGCGCGCAAAGGTCCCCTCCCCTTTATCAGCTCTGCAGTTTATTTGCATAGCCCGCCCCGATTGGCTGGGCGGAAAAGAGGAAGGCGCGGAGGGGGAAGCCCGCAGGAAGGAGGAGGGAGAGGGGAGAAGAGAGAGAGAGAGAGAGAGAGAGAAAAGGGGAGGAGACACCTTTGTTTCATAGCCTGGGTTTGTAAACAAGAGGAAGTCTAGACTCCCAGCTGGGGCGCTTCGCGGGGGGCTGCGGGTCTGTCGGCGGGGCGACTCCCCTCCCCAAAAGCCGCACCGAGCCACCATCCGACGCAGGTTGCTCTTCGGACAGGTGAGACGGGGTTGGGGGGGTTGGGAAGGGCTCCAGGGAAACGGCGGCGTCCGTGGACGCGTCTCCCCCACGGCAGGCTGGCGGTGCGTGTCTGTCTGCCTGTCCCTCTGTGTATAAAAACACGCACGGGGGTGTGGATCATATACCCCCCCCCTGCAAGAATGGAGGGAGGGTGGTGGATGGAGGGTGGTGCAGTGGATACTTGTGGGCGCCTATTTCCAGTGAGTGACCCACTGACCCCTCGAAAGGCGAACGGATCTGAATAGCTGGAGAAGGATGAAAAGGATTCCGGTGGATCCTTTTTCAGAGGATTCCCTTTATTGTACCCCTCCTGACCACGCCAAAGAGGGCATTTCCTAGGATAACCTCATGTTCCTTTTGTTATTTCAGCAGGGGATTTATCTCCTCCCTTCGCGATGGCCCGTATCTCCTCTAATCCCACAGGAAATGCTATAAAGAGGGACCCGTTTTCAAGAGTCACTAATTCGGGATCAGGTGGCATCCTTTATGTATTGAGCAGCCCGGGTTGCGTTTTGTCCTGGGGGGGGGAAGGGGAGATAGTTTCCAGCATAATATGGATAGGTAGCCAAACGAGTCATAACCACGGCACTGTTTATTAAAGCTGGTTTTAACCCTCGCTTGGTCTCACTGAGCAAGTAGATTTCTCTTTTTTCTCTGTTCATCAATCAAGAAAAAAAATTTTTTTCAGGTTGTGATGCTGCTATTTCAAACGTTTTAATAGAGAGGGGGAATTTGGACTTCCAACTTTTCTTTCCATATCCTTCATTCTTCTAAAGTTCACATTTTAGGAAGTTTAAAAACAGACAAGCAGGAAAATGTTTGCATGAGTGGCCCTACAATTTTATATGGAAATATGAAATTATGGCCTATTACTCAACAGCTGTCCCTTTCTGGACTTGAAATAAAAATCTTGCCATTTACCTGTGACAGAAAACACAAACACATATTTTCAGTTTATGACTATCATCCCAGCCCTATCTACTGTTCCACCCTCTATATCCACCTCATCTTCTTCTACATGTATATTTTCAAGCTTCCTGTTCAATAGTTATAACAATAAAGTGCGCAATATTTGTTGTAATAAAAGGAAACCAAGATATTTCAGCTTTTTTTCATCTTTTTCTCTATTCCCATTTCTCTCTTATTAAAGGGTCCCCAATACCCTATTTTTGAGTGTGTTTCTATAGACACCCTGTAATTGATAATATCAGATCCAGTATATTTCTTTATATCAATATCATATGCCCAGGTTTATTTCTTACTTGCTATACCAGAGTCAAATTGCTATATATAAACAAATCAGTATGTTGTTCTTAGTGCACCATGTAACATGGCAATAGTAATCTTTTCCATTATCAAAACAAGAGATAAGCTGAACACGTATTTATAGGGCTCACACATAAAACAAATCAGCTTAAAAAAAAAAATCCCCTTCTCATATCTGGTATATATTTTCTTCATCATAATAAAAGAAAAGCCCTATTGTCTTCTGAAATAAATGCGCGAAAGGTAGTATATGCTACCTTTATATGCTCCGCTTCATTTGGTGTTCAGATAAAAACATACGTATTTCCTGTCCACATCCAGTAGAAAAATAATTAATAAATTGCCGGTAAACAAGATGCCTCCCTGTTAGTTATGGCTAGTATGTTTCTGTTGTCTCTTAAGACTGTCTTGGATATTGTTTAGAAGATAATCTCAGCTGCAACTGTTACTGGCAAATATGCCATTTATCAAGAAAAACAATATTTTTGTTACAGTTCCTTGGGAACTTTGATAGCATTTTAATAAGGTATATGCTTTTTCAAAATGATAAACAAATCATTTTAAAAAGGGAAGTGTGTTTTTTTAAAAAAAACTTTTGTTTTCTTCCTTTTACTTCTTCCTTTATTTTACTTGTCTAGCTATTTTTCATGTTCATCTTTCTTATATTTCTCTGTCATTATCCTACCAATAAATATTATGCCATTTATTAAGAAGAACAATATTTTTATCATAGTTCCTTTGGGAACTTTATAAGGTAAATAGGTTGAGAGAGAATAATGCAATGTTATTTAAAAAAAATATTTTTCAAGAGTATAAACATTAAAAAAAGGAACTGTATTTTTAAAAAACTTTCTTCTTTGTTTCCTTCCTTTTACTTCTTCCTTTATTTCTCCTGTCTAGCTACTCCCTGTGTTCGTGTACATCCCTTGTTATATTCCTTATATTCCTCTGTTCATCATCTTACCAGTAATTTCTGTGATCACTAGATCCTTAGAGAAATTAGGGAGAAATTTAAAAAGATGGTGGGGGGAGAGTCCCTATGCCATGGTGATGTAAGGTGGATAATAAATATCATAGCCATAGCTTGCTTTAAAGCTTGCTTAGGAGGAAGTGAGGATAAAGGGAGAGAAGTCTCTAAGTTCTCCCTAATGCTAAGACCTTCTTCTCCAGAAAATAAAAAAAAGCCAAAACACAAATCCAGCTTCCGGGTAAATGTAGGGAGTCTCAGCCAACATTTTTTCTGGATCAGCATTTCTTTGCCTGCCCAACTGGTTTGCTGGTTTGCTTCCCTTTCAAGGAAGCTGGTTTGCTTCCCTTTCTCCTCCTCCACCATGAGGTTCCAGGCAACCATTCCACCCTCCCCTTTGAAAACCAAACCTCCATCCTTCCTTGCAGAGATTCTCCTCTTGCCCGCCTCCCCTCAAATACCTCTCCTCAGCTGATTGGTTTAGCCCACTGTATTTTCTAAAAATCCCTTCGCTCTGCTCCTCCCTCTTCTCTCATCCCCAGGGCTGCTTTGTGTCTGCCCCATTCTTCTGCAGCCAGCTGCCTGTCTCAAGTTGTGCCTTAATCTACAGGTATGTCTCTATTGCCTCTGGTTTGGCTGCACTTAAGTGGTCACTATTAGTGCCACACAATTCTTAAAGCTCTTTGTTGTGTTTCTCTAAAGCCCTTCCTTCCTCCCCCATCTCTGGGCATCATGTAACATAATTCTTCTGGATTCCTTCTATCCTCTTCCTGACTTAGTGAAGATCCCTTCGTCATTTCACAACTCTAAATACTGCCTGCTAATCTGTGACAAGCTGTTGATGTCTGTCACTACCCAGTATGCTTTCGAGACTTCACTGCTTTCTGTCTTGATCTTCCCTTCCATCTCAACCAAGCAGATGTGAGTTTGCTCTAGTGGTAAAGGAACCAGGCTAGAAACCAGCAGGCTGTGAGTTCTAGTCCCACCTTAGGTATGAAAACAAGCTGGGGACTCTGGGCCAGTCTCCGTTTCTTAGCCCAACTCACCTCACAGGGTGGTTGTTGTGGGGAATAGGAGGAGGAAAGTATGTTTGCTGCCTTGAGTGATTTGTAATAATAATAAAGGTGGGATGCAAATAAATAAAAATGTTCTGAGCCCAGACATACCTTGAGGTCTTGAGCTATTTATAAAAATAATAAAGGTGGGATTAAAAAATGTATCTCTGAGCAAGGGCCCATGCTGCAAAAGTGAAAACCGGTCATAGGTTTGGGGTAGGTGGGTGGTTATAATACTTGACATTTATGTCCACAGTCTGGAAACAAAAAAACAGAAAGCTGAATGTCTGGTTTTACCAGAAAAGACTAGAGTTTATAGCAAGGGGTGTTCATGGTTGGAGTGGTGCTAGGAAAACCTAACCAGAAATTAATTGGAAGGGCAGCTTGGAAAGTTAAGGTGTTTGAGCGTTATTCTACGGCAGTTTTCTTTCATCACAGGTGATCAGCTGTGACCTACATCCTGGGTTTAATTACAGGCTGAGTCTCCAAGAAGCTGCCGAGGGAGGGAGAGCACAGCACGTGGTATTTGTTTTTGTTTAGAGGCTGGTTACATAGAACCTGGCCAGTTCCCAGAGCTAAGAAACAAAATCTTGACACTCTGACTCCAGGGCTGTAGCTACCACTTCTTGACAGGTTCTCTGTAGGTTTGGTGATCCTCCTCTTCCTCTTTTTTTAGGGCTTTCATCTGCCCCCCCAGCATCTCCTTCAAGGAGCTCTTTGGTTCTCCACAACTCTCCTGTAGCTTTTCTCCAGGCGTGACTCCCACCACAATGGTGAGATTGTCCAAACCCAAAACTTTTCAGGCCTATCTGGACAACTGTCACCGTCGCTACAGTTGTGTGCATTGCCGGGCCCACCTGGCCAATCACGACGACCTCATCTCCAAGGTACGAAAAAGGGAATGAGATACCCCTTGCTACACTCCTCTAGAGAAACATCCAAGGAAAAGGGGTTGCCGTGCCTTGGGTAGCTCATGGGGTTTTTTAAAAAGAAAAGGAAAGTATAAAGCGGTTTATTACCAAAAGAGAATGTAATACAGAAAGGCAACAAAGAAAGGGCAGCTTATCTTATATCCCACTGTAAGATTACTACTGTAAATTTTCTGGGTTCCTTTGAAATTTGTCAATCTGTCACAAGTACAGGCAGTCCACAGCTTACAATCATTCATTTAGTGAGCATTTGAAGTTACAACAGCACTGGAAAAAAACACAAAAAACGACTTGAAATGCTCGACAACCACCAGTAGCATGTACTTACGGTGGCTGCCGCGTCCCAGGTCAGGTGATCATCATTTGCAGCTTTCCCAGGTGGCTTCTGACAAGCAGTCATTGGAGGAAGCCAGGTTAGCTTAACAGCCACATGATTCACTGGTCCCAATTGTGGTCATAAGACGAAGACTAGCTGCAAGTCAGTTCAGGGTCAGGGTCAATAATGTCTTAAATATTTTTTTTTTTACCCTATAGCACGATTAATGTTCTAAGTTAAATGCAGAGGTTTGGGAGTATGGATTATAAATTAATATAGATAAGTAAGACAAATTCTGGCTGGCTTGGTTCATTGGAGAAATCACCACCTCCCAAGGAAACCACAGTTTAAATCCGAAAGCGTCTCCTCTGGGAATAATACAGTTAAAAACAGGAAAAGATGTGGAGGTGGGAGGAGGAGAGGGACTCCAAGCAGCAGCAGCTGCTGCCAATTGCAACATCACGTCTCTTTCCAGAGCCACTTTTACTGATGCCACAGAATTTCTGAGCAGTAAAAGACGGGGCATTATTTGGGACTAGAAGAAGGAAAGGGGTGAGGAGAAGGGCAGGGGAGGGGGCCCGTGGTGGCGGTGGTGGGCTTTACAAAGGGCGATCAGCTCTTTCTGCCTCGGCTTGTCCGCTACCTGCACCCTAGTTCTCAAGAATACAAGGGCAATAGGTCTCAGCTGCAGCTGATTAATCATTAAATTCAATTTCATGGGTTTGAGAGCATAAACAAGGAAACTGGGGAAGAGAGTCTCTGGCCGCTTGCCATCAGCCAAGCGGGAGGGGAAGATAAGCAGCTGGTCTAGAACCAAAGTCTACAGAGGATGATAAGCAACGGAGACAGGCTGAAGGCTGCCCCTGAGATTTGGGTTCCCAAGGTTGGGAGGGAGACAGAGTGACCAGCAGGAGAAATAACCGTGGGAAGTGTTCAGGGTGAGGTGGAGGCATTTGTTTAAATAGGGGTAGGAAAGCCTTCGGTTTTTGCTCTATGTCCTGTTCTCCCTCTTGTTACAGTCTTTTCAAGGAAGCCAAGGACGGGCCTACCTCTTCAACTCTGTGTAAGTATCCCAAGAGAGGAGCATATTTTGGAAGGAAAATATATATATATATATATATATGCTACACTCAGGTTTTCCCTCTCAGGGCACTGGTGGAGAACCTATGGCATGCGTGCCACAGGTGGCAGGCAGACCCCGCTCTGTGGGCCCACGCACCGTCACCCCAGCTCAGCTCCACTGTGCATGTGTGTGCACCTCCTGCCAGCCAGCCGGTCTTTGAGTCTCTGATGCGCATTACGCATGCGTGAGGCGCGTGCATGTGCATGAGGCATGCGCATGGGTCACACAAATGCACCTGGGTGCACCTTGCATTTTGGGTACGCGCACACATGTGCGCTTTGGCCACTTGGTGCCCAAAAGGTTCGCCATCACTGTCATGGGACCTTTAGCTGTGTTAAGTCAGTGGCCCCCAACCTTGGCCGCCCATCTGGAGGGGACACATGAGTGGTAGGCTGGGCACATGCATGCATTCAGCCTTTGCACAAGTGGCAGACGGCAGGCACAAACTTGAGTGCCTATTCGCCAAACGCTTACGAAAGTTGAGCTGCGCATGCGCACTCTGGCTAGCCAGTCACGCGGCCCAATTCTGAATAGGCGGTGGCCCAGTAGTAGGCTGTGGCCCAGGGGTTGGGGACCTCTGTGTTAAGTGGCATCATCTGCAGCCAGGACAGATGAGATGGGAGTTTTAATTTACCATCAAAAGAGCAGCAAGTCCCTGCTATATCCTAATTCTATGTCTGAATGCCTACTGAGCTGGTAACACCTCTTGTCCTGCTACACTACATCTTCTATAAGGATTCACAGACTCAGTTCATAACCCCTTTGCTATCTTAGAAATGCTAGTCTTTTTTTATGTGCAACTACTGTTATCAGAACGGTATGAAGTAGTTTTCTGAACACAGCCAAATTCTGCTATGCTGTATGTAAAATTAGGCAAACTTTGGGTGCCCATTGTTAATCCACTACCAATTGCAATGTATTATTCTGTCTGTCTTTTTATTTTTTTGCTACTATTGTTTCAATGTTTTTATTACGTGACTGTAATAAAGATTGATAGAGGTAGTATTTAATCAGTACTAGTATCTACAACAGAGCGGACTTCATTCAACCAAATAATCCTCTACTGAGAGAAATCTAGCCACCTGAAGAAAAAGATCTCACGCTAAAATCCTTCCTCCACCATTGGGGCGTCCATACCTTGAAGGGCCAGCCGAAGAGACAATCGCTCCTTTTTAATGGGTCTTAGCCGAAACAGAGGAAAACAGAAGCAATTAAGCTATTAAGATAGCAGAATAAGAGAAGGTGGGAGTAGGTTTCAGTAAAAGATAACCTAATAGGGCTAATCTCCTTCTCCCAAAACAATCAACCCAGCGGGAATGTTGGTGTGCGGAGGGTTAATTTAGATAAAATTCAAAGACATTCAAAGGCCTTCAAAGTAAACTGAAAATACTTCCGGACTGTGGCACATCATTCCAAACTGAAACTCACACCAAGTTTAAAATTATTTCCGAGTGATCGCATAGGAATGAATGAATTCTGCAAGTGAATTGCGGGAACCAGGTATTCATAAGCTTTTGTTATTTTGATAGCAGAACCACAGCTTGGAGATTAACCAGACCCTGTCCTAATAGACAGGCTCTTGTTTGTGTCTGTGCATTGTACTTTCATCATAAGGTTAGAAACTATTTTTGGTTTCCTTTCTTCCCCAGCTCCAGCATGTCTCTGTGGTACTGTATTTCAAAAGACATTAGCAGACCCCAAAACCGAAACCCTGGCCCTCCTTTCCACATGGGGGTTGTGGGCTGACCTCCCTCCTTGTGAGTTGTGCTTCTGAAGCCACCGAGTGACTCTGAAGCTGGACACAATCCAAATCTATCTTCATATCCAGTTTTTTGGGGAAAAGTTTTGGGCTTGTTCTTATCCTGGTGTGCTTCCAAACCAAACTAACAGAACTGGGGAAATCAAATCCCACTTCCCCCCCACCCCCACCTGAAGACCAAACCCTGGGCTTTGTCAAGCACCCACAAAGGGGGATAGAACCATTGTTCTGGCAGCAGTAGGTCAAGCTCTTAAGAACAATCCCATTGATTTCATTTCATCCCTTGATTGATTTCCATGGCTAGCGATTTCAAGGCAAAGTAGAACTCATACTGGGAAAACGATTAGGACAGATGGGCCCTGTTAAAGCTAACAAAACTTGTGTTTTGTTTTGGCTCCGTACAGAGTGAATGTTGGATGTGGCCCAGCAGAGGAACGTGTTTTGCTGACGGGCCTGCATGCTGTAGCTGATATATACTGTGAAAACTGCAAGACCACCCTTGGATGGAAATATGTGAGTCTCCTGCTTTGTGCCCTCCTCCCCCCCCTCCCTCCCTCCGTAAAAATAATTGCACCACTTAATAGTTGGCTTCCACCCATATCATTCCTTTCTCCTCTTCTTCTACAGGAACAGGCCTTTGAGACTAGCCAGAAATACAAGGAGGGCAAATTCATAATTGAATTGAACCACATGATTAAGGACAATGGCTGGGATTGAAAGACAACCAGCATCTTTGGACAACTGTATGTAGGGGGTGGAGCCTAAGAAATGTCAAATTTCCACCAAACCTACTTCTACCTTCTCAACCATTGGATTGCCATCCCAGGCACCTCCAGGGGCACCTGAGTTGTGAAGGAGGAGGTGGTGCTCCTGCCAGAGACACATACGCACAGCTCAGACATGTTAACTTCCTGTGGCAAAAGGTGGAAGCTCCGGAACACCTTTAGGTCAGGGACTGTGTGCAAGCAGGACTACGGCTGGCTCTGTTGTCCAGAGAGTCTGTATTAAGAGAAATACGGAGGGGAAATGTACACTGTGAGGGGGAAGGGAAATGTTAGGCGTGTACAGTACTTGTGTGTGTGTGTGTATGTATTATATAAATAAAAGTATTGAAGTGATGAAGGTGTGGGGTTTTTTTTTCTTCCTTCTACAGGAGAGTAGTTGGTAGATTAAAGCAAGGGAGACAATATAAGTTCCTTGGGCTGCTCCCAGCTTAGCTAATTAAAGCTAAGGCTTGGATGTTTTATTTCTGTCCAGTTACTCTGAAACATTCAATATGCTCTCTGAGCAGAAAACCAGCAAACCAGGATTTGTAAACTGTTTCACTAGCCGTACATTGATTTTTTCCCCTCTAATTTATTAGATCTTTATCCAACTTTTATAATTTTTTATAAATAAGACAGCAAACATACCTTATGTTCCTTCTTCCTCCTATTTTCTCCACAGCAACAATCCTGTGATGTGACTTGAAAGAATGATTGGCCTAAAGTCACTCAGCCAGCTTTCATGCTTAATGCAGAACTAGGACTCATGGTCTCCTGGTGATTGGCCCAAAATCACCCAGCTGGCTTTCATGCCTAAGGCAGCACTTGAATTCATGGTCTCCTGATTCCTAAGACAGTACCTTAACCACTAGACCACATTGGCAATATATTATTTTGCAATATGCCCATAATTCTGATTGAGAGGAAATTATTGCCTCTAAGCCTAGGGAGAAAGTAAGTCACCATCTAGCATTTAACTACCTTTCCTCCAGAATATTAGTTTGAAGACCAATTTCCATATTTATTAAGTTTCATTTCCCAGCTGTGAGATGGGTAAGGAGATTATTAATACAGCTCAGAAACACAAATGAAGTAATTTTCTGAAATTAAAAATAATGTGCTAAAGGAAGAAAATTACGGATTAACTTTACCCAGGCTTTCTCTGGAGCAGGCTAAAGCCAGCACAGCTGAAAGCAAAGACTCCAAGACCAGATTGGACCATTATTAAAACACGGTACACATCCCTTTTATAACCCGGGGTGAGAAACCAACTAAGGGCAGGAAAAAAGGGAATATAATTTAAACTCTGTTCCAAATGTGGCTTTATTCCTAGATTCTGCAATAACTAATTGTTTTTAGAGCTTCTTTGGTAACTGTATTAAATCGATTTAGTCATCAGCCTTATTCTTGATTCTTTACTGATAGTTGCTGAGTGCAGTTATAAGAATGCCCTGTGGGAAGCTTTCACATATTTTAAAGGGTGTTCTCCAAAACCATCCCTCTGTGGTTGGAGCATTTTTCCTTTCTGTTTGGATAGCATGGCTAATGGTGAGAAATAACAGAAGTCAAGGCCACAAATAGCTGGAGGGAGAGCAGATTCATTGCCCTGGCTTATGACAGCAATTCTTCCAAAGGGATGCTGCTTTCAGTTCAGATTCCTACTGTTGGAAGAAAAATCTGGTCCAGTTCCAAGACGCTGGAAGAAAGATGCTGGAAATAAAAAGGAGGCAGGCTGCAAGAAAGGAAGTCTGTTTATTTGGTAGCCAGGAACTAGTGACAGCAGCATGTTTCTGAGGTGGCTGACAAAATGGGGTTGAGAGAAGGTGGGTTTTTATACATCCCTTGGAGTTTTGTGTTCGAGATGCCTGTTCCTTTCTAAGAATGTGATCTTTAACATTTTAATGGCTGCTGCCAGATTCCTATGGGGTCATGTAAAGGTCATGATTGGCTCTACAGGCAAAAGAAGAAGTGCAAATCCTAGGTGTTTGTCTGAGCTAATCTTGTCACCTTTGGCTGACTCCTAATTTGGAGTTTCTTTGCTTAATAGATTGGCCCTGCCCAGTCTTTCTGAATGGATACAAAATTTCCTGAAGACTGGCCTCTTCATGCTTCTGCTTGAGGCTGTTTTCTTATGTCAGGAAGACTGGGGGTCCTTTCCGCCTTTGTTAAGATTTTTCTCCATTTCTCCTTTAGGGGAAATATTCTCTTCTGCCTTTTTTAATATTAAGAATAAAGAATATTTTAATCAGGAGGAGGGAGTGGAAGGGCTTCCTACACTACCAAATTAACCTGGAACTCAGTGCTCACTATGATTTCTCTATGCATTTTCTAGAATTTTATTGGTTCATTCCAATTTTAACCCCAATCCAGCATGCCTTCAAACTAGGGTGTAACGTTTTCAACCCCAGAAGATTAAGCTGCTGTGCAATATAGGTAGAGGAATACAGAGGAGAAATTGAGAGGGGGGGATAAGTAGGTAGTTTTTTTTACACTTTGTATTGTCAGCAAAAGGATTTGTTTGTGAGGCATGCAATACAAGCTGCATAAACGCCTGATGACCTATTTTAGCCACTTACAGCTCTTATACCTCAAAACCGTATTTCTCAACGTCTCCCTCTTCTGGTCAAAGAATAACCTTGCTCTAGTTATAGATTAACCTACATTTGTCATTTGTAAATCCTGTTGGACTACTTCTTACAATTACACCATCACATTACACAACACGAAGAACGATTAAAATACCACTTTATAGAGCCCAACGTTCTCCCCTTCATGGGCGTAATTTTATAATTTATCTGTTTTGAAAATTGTGCAACGGCAGCCGGAAAAGCTAATGTAATCCTTGGTTGTATAAACCGAGGCATAGAGTCAAAATTACATGAAGATTAGTACCACTTTATAAATTCTTAGTAAGACCACACCTGGAATATTGCATCCAGTTTTGGTCGTATTACCAGAAAAATGTTGAGACTTTGGAAAAAGTGCAAAGAAGAACAACTAAGATGATTAAGGGCCTGGAGACAAAAAACATATGAAGAACGGTTGTAGGAATTGGGGTATGGCCAGAAAAGAAGAACTAAGGATGACGTGAAAGCAGTATTCCAGGATTTGAGGGGCTTGAAGCAAGACTGTCTGAATCCGATGCAATTAAATAAGATTTCCGCTAACTCTGAATTAAGAAAGATGCAATTGCTTAAAGAGGAAAGGGAGTATCAATTCCTTGTTTTTAGGGCTTGGACGCTCAAAGAGGACCATTCTGATGGCCATTGCCCATTTCTCATCTGTTTCACCTGCACATAAGGACATGGCTGTTGAGAGTGGATGGAGAAAGTGGGCTCTGAGGAAGGGTCATGACAATGGTCAGATAAAAGAAATCCGAGCCCAAAGCAGAAATGTAATTTGAGAAAGCATTTCAGAGTTGAGCCTCTCAAAAGTATCTTTAGGATAGAGGCAGGGAAGATTGAGGCACATTGCAAGATTCTGTTACTGAAACCCTGTGAAAAACATCCATGGCTTTGGTGATTGAGTCTGATCTATCTCAGGTTGACACAAATGAGGTTACGTGCATATCACAGGTAGTCCTTGACTTACGACTGGTCAGTTGGTGGCCATTTGAAACCAGGACAGAACCTTCAAAAGGTTCACAACCATTTTCAAAGTTCTGCCAGCCACCTCTTCCCATGGTCACATAACCACATTTTTCTGCATGGCAACAATACACATTTATGGCCATTTGTTACACCCTACAGTCCCTACAATGACTGATTTATGCCATTTTTGCCAAAACTCGGCATTTACTTCTGGTTTTGGCAAAAATGTTCCATAGCAAACAATGGATTTGTTTCATGACTATGGCATTCACTTAGCACTTGCTTCAAGGAAAAGTCATAAAATCAGATCAGCCACATAGGTGACCTGCTTTACAATTCTCAAGCCTTGCTAAAGGTAGTTCTCAACTTCCGACCATAACTGAGCCCCAAATTTATGTTGCTAAGTGGAAATTTGTTAAGTGAGTTTTGCCCCATTTTACGACTTTTCTTGCCTCATTTGAATCACTGCAGTTGTTAACACGGTGGCTAAGTAAACCTGGTTTTCCTCATTGACTTTGCTTGCCTGAAGGGGATCACATGACCCCAGGACACTGCAACTGTCATAAATGTGAGTCAGTTGCCAAGCATCCTAATGTAAATCACATGACCATGGGGATGCTGCGATGGTCATAAGTGTGAAAATGGTCATAACTCACTTTTTCAGTGCCTCTGTAACTTTGAATGGTCACTAAGTGAGCTGTTGTAAATTGAGGACTTCCTGTACTGTAATGGGCAGGCTCCAGTCTGATTATAAGTCAAGGACTGCCTGTATATGATCACACATGACACCACTTACTTTTACCAAAAGTAAGTCTGTTTCTTTCACTAAAGAGACAGCAGAAACCCTTTGAATTAAGTTTTAAACACTTTACATACCAACTATACTATTAAATTCAGATACAAATGTCACCAAGAGTGTAAAGAAACCATTAAATAGTATCCCTATGTAGGTCTTTAACTTTGCTGTTAAACAGTAAGAAAGAAATAATCTATAATATCCCTCAAAGATTTCCTTCATCTTTTTACAAAGTGTGTAAATGCTTATTTACAATGTTTGTATACATTGTATACAAACCCATCTTATACTGAAAATCAGTATCACAAGGAACTTGTTGCAACTGCCTTGATTTATATAGAAAATAAAATCAGGCCACCTTGTTTTTAAAATATGGTATTTAAGATTAACTGTGTGGTACCTGAATAATATGAGTTAGTATCAGCTCTTCAAGGTAAGCCAGGTTAGGAAACAAACACCATATGAATCTCTGGAGTTCTCCTTTCCTATTAAGAGTATAATAATAGAAATTTGAAAGCCTGTCAAAAATGCTGCCTTCCCCCTAGTATACCAAAGAGAATCAAGGCAGAGCAATCTTGAGCTTCTTTCTCAATCCGTCCTTCGTTTCAGGGCTAAGCTGGTGTTTACCTGAAAAATTCCTTCTACAAGGCCATCTCGTAAGAGCATTAGCAGTGCCTAGCTGTGCCATTTTTTCCAGCAGTTTGTTCTCGCAGAAGCAGGCTAACTGCACAAGGAAGTCCACCTCTCTCCCAGCAGATGGCCTTCAGAGGCAAGGCTAATAGCCGTTGGTGCCCATGGCTTCTATGAATTGATCTAACCCTTTTGGAAGCCAGCCAGGTTGGTTCCCAGCTCCAGACCTCAGGGTAGCAAATATTGAAGTTTAATTATGTGTTGTGTAACCATATTAAATCTTTGGTGTCTCCTCCTGATTTTTTCATACTCCTCCAAAGATCATATTTTTCAACTTGCAAAATAACCCACAGACACCAACACCAATCATTAAAGACTATCGTTTTATTTTTTCAATATTTGGCCAAACAGCAGTTGTTAAATTCTGACTTAAAACAAATTACAGAGCCAATTCTGGACACAACTGTATTTTCTGTGTGGTCATCTCTGAAATGATTTCCAGGCAAAAGAAGGAATCTTGGAGACAAGTCCATTATAAGAACTGAACATAGACAGGTCCTTAAAACTTTCTTCTATTGTGTCTACCTCAACTATATATGTATACTTTGTAAAATCAGGCATGTTCATCCAAATATGCTGGACATATTGGGTGAGACATTTGTGAGTTGTAGTTCCCAAAGACAACAGGGACATTTCTTCAGATACAAATCCTCCACACCTTACACCTCTAAGTTTTAGTTCAGTGGTGAAAGAGATCGGTATCCTATTCTGGCACACCTTTAATTTCTAGTCTCAAATTATTTTCACATCTGAGACATAGGGGACTGGAGACTAAAACATGTGAAGAACAGTTGCAGGAATTGTGTATGTCTAGTCCACTGAAAATAAGGACTAGGGGAGACACAGTAGCAGTGTTCCAATATCTCAGGGGTTGCCACAAAAAAGAAGGGGTCAACTTATTTTTCAAAGCACCAGAGGGCAAGACAATAAACAATGGATGGAAACTTATCAAGGAGAGAAGCAACCTAGAACTAAAGAGAAACTCCCTAACAATGAGGACCAGTGGAACAGCTTGCCTTCAGAAGTTGTGGGTGTTCCGTCACTAGAGGTTTTAAAAAAGAGAACAGCCATTTGTGCAGAACGGTATAGGGTTTTCTGCTCAAGCAGGGAATTGGACTAGAAGACTTCCAAAACCCCTTCCAACTCTGTTATATTATGTTTTATGTTCTATGGAAAGAATTGGTTATACATAGCTGCTCCAAATTGCATTCCACATTTCCTGCACTTCTTTAATGCACCATATGAGGGCACTCAAATCCCACAGCAAGACACCCTGGCCTAGGGAGATATTACTATTGTGCTGCATTGCCTTGTTTTTATCTGCTGGAGAGGTGGGGCACACTATTTTTACTTAACCCACTTTTTTTTAGAGAGAGTGTGTGAGAAAATAAAAATGCAATGTTCATTCAGTTGCATAGCAACCAACTCTTCTTAAAATCAGAGAAAGGAACAAAATAGTAAATGGATGAAATTAATTTTGTCTGCCATGTGCCCTTAATTCCTATAATAACCTCTTCTTAAAATATTGCTTCTAGCACATAAATCACCTATACCTTCCTATTAAGCAATGATTTCAGAGAAGCATTTTAAATCTCTACTCCGTCAGAATCTAGAAATTCCGGTTAATGGTTCTAGAATCTAGACTGTACTTCCTTCTAAGAGAAACAAATAAAATCACTGGGTTTGTTTTTATATCTAGCTAAAGTAAGTTGGGGTGGTGATCATGCGTGTTTTTCTCCATAGCAACTTGACTCATGAATGACTCTTCAAAATACAGATCTTGGAAAGATGAGTAAATAATATGTGTGCTAGGAAACTACGCAGTAGAAATTCAACAAAGGTGTAGTGTATTCAAATAGAGACTTCTAAGTCGATGTTCCTATTGGTTGGTAAATGCAACAATCTATTGGTTAATAAATGTGAGCATCTAATTGGCTGCCTAAAGAGGCGGGAAGTTTAAATAGATGCCTTTGGTTGCGAGCCGCGAGCAGCTGCTATAAAAGGGGCTGCCACGGCTCGACTGCAGTTGAAGTTACTGGTTATTATTAAAAGAGCTGAATTCAACTCCAGTCTGCGAGTCTCTTTGTTGGTGACAGAACACTGGCAACGAGGGTGGGATTAAAGAGACAAAGACCATAAGCACGTGGCAACAATAGCTGAAGGACCCACAAGATGGCCGGCAACAAGTCACCACCCACACCATTCAACCCAGCCGAAGAAGACTGGGAATCATACATCGACAGGTTCCTGATGTTTTTAGAAAGCAATGAACTGCAAGGAATCACTGACCAGAGGAAGAAAGCCGTATTCGTAACGCATTGTGGTCCAACTGTTTTCAAAATGGCCAAGGCATTAGCAAGACCAAATGATGTTAAACAGATGGCATGACCAGACCTAAATCGGATGTTGAGGAATCACTATGCACCAGCCATGTCCAACCTCATTAGAAGGCACAAATTTTACAAGCATGACCAACTAGAAGGCGAGAGCATTGGGGACTTTGTAGCAGTGTTGAGACATTGGGGGGGCATGCGAGTTCCTCAACATGGACGAAGCCATGAGGGATTGCATAGTCCTAGGACTAAGAGATGCAACCCTACAGAGCAAACTGCTAAACAGACCCAACATCACTGCGAACGAAGCCATCACAGACGCAACCGCCGCTGAAATGGCAAAGAAATCTGCATAAAAAATGAAGCAGATGAATACAACGGGCAGCCCAGGCACAAACAAAGAAAAAAAGACAGAAGGAACCCAGAAGCACGCTGCCATGACCTCTCACCATGAGGACATCGAATCACCCACAGATTCAGATGATGAAGAGGAGGAAGTAAACAGGCTTTACTCGGAAAGGAACCGGAGAGAGAGACGAAGTAGAAAACCCAAGTTCTAGTGTGCAGGTTGCGGTGGAAACCACCTGAGATCCAAGTGTAGATTCTTGGGTGCCACCTGCTGGCATTGTGAAAAACGGGGGCACATTGCAAGGGTATGCTGAAACAAAAAGAGCTAAAATCCAAGAAGACAAGGCAGTACACACACATACACCCCCCAGGAATACAGAAAGATCAACCGGAAAACATTGGAGCCGAGACGGAAAAAGTCAACAGCTGAATGAAAAGGAAGAAACACACCAAACATCACAATTGGGATGGCCAGAACAACAAACACCAAGAAGGTTCGAATCAACATCCTGATTGAAGGCAAGCCATGCGAAATGAAAGTAGACTCCGCTTCGTATTTATCGATGGTGTCATGGAACACAACAAAAAGTTTGATACCCGACATTAAACGAAGAGAACTTGAAAAGCAAAGCCTGATCATCAAGGACTACCAAGGCAACAAAATACCAGTAGTGGGACTGGGACATTTCACAGTGAACTTTAAAAGGCACACCAAAGTTCTCTCATTAGCCATCGTAGACATAGATCACCCCAGTCGACTCGGTTTGGAATGGTTCGAACCGCTTAGAATCAAAGTGACAGGAATCAACAACGTTACCATGACCGACTGGGAAAAAAAACCTGATGGAAGAATTCCATGATCTATTCGACGGAACTTTAGGCAACTACCGTGGGACCCCTATATCATTTAGTTTAAACCCGAACGTAGCCCCCGTTAGGCTTAAAGCCAGACAGGTACTGTTTGCATTAAGACCAAAAATTGATGAGCAACTAAACAAGCTAATCACTCAGGGGTACTAGAGCCAACCGACCATGCCAGATGGGAAACCCCAATTGTGACCCCCATAAAACCTGACGGATCCATGCGCATCTGTGGTGACTATAAGGCCACCCTGAACCATGCATTGCAACAGAGCACTTATCCCGTTCCAGTAGTCCAACACCTGTTGCATTCACTGGGAAGAGGAAGAATTTTTGCAAAACTTGACCTCGCACAGGTATATCAACAGTTACCCATTGATGCTGAGACAGCTGAGGCACAAACCATCATAACGCATAGAGGAGCATTTAAATGTAATAGATTACAATTCAGCGTAAGCGTTTTTCAGAGCCTAATGGAACGCCTCTTACAAGGACTAAAAGGGGTGGTGCCCTATTTTGATGATGTACTAATATCTGCTGAAAACAAAAACAGCTAAAAGATCGTTTAAGAGCAGTCCTGACAAAATTTAGAGAAGCAGGACTAAAAGTCAAAAAAGAAAAATGCCAACTTGCCACGAACCGGGTCAAGTTCCTGGGATACTTTATCGATGAAACAGGAATCCACCCCCCCCACAAAAAAATACGAGCAATAAAGGAAGCTCCCAGACCCAAAAACAAAATGGACTTGCAAGAATTTTTGGGACTCATTAATTTTTATCATGTCTTTCTGCCACAGAAGGCAACAGTAGCAGAACCACTGCATAGACTCCTCAACAAAAAAGCCAACTGGAAATGGGGCCACAAAGAAGAAACAGAATCTTAGCTGGAGACAGGGCAACCCCCAATATCCTATCCCCAAGAATGACTAGATGGTCAGAATTTCTGGCAGCTTACAATTACAAACTCATTTATCGCCCGGGGAAAGCCATATCCCCACGCAGACGGTCTAAGACGCTCACCACTATCGGATCACGATGACGATCCAGCTCCCACCACAGAGACATTACAAATTGAAACGATTTCAAATTGGCCAATCACCACATCAGACATCACAAGGGAGATGGCTAAAGATGCACTGATGGGCCGAATATTGAACTGGGTGGGACAGGGCTGGCTGGAAAACATAAAAACCAATACTTTTAAACCATTTAAAAACTGGCAAACTGAATTATCTCTGGAAAAAGGGTGCATTTTGTGGGGAGACCGGGTGGTTGTACCTCAAAAATTACAAGAAAATGTGTTAAACATGCTATACGAAGGACACCCTGGCATGGTAACGATGAAGTCCCTGGCCAGAAGCTACGTCTGGTGGTCAGGAATAGATAAAGACATTGAAACCTGGGTTAAAACATGTAATAAATGCCAATCTTCCAGACCCACAGCCCCTTCCTTCCTTGAATGGGAGACACCCAGAGGCCCTTGGTCAAGAATCCATATGGATTTAGCTGGCCCCACAAAAGGTCATACTTACCTGATCATCGTAGATGCCTACTCCAACTGGTTGGAAGTTATCATCATGAATTCAACAACAACAGAAGCCGTCACCAAACAACTTAAAAAACTTTTCGCCACCCACGGTCTACCAGATGTAGTAATATTGGACAATGGGCCACAATTTACAGCAATGGCTTTTGAACAATTTCTAGCAGAACATGGAATATGACACCCTTTGACAGCGCCAGCTTATCCGGCGGCGAACGGAAGAGTGGAACGCATGGTTCGTTTTACAAAAGAAGCATTAGAAAAGCTTGATGGAAATGACATGCAAGAAAAACTCAATACCATGCTCACCATCCAACATATAACACCATGCACGGCTATGAACAAGAGCCCAACTGAACTTTTGATGGGGAGAAAGTTGCGTTCTTATTTGGATAGACTGCACCCTACTTACAACCCAGAAAAGCCATCTGACTCTTCCAGTAAGTACTGTTCTTTCTTACCAGGTGACTTCGTTTATGCAAAAAATCTCACCGGAGAACCATTGTGGTTACCAGCAACAATTATACAAATCACTGGCCCTCGTTCCTACCGGCTAAAAACCGCTGATGGCAGAGAATGGAAACGACACATTGATCAACTACGGTCATGATACATTGAAAGAGACACTGACATTCCCCAAAGTGCAGAACAGACATTTTCCCAAACACCTCCAGACAATTATGAAAAATCCAGAGGTGGGGGGGAACAAGTTATAAATAAAGAAAATGAAAATCATCCGGCCACAAAACACCCACCGGAAACAGACATCCCAGAAAGAAATAAGAATCATTTACAATTAGAAGTTTTCAAAAGAAGTGAGGAACTGAAGGAACCACAGGAGAGAAGCAGCCAGGCCGACTCCACCTGCCCGCACAAGGTGCGAGGAGACCACACCGCCAGTCAAACCAACCCAGAGTGAAAGGAGACACCCGTCCACCTAACAAGGCATGGCGAGAGTGGCACAGCTGAGGAACCCTTCCAAGATGTTCTAGGGAGATGAGTGGGATGGACAGCAGGCCTGTCTGAACCGGTGGAGATCAGCACAGGGACTGAACTGCACAGGTCAACTAGGACGCACAAGAGCCCCGCCTACCTGCGCAACTATGTAACATTGGAACGAACCAAGAGGGGAGGGGTGTAGTGTATTCAAATAGAGACTTCTAAGTTGATGTTCCTATTGGTTAGTAAACACAAAAATCTATTGGTTAATAAACGTGAGCATCTAATTGGCCGCCTAAAGCGGCGGGAAGTTTAAATAGATGCCATTGGTTGCGAGCCGCGAGCAGCCGCTATAAAAGGGGCTGCCGCGGCTCGATTGCAGTTGAAGTTACTGATTATTATTAAAAGAGCTGAATTCAACTCTGGTCTGCAAGTCTCTTTGTTGGCAACAGAACAAAAGGGATGATCAATCTTTAGAAAAGGGCAATTGATGGAAATATTTCAATTTTATACCTTTCCTCCCCATTGAGAATCTAGAAATTATAGTGTGACAAATTTTCACTCTTCTTCCAGAAATCAGGAATGGGATCAAGCACCAATAAGTTATAAGGAGCATTGGAGAGTCACCATGCGCCCCTAAGCCTGTTATTATATTTCAAGCTGTGGGACTTTGTGAGGAGGAAAAGAAACAGGAAAATTTTCATACCAGTTTCCCTAAGATATTTGAAGAAATAGCTAGAGAAAAATACAGAGAAAAAATAAATACTACATCTGGATCAGGGGTATAAAACTCAAGGCCCAAGGGCCATCCTAGAAACAACAAAGGACCAGTCCACAGTGCCTCTGCCAGTGAAAACAGAGTTCAGGAGGGCCATGACCCTCCTAAGTTCCATTTTCACTGGCAGATGGTTGCAGGAGGCCTTCACAGCTGAAAATGGAGCTCGGGAGACCGTTTTCACTGGCAGAGTGCTCAGGCCACCACAGGTACCCCCAACACGAGGGACATTGAGGGGCCCCGTACACACCCACCCAGGTCAAACACAATCCTGATGCGGCTCTCAATGAAATAGAAATTGACACCCCTGATTTAGATACCAGTTTGACATTTTAAGCATTATGGTCCTCTTGATTGGGAAATGGAGAGTTTTGTGGCACTTTAAAGACTAATAAATGGCTGTAAACCCTACTTCAAGGGAGCTTCAGTCTTGAGGACCATGTTGTACACAGCACAGTAAGGTATTCAGGAATGATTTATAACATTTCATTCACTCTCCAAACTTTCTTTCTTTATTACCTGGATTAATGGCAGAATGAATGCCCTGGGAAGTGGTTGGTAACTTCTACTATAGCATTAATTTCCAACTTGTCATGCAAATTCACTTCCTGTATATTATAGAGGACATATGAAAACCATTTGTATAAAGGGTACTCCTCGACTTACAACAGTTCATTTAAGGGTTACAATGGCACTGAAAAAAAATTATGACCGTTTTTCACAGTTATAATTTCTCCAGCATCCCTATGATCATGTGACCAAAATTGAGATGCTTGGCAACTGGTTAATATTTATGACCATTGCTGTTTCCCAACGTCCTGTGATCAATTTTTGCAACCTTCTGACAAGCAAAGCCAGATTCACTTAACAACTGGTTACTAACTTATCAACCGTAGTGATTCACTTAACAACTGAGGCAAGAAAGGTTGTAAAATGGGCAAAATTCACTTCATAGAAGTCTCAATTAACCACAGAAATTTTGGGCTCAATTGTGGCCGTTAGTCGAGGATTACCTGTACTTCCTGCATGCTTTCAGCCAGAACACATGGCAAAACCCACTGTTTACTGCAAAGTCTTAATAGTAACCACTCAGATGAAGGGATGTAAGGCAGAACTTTTTCAAACTACAATGATGCCTGAACAAAGTGGGGGGCGGTGGGGGAACCAAATAAAGAAGACCAGATTGATATCTAAAAATAGCTCACTTTTGGAGAGAACCAGAAGAATGCTGCTTCATTGTTTATTGTCAGCTACAGTTCCTCTAAGGAAACAATGTTCTATAGTCCATTCTGTATAATAATAATTCACTCTCACAAGTCTTGATTTATATATTAGATTTTTTTTTAATTGCACCTTTACTTATAAATCAAGGAGGTAAACGTACCTTATGCTTCTTCCGCCTATTTCCCCCTGTAAGCTGTAAGCTGAGACATATTCACCCAGCCTGTTCTCATGTGATTGGTGCAACCAATGGTGGGATTCAAATATTTTTACCACCGGTTTGGTGGGCATGGCTTGGTGACCGCGCTTTGCGTGCGTGCACACACTTTGCGTGCATGCGCATGCCAAATGCGTACTTTGCACAGGCGCAGAGTTCTAATTCTCCTCCTGTGAGCCTGCAAGATTCCAGTCGCTTCAGCAGCTGCCACGCGGCACTCTTCTGTGCCATGCAAAGCAGCTGAGCTTTAAATTCATAAAGGTGAGTATAGGAACTGGGGTGGGTGGGTGTGGGTGGGCCCAACAGCAGAGCCAGCAGAGAGAACCGGTTCGGTCTCCACCACTCGTTGCTGCTACTGGTTCGCTAGAACCAGGCCAAACCGGTAGAATACCACCACCAGGTGCAATGTCACCTATTTGGCTTTTAAGCTTAAGCTGGGATGAGAACTCATGGCCTCCTGATTTCTAGGATGGAACCTTAACCATTACACAAAACTGGCTCTCTTAATAATATTACAAAGAGCCAATGGGATTAAAAGGTTAATCAAAGTGTTTTAATGGGGCAGATACAGGAGCCAACTCAACAGCATACCTATTTGTGTCTCTATATTTGCTTTGACAACACTACCGTCTTGCGGGTTTTAATAATGTCACCTAAGGAGTTTGTTATTGTTCATTCACTAATTCATATCTAACTCTTCATAATTTATTTATTTTATTTATTTTTATTTGTCAATTGTTTACAAGATAATAGGTATAAGTAAAAACATAGTTATGAATACATGGATACATATAAGAAAAATAAAAAAAATAAAAAATATATATAAAAGAAACAATAGGACAGGGACGGTAGGCACAATTGGTGTACTTATGCACGCCCCCTGCAAACCTCTTAGGAAAGGGGTGAGGTCAATTGTAGAAGGTCTAAGGTTAAAGTTTTTGGGGTTTGGGAAGAAACCACAGAGTCAGGTAGAGTATTCCAGACATTGATCACTCTGTTCCTGAAGTTGTATTTCCTGCAATCAAATTTGATGCGATTAACCTTGAGTTTGTATCTATTGTGTGCTTTATTGGTTTTTAAGACAAACATAGACAAACAAAACATAAAAATATCAAGCCATCTTCCATATATATACATACAGTGTGTCGGTTGGTTTACTAATTGTTTTGTGCTTCCATTTCATAGTCTTCAATTACAATTACATTGTATATATTCTCATATTTTCAATCAAATATTAAATACATTAATATCATTGTTAATCAATCATTTGACTATGATTCATTCAGATTTTATGAAATAATCCATATTTTACTTAATTTGTTTTATGACAGTTCATATTATCATCTCAAATCTATCCTACAATCATTTTGTAGGTATAATAAGAAAAGAATACATCTTTATATATTTATTATTTTCTAAGAATCTACATATTTCATTACCATGTTTTATTGTCTAACCGTTGATAGAATAGATCCCAAATTTTATAAAATTGTTTATCATCTTTTTCTCTGATTTCAAATGTCAATCTACTCATTTCAGCACATTCCAATATTTTCTTAATGATTTTCTCCTGTAATGGTATTTTCTCATTTTTCCAGTTTTTGGCAAATACAATCCTAGCCGCTGTTAACACATTTACAATCAGGTATTTCAATTCTTTACTATATGTTTCAGGTAAAATTCCCAACAAAAATATCTCTGGTTTCAAGTCTATATACTTTTTTGTCATTTTTTCCAACCACGTGTGGATTTTAGTCCAATATTTTTTAGCATCCGCACAAGTCCACCACATATGGTAATATGAGCCAGGTGTCTGATGACATTTCCAACATTTTTCAGATTTGTTCTTGACCATTCTTGCTATTCTTGTCAGGGGGAAATGCCACCTGTAAAACATCTTATACAAATTTTCTTTATATGCTGTTGACATTGTCATTTTATAATTTTGAGACCACAATTTTTGCCATTTATCTATATCAATCCCATATCCAAAATTCTTCCCCCGAGCAATCATTGTTTCTTTAACTTGTTCTTCTTCTAGTTTAATTTCTAATAAATATCCATACAATTTTTTAATCACCTTTTCATCAGTACCTGTCAAAATCTTATCTAAATCAGTCAATTTATCAGTTTATCATAGAAACCTTCAGTTTTAGAATCTTTATCATACCTTGAATGTATTTGCGCATATGAAAACCAATTCATCTTTATACCTTGTTCCTCTAATTTTTGCATAGATTTAAGTTCACCCTTTTCATTCAATATTTCACCATATCTAACTGTTTGTTCCTTTTTATATATTATAGGATAAGAAAATGCTTCAATAGTCGATAGCCAGACTGGAATTTTCAAATAACATTGTCTTTTAATCTTCTCCCAGTTTAACCACAGAGACTCCCGTATATAATGTCTTCTAAAATACCCCTGTGTTTTAGTTCCTTTATACCATAGAAAAGCATGCCACCCCAACAGCAGATCATGTCCTTCTAATGTCAACAATCTAGTATTTCTTAATGTTATCCATTCCTTAACCCACATCAAATTTGCAGCTTGGTAATACAACTCCCAATTAGGCAAACCAAATCCTCCTCTTATTCTGGCATCTTGCAAAAGTTTTAACTTTATTCTCGCTTTCTTACCTTGCCATATAAATTTCAACACAATTTTATTTAAATCTTCAAAATAATCTTTTCCAAGCCTAACTGGAATTGTTTGGAACAAATGTAAAATTCTGGGTAGTATATTCATCTTGATTGTTTTTTTTAAAACAAGTTTTATTAATTTTTGAAACCAATACACAAAAAAACAAAACATAAAATATAAGAACATAAAAGATCTTTTCTGGAAAAACAAATATGGCATCTTGTTTAAAAACAAAATAATTCCAAATTATCATATTTCCATAGAAGCACAATTTAACGTATATATTTATCTTATCTGTTCAACTTCATATCTTTTCCCAACTTCTCTTTATTCCTCCCTTTCCTTCTATTCAATTATATTTCTTTTACCTTGAATTATATATTATCATTGCATCCATCTGCCTTATTTACAATTTCATTATTCTCTTCGAACGCTCTTTTAGGGTTTTAATTCAAACATAGACAGACATAACACAAAACCTAAATACATAAAAATTCTTTTTGGAAAACGACTTATCCCAGATTACATCTTTTTGTACAGACATAAATCAAATTCATGCTCACAAATATACCATTTCATATCTTATTTAACATTCTATATTTTGTATATATTTTCTCTCTTCTGTTCCCTCTCTTAATTCAATTTTATTTATTTCACCTCAGTTTAAATAATTTTACTTGCATCTTTTATCCGTTCACTTTCAATTATCTATTTATCTTTTCTTTCTTTTTTTTGAAGCAAATTTTATTAATTTTCAAAGACCAACAAAACATAAAACATAGAAACATAAAACCTCCTTTCTGAAAGCTACTTATAAGTTTTGAGAAAGCAAATAAACATCCCAATTATCATTTAAGCACATACATATCTTTTCCAAATTTCTCATTGTTTCTCCCTTTAGTGATATTCCTCCTAGGCTTTATTAATTCTCAGTCAAACATAAATGCCCCAAACACAAAACATCCTTTTGGAAAGTGGCTTATCCCCGGGTTACATCTTTTTTTAACAGACCTAAATCAAATTCATGCTCACCTTATATACCATTACTTATCTTATTTACCATTCTATATTTTCTATATAAACTTCTTCCCTCTTTTCATTCTCTTAATTATATTTTGTTTATTTAATCTTAATTTAGATCATTATACTTGTATCTTTTGTCCATTCTTTTTCAATTATCTATTTATCTCTTCTCTCTAACAAAAAATTTCCCCTGTAATCACTAATTGAAGTATGACGCCTTTCTATCTTTCCCCTAAATTTGACAATTTAAATAATGCATAATTTCCATTCTGATTCTGCGTAGTACATTCTACATGTCACATTTTAATACAAGAAAATAATAAGTTTATAATATAGTTAAGTATATAATTTCCATTCAAATTCTGCTTAATACATTATTTTAAGGTGGGAAAATAAAGTAATAGATTTATAATAACATTTAGACAATAGCAAAATAAACTCTATAGCCAAACCTTAAACGTTTTACACATTCCCTTATATTTTGTTAAATGTTAAAGTCTATCATTATTAAGCATTTTAATGTTTTAATATTTTTAAATCTTATAATATTCCAATTTACTATTTTAAATACAAATACAACAATACTATCTTGTGTACTCTTGCAGAATCTTTTTTTTTTTTATAATTGTACCTTACCTTTTATCTCTGAAAAAGATCTGCTTTTTGCATCGTGTTTCAAGCCTTTGTGGCTTTTTCCCCTTTTTCCCTTCCTTTCTTCTCTGATCTGGCCTTTTTACCTCCCCCCCATCTCCTAACCTTCGCCTTTTAGCTTCCCCTCTCTGTTGTATTCCTCTTTTCTGTAGCTTTCTGACATTATATCGATTTTTCACCTTATTTTTCTCTATCTTGGTTGTTTTCTTAAATTTTAAATTCTCCATTTTCCTTCCCCTCTTATTCTTTTTCTTAATTAAAACTTTCTGTCCATTAAAGATGGCTGCTTCTTCTTCTTCTTCTTCTTCTTCTTCTTCTTCTTCTTCTTCTTCTTCTTCTTCTTCTTCTTCTTCTTCTTCTTCTTCTTCTTCTTCTTCTTCTTCTTCTTCTTCTTCTTCTTCTTCTTCCTCCTCCCAAACATCTTGTTGTTGTATCTGCTGGTAGGTAGAAATCGCCATTTCTAAAAAATGGAAAACAGCTCCCAAAGAGCCCTTGCCTTCTTGTCATTCTTCCTTTAATTTTTCAAATTCCATTTTTAATTCATCCACAGATAATGCCATTTTTCTTTCTTTTTTTAAAAAACAACCCAAAGGTTTTTAATCTTAGAATAATTTCCAAACGTCTCAGAGTCATCAAGCAATCCAAACAGACATGAAATATTTGATCTTCTTCCCTTTGGACTTTCTCCTCTTGGGGCAGTATCAATTACAAGTCTCAAAATGTA
This sequence comes from Pseudonaja textilis, assembly GCF_049901715.1. Lineage (NCBI taxonomy): Eukaryota > Metazoa > Chordata > Lepidosauria > Squamata > Elapidae > Pseudonaja > Pseudonaja textilis. The sequence continues at coordinate 130,105,937 of NC_142008.1, read as the reverse complement.
TTTTAAAGCCTTATTACAATTAGTTTCTGTTCTTATAATCTTCAAGGCATCTCCTCCAACAAAGTCTTAATAAAAAAAAAAAATTTTTTTTAGTCCTCTCCCTTTCCACTTATAACAAAGAGCTTTTGTTTTTTACCTTCTGTAGAAAAGCAGGTTTTTCAGTGTCCATTTGCTATCTCTCCATAAGGAAGGAGAGTGAACTTTCCCTTTTAGAATTTTCATTTGCCGCTTGACAGCCTCCTTTGGAAACAATGTAACGTTGAAAAAGTCAGATTTCCAGGGTATTTAAATGAGTCTTAATGTCCCGGTTCAGCCAGAAAAACTTTCACTTTCTAATTCTTCCTCCTGCACAAATCTTGTCCGGTTGTAGATTTCTTTGTGGTGGCCATTACTGACCGCTGCTCCACCGCCTCTGGAAAAAGGAGTCTAGCCGGCTGGGGAAAGGGGTTGCGATGTCCCCAGACCCCTATCTGGATCTCCTCTATCTTCCGTTACCTCTCCGGGGTAACAACAACCCCCAAATCCAATCGGATTGGGGGTACTTCAGCAGTGAGCGCAGCAGGGACCCGCAGAATAGCGGATTCCTGCTGCCACCGAAGCCTTGCAACCAGAAGTCTATTCATCTTGACTGTTGATATTCTCCTATTAATGACAGTTGTAAGTTTCCCCATTTCGCCAAATCTAGTGCTATCTGCTGCTTAAGTTTGATATAATTATTCTCTTTTAGTGTTCTGCAACTTGCTGTCAAATGTATCCCCAAGTACTTGATCTTATTCGTGACCTGAATTTTCAATAGATCCACCAGTTATTCCTTTTGTCTTGACAGTATATTCTTTGTCAAGATCTTTGTCTTATCTTTATTTATTTTCAAACTAGCCACATTTCTAGTGGGTCTTTTAAAATGAAAACCAGATCATCTCCGAATGCTTGCAACTTAAATTCTTCCTTTTTCATTTTCATCCCTTTTATATCCTTTTCTTCTCTAATATTTCTGTTTAGCACTTCCAAGGTTAACACAAACAACAGAGGTGATAGTGGGCACCTTGTCTTGTTCCTTTTCTTATATCAGTAGAGTCTGTCAGTTCTCCCTATATCATTACCTTTGCCATTTGATTATGATATATAGCTTCTATTGCTTGAATAATTTTTTTTACCAAAGCCCATCTGTTCCAGCTGTAATAACATGAATCACCAATTCATATTATCAAATGCCTTCTGTGCATCTAAAAATATCAAAGCCATTTGTTTTTCAGGATGTGCCTCGTAATATTCCAAAGTGTCCAAGTTTACTCTCATATTGTCTTTAATTTGTCTCTTTGGCAGAAATCCATTTTGATCAGGATGGATAAAATTGTTTAAGATTTTTTAAGTCATTCTGCCAATATTGAAGCAAAAGTTTTATAATCTGTGTTTAGTAAGGAAATAGGTCTATAGTTCTTGATTTGTAGTGGATCGGCCTCCTCTTTTGGGACAAGTGTAAGATAAGCTTCTGACCATGATTGGGTATCTTCTTCTTTAACATATCTTCATTCATAACTTCTAGCAATGGAAGGTTCAACGATTCTTGTAGTGTTTTATAAAATTCTGCTGGAAGTCCATCAAGACCTGGTGCCTTTCCATTGTTTTGCTTCTTAAGTGCTTCAGTTAACTCCATCATCGTTATATTGCTTTCTAACATTGTTTCAATCTCTTTAGGTATCTGGAGTAGATTAGCATTCTGTAAGTACTGTTTAACACTTTCCTCATCAATATTCTCTTGTGTGTATAGTTTCCCATAATAGTCTCATATAATTTCCTTCTTCTCTTTACTACCATAGCAAATTTGGCCTTGGTCATCTATTAATTGCAATATTTTCCTTGATTCTTTCTCCTTTCTCAATTTATATGCTAATCATCTACCTGGTTTATTTGCATCTTCAAAGTAGTTCTGTTTTTCTGTGCTAGTGCTTCTTTTTCTATTAGTCCCATTTTATGTTTTGTTATAACCATTTTTAACTTAATGTCCTTTTTCTGTTGCATTTTCGGTAGTTCTTTTTCAAGTCCTTTATACTCATCCTCTAATGCCTTAAAGGCTAGTCTTTTCATGGTATTTCTTTTCCTTGTATAGTCTATTATCAAGCCTCTGGCATATGCCTTCATTGTATCCCATACGTTCTGCATTGATGTATCTTCTTTTTTGTTGTCTCTAAAGAAGAAAGCCAGTTCTTTCTCCATCCACTGTGTGAAGTCTTTTTCCTTTAATATAGTATTATTTAACGTCCATCTGGATCTTCTTCTTTGTCTTTTCCATTTAATTGTCATTGGATTGTGATCTGCCCAAGTACTTGTTTCAATATTTATTTCTTGAATATTAGCTAACAATTCTGTTGACACCCATATCATATCCATTCTGGACCATGATAAATGTCTATTTGAACAGAAGGTGTATTGTTTAGTCTTAGCATTTCTTTCTCTCCGTGTATCTTTTAAATTTATTTCATCTATCATTTAAAAAAAAATTTAGGGAGAGTCTTTCTGTTTTGCTTTGTTGTTTTCTGTGCTGTGTAGTCCAGTTTATTATCTACAATTCCATTAAAATCTCCCATCATAACTATATTAGCATAGTCCAGTTCAATTATTTTCATATGTAATTTTTTATTAAATTCTTCTTGATTGTCATTTGGGGCATAGATTGCAATCAGGAGTGTTTTCATATTATTGTCCATTATTTCTACCATTAGTATTCTTCCATCATCATCGGTATAGATCAATTTCGCTGGGATAATATCTTTAATGTATAAAACCACTCCTCTTTTCTTGCATTGTGTCAAAGAAGTAAATATTTTCCCTAATTTTGGCTCGTATCAGCAATTGTTCATGTTGCTTTTTGATATGTACTTCTTGTAGGCAGATTGGATCAAATTTTAATTTCTCTAATTTATGGAAAGTTTTCCTTCTTTTAACAGTTGAGTTAAGACAATTTATATTAATTGTAATCAGTTTTTTCTCTTCCATGGTTATATTTTGTAGTTAAGTTTAGCAGTTCTCGTAGATCTTGGTTCACGTTGTTCTTTGACTTCCACCTTTCCGCCTACTGCACCTTCTTTTTTTTCAGTTGCCATTTGGCAGTCCTCTTGGAATTCAATTAATGACATTTCTTTTTCTGCCTCCTCCTCTTTCCCTCCAAAATATTCTGTGTAAAATAATTCAGCTTTCTCAATTGAGTCAATTCTATGTCTCTGTTCTTGCCATGTGAACGTTAAACCTTCTGGAACCAGCCATCTATAATTCACCTCTTTTTTAAGTAGAATTTTGGTCAGAAATTAGTATTCTCTTCTCATCTCTCTCACTCATCTGGGTACTTGTTTCAGGACCACAATCTCCTTGTCTTTATATTTCAATGTTTTCTCTCTTGCCACTTTCAATATTTGCATTTTAATGGCTTTCTTTGTAAATCTGATGCGAACTTCTCTTGGTAAGCTATTTCTCATTGCATATCTTGTGAAGACTCGATAAACCTCATCTACTCCATCCATCATCTTCTCTTTAGTTATTTCCAAAGCTTCAGCCAAAATTTCTATCATTGTCTCAGCTAGGTTTTGTCCCTTTTCTTCCTTTATATTTTGGAATCTGAGATAAAATTCTGATCTGTCCATCTCCCATCTCAACATCCCACTTTTATCTTGTTCAACCATGGTTAATCTGCTATCAATATCTCCAATCTTCTTATCTCTTTGTTTATCTTCTTCTTCAATTTTTTGGAATCGCTCATCATACTTCATTATCATTTGTTTAATGTTCTCCACCTTTTCATCAGTTTTTCCTGTTCTTTGTTCAATGTTCTCTGTTCTCTTTTCAATATTCTCTGTTCTTATTTGAATATTTTGAATTCCTTGCATAATCATCTGCAGGGTCACTTTTTCCTGTTCTTTTTCTTGCTGTAACATTTTTCTTGCTGTATTGAGTGTTGTCCTCCAGATGGTGAAGGGGAAGAAGTAAGAGTTGAGGAACCAGGGGCTGTTAGTTTCCTACTCATTTCAGACAATTCAAAATCTTCAGGTTCCTCTAGACCTTAATCCACTTGTGAAATAACCAATTGTAATTCCAAGTAAAAATAGTGGGGAAAAAGAAGCCAAATAATAACAATAATAATAATAATTAAAAAAAAATTCTTTAGGTTCTTGTATACCTTAATCCAACCGATTGGTTAGATAGCAGTAAAAACTCAAAAATGGAAGAAAAGACCATAAACACACACAAAAAAGAAAAAATGGTTAAATCCTGAAAAAAGGAGGAAAAGTAAAAAATAAAAAACTAAAGAAGAGAAAAGAAAAGTTCTTCAGGTTCTTCAACATCTTAATCCAATTAGAAAGTCTCAGGTATAAAAGGATGCGTAAGAAAAAAAAGAAAGCCACAAAAAAAAACCAGTATGGAAGGTAAATAGAAACAAAAGATACAAGGGAGGGAGAGAGAAAAAGGAAAAGAGACTACTCCCTTAAAAAAAAAAAAAGGAAGGAAGGAAATCATTAATACTAAAGCTTTTCCTTTAAAATAAAATGCAAATGTAAAAATTAGACTTCAAAAACAAAAGGAAAGATAAAAACAAGTTCCAAAAGGCCAAAAATCCAAATAACTATTACAAAAAGTAAGCTAGTAAGGAGGGGATTTATTAAAGTAAGAAATAGCCCAGCTTAAAAAAAGTAAAAAGAGCACACTGCATCTTGTTTGGTTTTCCAAGGCTTTTGTTAAAATTTATAACTCCAGAGTCTTATCACCTTTTTTTTCTATAAACTTCAACACCAGACTCCAGCTATTGATGGAAACCCAGAAGGGCACCTGCAATAATACTCTCCCATTCTCTTCCCTCTATCTTATCAAACAGGCAATGTCCTTGAAAAAAAGTCTCAGTTCTTTCTCAGCTTTGTCTGGTCAAGAAAAAAAAGAGGTAGAATATTTCCAAGCCTCTAGTTGGCAGTGTTACAAAGTTTCTTCTGCTTTCACTTTCCCCCTCTTTTTCCAAACAAGATATAATAAAAAATTAATTAAAAAGGAAAAAAGATATTTAAAAAGATGACTAAAAGGGAGTTTCTAGCCTAGAATATTATAAAGTCAAAAAGGAGAGAAAGAATAGGTGGAAGAAGAAGAAATATCAATCCAGTTTCAAAATATAAAATCATGTGTAGAAAATCCAGAAATGAGAAAAAATAAAAATATTACTTTGACTTCCTGTTTAAAATTGCCGCTTAATCACTTCTGTCAAAACTTTTACAGATTCTTTCTTTTCCTTAGTGTGTCCTTTCAAATCTTAAAGTAAAGAAAAAGTTCTTACCAAACCGGCACACTTTCTCTTTCCGTTCTCTTTCATTTTGGAGCTGTCCCAACTTCAGCAGCTTTAATGGCTGTCTCTTTGCTGCTGGCAAAAAGAGTTTCTCCTGGATCTACCAGGTACTTTGTGGTGTCCCTGGGATCGATAGAATGCACTCTTTACATTCACCATCTCTTTGGGACGGTCTAGATCCATTTGGACCATCCAGGAGCAAAGATATTGTTAGCGATCTCAGACCTCCAAAATCGCATGCCGTATTCTTGCAACTCCAGCTCCACCTTCTCCTTGAGTTTGTATCTATTGTGTGCTCTTGTGTTATTATGGTTGAAGCTGAAGTATTCATTGACAGGTAGGACATTGCAATGTATGATTTTATATACCATACTTAGATCAGATGGAAGATGGCGTAATTCAAGGTTTTCTAGGTCTAGAATTTCAAGTCTGGTGGCATAAGGTATTCTACAATGAGTAGAGGAGTGGAGAACTCTTCTTGTGAAATATTTCTGGACTTTCTCAACTGTGCTAGTATCAGATACGTAATGTGGGTTCCGGACTGATGAGCTGTATTTGAGTATTGGTCCAGCAAATTGTTTGTATGCTCTAGTTATTAGTGTAATATTACCAGAGAAAAAGCTTTGTAAGATTAGGTTAACAACTCTTAACGCCTTTTTGGCTGTGTAGTTACAGTGGGCTCTAGCACTTAGGTCATTTGAGATGAGTACTCCAAGATCCTTGGCAGAGTTTGGATCATCAACAAGGTCTTGACTATTCAGCCTGTATTTTATTTTTATTTAATCCTGTGGACCATGGCCCACCAGGCACACCTGTCCTCCACTTTCTCCAGGAGTTTGCCCAATCTTATGTTCATTGCGTCAATGACACTATCTCACCATCTTGTCCTCCACCACCCCATTCTTTCGCCTTCAATCTTTCCCAACATCAGGGTGTCTTCCAGCAAGTCTTCTCTCTTCTCATTAGGTGGCAGAAGCCTTCAGTTTCAGTATCTGCCCTTCCAAAGGGTGGGGGGATTCCTTAGGACTGACTGATTTGATCTCCCTGTAATTCAAGGGACTCTTAAGAATCTTCTTCAGCACTACAATTCAAAAGTATCAATTTGGGGGCATTCAGCCATCCTAAAAATAGAATAGAATAACAGAGTTGGAAGGGACCTTGGAGGTCTTCTAGTCCAACCCCCTGCTTAGGCAGGAAACCCTACATCATTTCAGACAAATGGTTGTCCAATCTCCTCATAAAAACTTTCAGTGTTGGAGCATTCACAGCTTCTGGAGGCAAGTTGTTCCATTAGTTAGTTGTTCTAACTGTCAGGAAATTTCTTCTTAATTCTAGGTTGGATCTCTCCTTGATGAATTTCCATCCATTGCTTCTTGTCCTGCCCTCAGGTGCTTTGGAGAATAGCTTGACTCCTTGATCTTTGTGGCAGCCCCTCAAATATTGGAGCACTGCTATCATATCACCCCTTCTTTTCATTATTCCAGCAATCTCAGCAACCATTCTGTATATGTTTTAGCCTCCAATCCCCTAATCATCTTTGTCGCTCTTCTCTTCACTTGCTTTAGATCAGAATTCTCCAAACTTGGCAACTTTAAAACTTGTGAACTTCAACTCCCAGGATTCCTCAGCCAGCTATACTAGGCTCAGCCAGGAATTCTGGGAGTTGAAGTCCACAAATCTTAAAGTTGCCAAGTTTGAGGACCCCTGTTCTAGATTCTCAACATATTTTTTTTTTACAAAACTGGATGCAGTATTCCAAATGTGGCCTTACCAATGCATTATGGTCAAAGTATTATGGCTGCATTATGGTCAAACTCTCAGTCATACATTACTATTGGGAAAACCATAACTTTAACCATTTATACCTTTGTCAGCAAGATGATGTCTCTGCTTTTTAATATGCTCTCTAGCCTTATCTGAGGACTTACTAGCACCTTTCCCAAAACCATCTTCCATCAGAAATGCCCCACTGCCTTCCAGAATGATTGGGTGATGATTGGTCAATGCAGGCAATAATAAATGGGCACAGATCTAATGTGAGAATTAAGTATGCCCCCTCCCACAAAAACAGTGGAGAAATAGGAAGACATTTCAGTTCCCCCCCCTTCCATTCCTTCCTCAGATTTTTCTGTCTGGGATCTTATGGCGACCACCCATATTGTCACTGACTCTGCAGTGTTCAGCCACCTTTTTTTTTTTTAAACAAGAGGATCTGGCAACATTTTTTGTGGCTCCAGGAAAGGTTTGATCAGATGATGTGTATTGGTCATGTCACTAATGCAAAACTTTCTATCTCACACCTGAACCCCATTTTTGTGCACAACCACAAAAGGTAAGGTGTCTTTTTAATCAAACATCTGGAAACATAGCTGCCCAGAATCAGGTACCAGATGGGTGGCCAACGAATTGCCTAAATAAATAAATATCACAGTATTTTTGTGGCAATGATGTGCTTTGCCACTGCCTTTTTTTTTTGTTCAGTGTCCCAGTCCAACGCTACTCCCACCAAGTTGAATCCTGCTTCTTTTTGAATCAGTACAGGCCATCTGGGTACTGCCCAAACTTTCAGCTTATTACCACTGTATTCACCTCTTCTATTTCATATGTCTCTGAACTCCCCTTTAATGATCTCTCTTCCTTCTTTACACACACCAAAAATAGCACACACATATTGTAATAAAGATCTTAAGGTACTAGAAGCTTCTGTTGTTTCCCTGCAACATAAAAATGAAAGCCAGCCTACTTCAATCTGGGTGTAGCTTCTGGAGGTTTATTCTCAACATACTTTGGCAGAAGATACAGTTTTGTGGTTCCCTCTAAAACAACTCCCTCGATAGCAATTCCCATGACTACATTTCAAAATGTAGTTTCAGATGAGCTTCAAGAATCTGAAGTATGGTTCTCTCACCCTAGCTATGGCTGAGAAGATCTCACTTGCCTCTCCCAGCATCTGGCAGCTCTTTTGCAGCTGTCCTGCCCAGCTGTGAAAACATCTGGATGATAAATGACTCTGGCAACCCCCCCCCTCCCTTCATTCACTTGTAAACGGAGAATCCCATAGGTCAGGATCAATCAGGAAACTTTGGAGTCAGGGTGTTAATTAGGCAATTAGGAGGATTCAAGGGGTGGGCGCAGAAAGAGATTCAGCCACCACTCTTAATGAAGTCTGAGATGGAGTTGGGAAGTGGACATAAGTGGGAGAAGATTTGGCTGGGCAGCTCTAGCTCTGAAGGGGGAGCAGGCGAGGACTGGGGAGGCATCTAAGCCTGGAAAAGGAGAGCTGAGAGTTTGAATAGCAGGGGAGGCAGAAGGAGGGCTTGGGTAGTAGAGGGGTCCTGACAGAAATAGCTGGAAGGTATGTAAAGATGGGGCATCCCAAGGCTGAGCCTACGTCTGCTACTTCTTTCCTGCAGCTCCCCTGCTACCAGCCCCAAACCCCTCCCCTCTTGAGGTGTGAATGTGCCATTTGGGGTCTCACTTCAAAGAGCCTTGGCGGAATCATAAATACAAGCCCCCAACCAGGGGCGCTTCAGGGAAAGAGAGGATTTGGAGGTGGACACATCCCAGACTTGCTTCAAGAGACCAAGCCAAGGAGACCTGGCTTCCAGCTCCTTAAACAGCTCCTACCTTTCTGTCTCTGAGCCCTCCCTCCCTTCCTCCCTTCTCTCCCCAAGCCACATCCAACTTTGCACCCCAAACCAACCTTCCAGCCTCTAGGCTTTCTCCTCTACCCCCCACTCTCAAGGCAGGAGCCCTGGCTTCCAGCCTTACCTGTTCCCATCCACAAGACCCCCAGTCCCTTCCCAGAGAAGCTAGTCCTAGCCTCCAGGCTTCTGTTCATCCCTCATGTACCACCCGTCAGAGATGTTCCCCCAGTATGGGAGCTCCTATGCTCTGCGACCACCACCCCCTCCTGGAGCTGCTTATCCCCAGAGTCAGGCACCCCAATATGAAGCCTTCAGATACTCAGGTGAGAAACTGGGAGAGGATCTGGCAAAGCGGTGGGGGAAGGAAAAACTGGTTCATGGTAAAGCCATGAATGGAAGGGAGCGAAAAATCCTGGTGGGTATTGTGGGCTCAAGAACATCTTCATTTAACCATTAGGCTCCAGGGTAGCCTGATCCAGAGCCAGGCAGCCTATCTACCTCACAGGGCTGTTGTGTGAAAGGGAGCAGGATAGAAGAAAAAGTATCTGTGCCTTCTTGTGAGTGGCTCTTGAGATGTGACTGTGTGACTGTGACAGACATTTAAGGAAGAAGATGGGAATTAAGTATCTCTGAAAAAGTTTCAGAGAAAGTTAAGAAGCAGAAACCTGACATGGAGAAACTTTCTTCTTGTAGAAGAAACTAAAGTAAAACCAACGTTTTGGAAGCTCTTTGGGAGAGAGGGTGGTAGCCGGGATGTTTAAGCTAAGAGGGTTAACAAGCCGATTCCAGGATGCAACTATATCAGAATAGAATAGTGGAACAAAAACGTTTATATTGTAAAGCTGCCAAGAGTAATTGGATATGAGATGGGTGGCGAATAAATTTCATAAATAAATAAAATCAATCCAGAATGGGTGAGCTGGAATCAGATAATGATGAGAATTAGGAGCTTAGGCTATTATTATCTGTGGGAAAAGTGGGACTTACATTAAAAATAAAAAAGGAAGGGAAGTCCACTAGGCACCCATGAGGATGAGGATGGTCCTGGGATGAAGGGGAAGCAACTTGTTTTTTAGACAAGCCAGTAGGAGGTCAGGGAAGATCAGAAAGGGAGCTGAGAGAGATGGAGAATTCCCATAAATTGTTGGCTTTTACTCACCCACCCCCATCAGCTGGATATTTAGCACCCAAGACCAACTGGTCAGGGAAGAGGTGGAGGGGGGAGAGAAGAAAACGGGCGGAAACCAGCAGGAGAGTGACAAATTCCTTGATGATGCCCCTCAGTAATGCCTGCAACCCCCTCCTTCCCCTTACTCCACATGGCTCAACTGCCAATGCCCCTCAGTTTTCTTAACCCTCCTCTCAGGTCTCTTTTCTCCACTTCTTTGTCACCAGAGCTGGAATCTGCTCCCAAATTGGAAGGTTTCTTCCCAGGTTTGGACCCCCCTGGCCGCCTCCTGCCCCCAACCCCTGGCCTCCCTTATGGGACATCTCAGACACTCCCAACAGGTCCCCCAACAACTGCACAGCTACCCCCTGGAGTACGGATGAGCCTGGAGAACAGTGAGCTCTGGAAGCGGTTCAGTGGCATTGGCACCGAGATGATAATCACCAAAGCAGGCAGGTGAGATACTGGTCCATCATATCTCTCTCTCTCTCTTCTCTCTCTCTCTCTCAGGGATCAGTCTTGGAACTGTGTAAATTAGAGCTTCAAATGACTTTTCTTCTGTCCTAAAATTAAAACTTCTGCCCAATAGACAGACATCGTAATCTTATCCTTCCCTACTCTGAAGTAAGACTTTTTAAGTCCAGTGGGTTTTGCTTTTATGTAAATGTATAGAGAATTATGACTGCAATCTAAACCATTTTTAACATGCTAGCTTTGCAATGTTTTTCCCCCTTTTCACTTAGACCTGACCATCATGCAAAAAGAATAGGATATTGTAAAGAAAACTTTGTTTATATAATTCACCAGGTTAGGGATCTATGACCATTACACATATTGATGAATGAAATAGCTTGCAAATGGGATTTTACAAATTCATCAAGGGTAAGCAATTTGAAGCTACCTGCTGTGTTACTGAACAGAGGGCTAGTCTTACAGCAGAAGTCTCCAAATTTGGCAACTTTAAGATTTGTGGACTTCAACTCCCAGAATTCTCTAGCCAGCATATCAGGTTGAGGAATTCTGGGAGTTGAAGACCACAAGTCTTAAAGTTGCCAAGTTTGCGGACCCCATCTTAGAGGCTTGAATGGTCCCTTTTAATTCTCAATTTCTAATGTTTTAAATGAAGCCTCCATGTTCAAAGGCAGTATACCTGCATTGTGCTCATGTTGTAAGTTTTATTTAGGACAGTGATAGAAAATAATTTACTTGATTAGACTGTTAATATAATCTAGGAAGGCTCTTGAAATATTAAGAGAAATAAATCTCTGTTCCTATTTAGTTTTTGCTGAATTATTATTAAAAAAACAATGTTTTGAGAAACAAATGTACCTTCTGGGTTACCAGAGACTAACAGGGAACCTGAATTGAATATTGTGAAAAGCCCTTTTTATCTTTAATTTCTAGTGTAAAAAAATGTTTCCTAACCTTGAGTCTCCAACTGTTGGATCATTTTAAGTCACTGCAACCTGGAATTAAGGAGAAAGTTCTTCACAGTGAAGACAATTAACCAGTGGAACAGCTTTCCTTCAGAAGTTGTAGGGGCTTCATCAATGGGGGTTTTAAAGAAAAGACTGGACAGCCACCTATCTGAAATGGTATAGGGTCTCCAGCTTGAGCAGGGGGCTGGACTAGAAGACCTCCAAGGTCCCTTCCAGCTCTATTCTGATTGATTGATTCACTGATTGATTGACTGACCAGAGATGAACTGATTTGGAGACAAACCACTTTGGGAATTTATAGTAATTGTATGACACCCATATGGATGAGTGAAGTGAGAAAATAACTAGAAAGCCTACATCCCAGGAAAGCTGGAAAAGAGTAGTTACTGCCCTAGGAATTGAGTGAGAGAATTTTGTATGTTTTCAGCTTTCCAAGGAATAATCAAAAGCCATTTGTTCTGCATAGGATCTTAACATTATCTCACTACAGGCAGTCTTCAATTTACAGCCATTCGTTTAGAAACTATTCAAAGTTACACTGGCACTGAAAAATGCTACTTAGTACAACCGGTCCTCGCACTAACAATGGTCACGGCATCCCCATGATCAAAATTCGGGCACTTGACAACCAAGATGTGTTTACAACCATTGTAGCATCCCACTGTCATGCCATTTGCAACCTTCACAGTTGGCCTCCCATATGCATTATCAGAGGGAGAAACCAGACTTGCTTAAAGACTGTGATTCACTTAACAGCTGCTTAATGTCTTGGCAAAAAAAGGTCATAAAATTGGGCACAACTTACTTAACAACTGCTTTGCTTAGCAACAGAAATGATGATCCCAGTTTGGCTACAAGTCAAGGACTATCTGTACATCAAGCAAGTCAGAGATGACATTTCAAGGGCTAAATGTGGGACAGTCCGTTTGTCTTAATATGTAAATGGAGCCAAATAATATGATTTGGACCCATCCACTCATCCTGTGCTATTTGAACTTTCTAGAAATTTTGGAACAAAATAAGGATATGGGTGCAAGAAATAACTGGGGAAAAAATAGAACTTAAACCTGAAGTGTTCCTATTAGGGATAATTATATGTAATTACAAGAAAGAAATTGAATACATAATAATACATATATTGACAGCAGCTAGAATAACGTATGCTCAAAACTGCAAATCAGAGAGTAGTCCCACAGCTAATACGCTGATTTAAAATATTATGGATTGCGCAGAAATGAATAAACTTACAATGGAACTGCAGGAGAAGGAAGAAAGAATGCTATACAGTCTGGGAGAAATGGTATGTTTGGTTAGATAACAGGAATAAAAGATAATGCAAAATGTAAGTGTAATTGGTATGTGTGTGTGTGTGTGTGTGTGTGTGTGTGTGTGTGTGTGTAAATGAATATGGAAAAGCCGATGTCACAATGTATTGCAAAAATTGTAAATATGATTTGTTTTTAAAATTGTTAAACTTTAATGAAGTTTATTTTTTTAAAAAAGAACTTTCTAGAACTCAGCTACAGCATGGTGGGAGTGTGATTAGAATTAGCTATCACCAGCCTTGAGTTGAGATGAATCACATTTTCTTCTTCTGTGTCACAGCCCTTTCCTCCACAACTTGAATCTTCTAATCCATGTTTTAATCCCCTTCCAGGAGGATGTTTCCACAGCTAAAAGTTTCAGTCACAGGCTTGGATCCTGAAGCTAAGTACCTACTGCTGGTGGATGTCGTTCCTGTAGGAGGTTCCCGCTACAAGTGGCATGGCAAAAAGTGGGAAGCCAGTGGCAAGGCAGAATTACCACCTCCAGACCGGGTTTATATCCATCCTGACTCACCTGCATCAGGTGCCCACTGGATGCGCCAACCTGTATCTTTCCATCGGCTGAAGCTCACCAACAATACCCTGGATCCTCATGGACATGTATGATTGGGAACTGGGACCAGAGAAAAGAGAGATGGGGAAGAGGGGATATATATCCAGGAGACAATAATTGATAGAGTATACTTACATCCCAAATAAAACGATTTAGAGAAGGAACACATGTGGGAGGATCTTTTAGGCCGCTATGGGGAGTTATGGGGGACAGCCAATATCCAGGTTTTTCTGAATCTGATGCCAAAAATGAAGCAAAATCTTCCCAAAGGAATACTACATTCTGAAATTCGAAGAACATAAATTCTATAGCAAACACACAGTATTTAAACTTAGATTTTGTTGATAATGTGTTGGATGATTATAAAAAAATGTTCATGGATATAAGGCAAGAAACAACTTAGCTCACCAAAATCCCTCTACAGAAATGACTTGGGGTTATTTTTTTGCAGGTTGACACGCCTAGATGCTTAATCTTTCTTTTAAATTCAAAGTGAAGTCATATTTAAGGAGAATGAATCATGCAATTATGATCACATGTTGTGCTTTTCCCACAATGACAGCATGCATTGACAGTTCGGTTTTGCAGAGAACTAAAATGGAAAGTGGAAGAACATGAGATGGTCAGGTAAATAATGCCCCATGTTGATTCTTCTGTTCTTAGTTGATCGTTCATTCCATGCACCGTTACCAGCCCAGAGTACATGTGGTGGGAGCTGGAGGGCGCCGCGGAGCAGGCAGTGGCTGTGCTTCCTTCACCTTTCCTGAGACACAGTTTCTGACTGTCACAGCCTACCAGAACCCACAGGTGAAAGAACAAGAGCAGGGGTTTTTTTTTAAAAAAAAATGTTATTTTTAAATACTGTAGACTTATTCTTATTTGTAGGGTCTATGATATCCCTAGACTGCTTGTCCCTCATTGTTTCCCTCTTTTGATACCAGAGATAGATAGATAGATAGATAGATAGATAGATAGATAGATAGATAGATAGATAGATAGATAGATAGATAGATAGATAGATAGATCCTCACAGTCCGGTAACCTTTGTTATTTATATTTCCTATACATTCACTTTCTAGGGTTTCTTAACACTCTCTTTCTGCATATTTTCCTGTTCTTTTACCCTTTGACCTCCTCATCCAAGCCAAATCTTTTCAGAATGAAACCTCTCCTGGCAGTCTTACAGCCTTAAATGTGCCTCTTTCCTGCCTTCAAATTTTATTTTTCTAACAATTTCAGATCGCAGCACTTCGGCTCTTTCTGTTATTCACAACAATGTACTTTTTAGTATAAACATGTCTGCAGCAAAGTCTAATCCCTACTCCCAATAGCTTTTCAATATTTTTCACCAGAGTTTCTCATTGTCACCAACTTTAAGCTGTATGGACTTCAACTTTCCCAGCATGCTTGACTAGGGAATTCTGGGAGTTGAAGTTCACACATCTTAAAACTGCTGAGTTGAGAAACGATGCTTCACATCAGGGCTGTGAAACTCATGGCCCATCACGCTCTGGCCACACCCACTCCCAGTTTAGCGGAGGGGAAAAAAGTCACCATACGTCACATGATGCCGACGTAACGCCCTGAGTTTGACACTCCTGCTTTACATCATCATAGTCTTTCACACTACGAAGAGTTTATGTGACTTATTTTGTTCATTTTAGCTGGTTTAGAAAAGCTAATTGAATTGGGAACATGATCTTTAATAATATTTCAAATGTAGGGGTGTCAAACAAATTTCATTGAGGGCTGCATCAGGGTTGTGTTTGACCTCGGAGGGTCGAGGAGTGGGTCATGGTTGTGGCTGGGGGCGTGGCTATGGTGGGTGTGGCCAGCTTGACGTCACTCATGTCAGGGGCACCTGTAGAGGCCAAGTGCTAAGGCGGGACTTCACTGAGATCATCCCTCATTCTTATTATAATCTTTCCTTCCTTCCCTTTTTTCCTTCTCTCTTCATTCTCCTTTCTTTTTCCTTCCCCTCTTCCCCTATTTTTCTTTCCTTGCTCTCTTCCCTTCTTTGTCTTTCCTCTTTCCCTTTCTTCTTTCCTGTCCCTTCTTGCATGCTCAAATGCAAAAAGGGAAACATTTCTCCTTTTATTTTGTTTTTAGTTTGTTTTGCTATCCCTCTGCCAGTGAAAATGGAGCCTGTGGGTGTGTGCGCAGCCCCCATGCACCCTGTTTTCAGCCGCAAAGACCTCTTGTAGCCCTCTGCCAGCAAAAACAGCTGGGCGAGGGGGCAGCCACAGGAAGATTTTAATAAAAAAAATAAATCCCGAAGAGATGCTGAAAACTGGTTGCTGGAGGGGCAGAAATAACCACCTCACCTTAATATGCAAAGCCACTTCAGAAACGTAATTTCCCCAAAGAGAAACACAGAAAATGTCTCCGGGGGGCTTCAGATAAGCAGCTATCCCCATGTTTTAAAAGGAACAATATTTGTTTTATTTGCTCCCTCCCTTTGTTGGCTGCAGCTACCTAGAGACCCAGAAAAAACAGATATTGTCAAAGAGTTGGGAATATTGTTAAGACCTTTATATCTTTATTTATTTATTTGTTGCTCGCCTTTATTGTTTTTATAAATAACTCAGGGTGGCGAACATATCCAATACCCATTCCTCCTCTTATTTTCCCCATAACAGCAACCCTGTGAGGTGGGTGGGGCTGAGAGAGAGTGACTGGCCCAAAGTCACCAAGCCAGACTTCATGCCTAAGGCAGGACTAGAACTCATTGTCTCATGGTGATTGGCCCAAAGTCATCCAACCAGCTTTCAAGTCTAATGCAGGACTAGATCTCACAGTCTCCTGATTTCTACGTCAGCACCTTAAGTACCACATCAAACTGGCTTAGACCTCTCTCTAGGAAGTCTCCCGATGTGCTGATTGGTATCTAAATCTACTGTGGGCAAAAGCCATTGACAACATTATAGTTTGTACAGGTTGCTATTCTAAACATATATTATTCTTTCTTTTTTTCCCCCAAAGTTTTTTTATTTTTATTTTTTACATATCTCTTCACTTGAGCAACGTGGTTCCAGATTACAATATTTATACATAGTCATAGTTATATTTTCAACTTTCTTAATTAATATCATCTCAAATTATTATCCATTCAACTAATCCTTAGATAAATTTCCCTTTCATATTTCAATTCATTAATTCAATATCAAAATCATTTCATCCTCACATATATTTTCAATTCTTTATCCTCTATTATTTCCATTTTCAGCTTACCCTCTATTTTGTTACATTATGTATTGTTATCATCTATAACTTTCTCAAGACTAATATATAATTAGACAGTCAATGAAAGAAAAAATGAGTAAAAGTAAAGTAAGATTAATACATTTGGGATCCACATGGTATATCCCCCCATCTACAATATATCTTATATATATTCCAGAGATATTCATCATTTCATATTTTTTTCTTTGTTTCCACTGAGCCAAAATTATATTACATTTATTATAAATATTTTATATTCCCACATAATTCCTTCTAGTTCATTATGTTTTCTATTTTCTCATATCCTTTGTATAATCAATTGCATTTTCTATTACATGTATACCACAAAGAAAATAAATAAAAACAGAGTTAATTTCCCCTTTTACTTCCCTTTAACCCATTTCAACCTATAGCGTTTATGTAATGCTAATTCACATTTTTTGAACATAATTAATACCAGATTTTTGCCTGTCATAATATTCTGTTTTCCTAATATCATTAGCATATTTTAGAATATATATATGGCATTCAGCTTTGTTTGGGTATTTTCCCACGTCATTGTAGTTGTGCTTTTAAAGTTGTAGCAACGTTTCGGCAGAATCTCATCTGCAATGAGATTCTGCGAAACATTGCTACAACTTTAAAGCACAACTATAATAACGTGGGAAAATGCCTGAACAAAGCTGAATACCATACATGTAAGTACCATAAAACTTAAGAAATATATATATATGTGTGTGTGTGTGTGTGTGTGTGTGTGTGTGTTGTGTGTGTAGCAACGTTTCGGCAGAATCTCATCTGCCATCATCAGACTTTTGTATTGTGTTCGTTAGACGAACACAATACAATATATATTTGTATGTATGTATGTATGTATGTACATGTATGGTATTCAGCTTTGTTCGGGTATTTTCCCACATCATTATAGTTGTGCTTTTAAAGTTACAGCAACGTTTCAGCAGAATCTCATCTGCCATCATCAGGCTTCTGTATTGTGTTTGTCTGTTCGTCTACCCGAACAAAGCTGAATACCATACATATAAATACCTGCAAAAACTTACACACACACACACACACACACACACACACACACACACATATATATATGCACACACACACACACACACGCACACAAATCCATCCTTCCTCATTTTGCTCATCTATAATTATCTAATAATCTTAAAGTAATTCCCAGTAAGTTATAAACTTCAAATCTCCCACGTCTATATTTCTTATGAAAAATACAAAGATACATTCCCATGTGGTATCCCCCTTTTATGCTACATTTAACCCTTATCTCTAAATCTCCCAGCCTTGTCATTTCTCTTAGCTTTAGTCAGCTTTCCCTTTGCTAAGTTTTCCTGGCCTTTCCTCTTTATCCCTCTTTTTTCCTCTAATATTACTTTTATTTCCATCTGCCAGTCCCCCGTCTTTCCTCCCACCCTTTCCTTTTCTCTTTTTTTGAAATTTCTTCTTGTACATCTTCTTCTTTTGCTTACTCTTGGGAGCTTTTCTTTTTTATTTATTATCTCTATCATCAATGTCTTAGTTTTAGTTCCTTTTATGTCTTTTGGCAATGTTTCTGAATCTTCATATCTATCTTGGCTGTTTTCCTCTTCCTTTGGCTCCCCCTCTCTAAGGTTCCTTTGTTCTGCTATAAATTGCATTATGTTTTCTGCCGGTATGTCCAATAGTCCCCTTCTTTCTTTTAACATTTCTTTCACAGATTGCAGTTCCAACTTAAATTCTTTGCTTGCTTCTTCCATTTTTTTAATCAATTGTGTTATTTTTTTATTTTATTAAAGTTAATTGTAATCCTTGCCAAGAGACTCCACTTATTTCTCTTTTCCTTATGGGGTCTTTCTATTTCCTTTGCACAGTCAACCCCCAACAGTCTCAAGATATTGCCTTCGTTTATCCTCTTGCTGCAATCTCCCCTTTTTTCTCTTAAGCTTCCAGAGTTCTTGTTCTGTTAAAGTCTTTTATTTCATATGTTTTCTTATTCACTCATTTAAAAGACCAGTAATTTTCCGCAAAGTCATCCAGGAAAAAATGTCTTGTACCATTAGGTGGCGCTCTATAGTGCTTCCACTTTTCAAAGTTTTAATTTCGTTTTAGCTCTTTTATAGTCCAGTTTTTATTTACCTTATATTGTCCTCTTGTTTTCCATTCACCGCTGTTATACTCTCAAGCGAGGAATCCTTCTTTCTGCTTTTCAGGGTTATTAAAACAAAAAGTTCAGCTTCTCTTATCTGGTTACACGCTGCTCACCACTTCACCACTCCAGCACACGTTTAAGTCCCAGTAGCTTCCCATCTTCAGAGCAGCCATTAAAACTGCCGTTTCTCCCTGTCTTCCAGGGGAGTATACCAAGCCAGGGAGGGGAGATGCAGCTCCCCTCAACTCGGCTGGCAGTCTCCACCTCTTCCTCCACCCTTCTGAGGTGGGTCTGATGGTTCCGGTGCCATAGGGACACCCCCACCACCACCCCCAACAGGGTAAGCATAGATCGAAGCCGCGCACGATTGTGGTCTCCGTCTGTCCTCGACAGAAGTGCCACTGGAAGTCATACATTATTCTTTCTTGTCCCTCTTGTTTTCAGTTTAGCTAGGATACCTCCCAAATCACATTTTTATCATCTTCTCTTTCATTATGCTATATGTGGCCTCCAAGAACGTATACATGTACACATTTTGCACACAGAAGCAAAAATTTAAAATCCTACCACTCAAACAAGACTGTGAGTAACTTAATTTTATGCTTCTTTCAGAAGTAACCCAGAACTGGATGGAAAAAAATAAAGCAGAATGTATTTATTACTATAGATATGTATGGTGACTTCTATTCCTTAGAGTTAAAGTATACATTTCTTATTTCTTTCACTCCTCACTGTCCATTCAGATCACTCAGATGAAGATAGAAAGCAATCCCTTTGCAAAGGGCTTCCGTGAGAATGGTATGAACAGCAAAAGGTGAGCAGGAAGAAATCAAAACCATAACATTGGTTCGGGTCTCCTGATGTTTCCCACTGCAAAAGATGTCCTTCTAACAGATAATCAGAGTTGAAAGGGACCTTATGGGTAATCTAGTCCAACCCCCCACCCAAGCGGGAGACCCTACGCCATTTCTGACAAATGGCAGTCCAATCTCTTCTTGAAGGTCTCTAGTGATGGCGCTCCCACAACTTCCGAGGGCAACTTCTGTTCCATTGGTTGATTGTTCTCACTGTCAGAAAGTTTCTCCTTATTTGCAGGCTAAATCTGTCCTTGTTCAGCTTCCATCCATTATTCCTTGTCTGGCCTACAGGCACTAGAAGGCTGAGGCTGAGGGGCATTGTAGTCCCTCTATGGATGGCTGTAGAGGTTGTGGCCTGGCATCAGAAATTTCATTCCAACAACAAGCTGAATTGTCAGAACCAAAATGCTAAGACTCTAGAAAGCAGGTGGGGCGGAGTTTCCTAGACAAACAGTCTGCAATTGCATGATCCATGAAAGGTGTTTGAGCCCTGACTGCTATTTTACCAAATCTTATTATGATCCATTATAAAAATACAGGGAGCGTGAGGCCAGAATCAAAAGGAAGATGAAGATTAATGAATGCGAAGCAAACCAGGGTGAAAGTGGTGAGAAAAACATGGGTATCTTATTCTGTCTCTAACTGCTTAAATACTCTTTCTAACTTCAGCTTCTCCCTCTTCGGTGGAGGCATGTTTGCAGACTGTGGCTCAAAAAATAAAAAAGGCAGTTATGATGATGCAATGACAGGCCCACCTGTTTTTAGGTGCACTATATGTAATTCTTATGTGATTCTTCATTCAGGACTAGTCAAGGCTGGCCTGCTGAAATTCTGTGATTAATCAACATTAAATAAAATAACCCCAGCAACCTCCTTAGGATCTCACTATGTCAAAATGATGAGCTTTATCCCTTGGGGATGTATGCAATGTTGCAATGCATGTAAGAAATGGCTGAAACTTGCTTTGTGATGCCTGATGTTTTCAACTGATCTCTGATCTCCTTCACTTGCAGATGCTCCTGTATCCTTATAACCCTGATTCTAGATCAGAGCTGGAGAACTATAGCCCTTTTATGACTTGTGAACTTCAACTCCCAGGATTCCTGGCATGGCTGGATCAGGAATTCTGGGAGTTGAAGTCCACAAATCAAAAAGGTGCCATAGTTCCCCTGTTCTAGATAATTGACCAAATGCCTACATCTCCCATCTCTTTCCTAGGTATCCATCATTTAGCCTATGCACACATTCGATAATCCCATCTTGCTTGCTTGCTTTTCTAATACCCTTCGATACTCTAAAAATTCTTCCCAAAGCCCCTTTCTTCATTTTCTTCTCCTACATCTGCAATTATCCCCTCCTTTTTCCTTGAAAGTAGTCTTATTAATTTGAAGTGAAATAAGCTTTCCAGAAGAATCTCACTTATACAAACTAGTTTAGTTTGTTTATTTACAGGGATTACAGCCAGCTCAAATCAGAAACAACTCCAAGACTCAGAATCTCCTCATTTGATTTCCAGTAGAATGGATAAATTATTAGATTTTTTAAAAAATTAAGTTTATAGTAATTTCACCTCCTTGTCTCACCTCTTTAAGAGCTCTACATCTCTGCCAAGCATGTTCCCAGTGTATAGTTGTTTAATTCCTACTTATAACTTTGTCTTCTCTTCTGGCTTTCTCTGCACATTTCTTCCCACAGAGAGCAAGAAAGGCCCTTGTGACTCCACACTGACAGAAGAGGGGCCTCTGGAGCAACAGCCACCCCCTGCACTTCCACAGCCTTCCTGTTCCTTCTACCCCACCACAGGAATTAATCTCAATGGGGCCGAGGCTTATGTACAACATCCAGCTGCTTTTCATGGTTTAAGGGGGCCATCATCACCTTATGAGAGGTAACAGAGAATTTATTTATTTAATATTTGGTTTTAAAAGCTGCCCTACTCCAGAAAAATGCCAGATATCTTACAATATTTAAAAGAATATATAGGAAACATATGGCTGGCAGTGGAATTCTGGGAGTTGAAGTCCATAGGTCTGAAAGTTGCCAAGGTTGGATACACAAGGGGTTCATAGTTGAGGGAAGAGCATAGTGGACGCACGTACAAGGGCTCTATAGCTGCAATTTGATTTTTAAGCAGCAACCGTGAGTCCAGGAGGAACCCCAAATAGCCTCTCATCTCAAAAAGGGAAGTGCAACCTCAGCCAGGACCAGAAGTAGAAACATCCCAGACCAAAGGCCCCAAAGAACCACAGCCACTCAGCCTTGTGAGAATTGAGTCTGAATCTGTTCTTTACCCATATTGGCCTGAACAACAGCCTTCAGATGCTGGGTCATCACTTTCACAGCCTGGGATTGAGATGTACAAATCATCGGTAGTGATGATACTGTACTTCAAATTGATCAATGATCTCACCCAGTGGTTTTATATCAAAGCGAGTTAATTGTTTATATCCTGTATCAGCCAGCAATCCAGACCTAATGACTCTTCTGTCTTTAGGAAACCGATTGTGATCTTTGTAGATTTATTTTATTTATATCTGGCCTTTATTATTTTTACAAACAACTTAAGGAAGAAAACATATCTAACACTCCTTCTTCCTCCTACTTTCCCCATCACAACAAGCCTGTGAGTTGAACTAGACTGAGAGAAAGTAGCCCAGATCCACCCAGCTGGCTTTCATGCCTAAGACAGAATTAGAACTCACAGCCCCCCTAGTTTTTAGCCTGGTGCCTTCACCACTAGACCTTTTAGCTAGCTTAAGATATTCAGATTATTTATTTAAGTTGCTATCTAAAAAAGAACTGTGCTACTTTTTCTCCAGGGTGACAGGACTGACGTGGGAATTTTTTATCATTATTCCTAATGTTTTCCCACAAAAGCAGTCTGCTTTTTTTCAGACCAATCAAGTATTGATCCAATGGTTGTCATAGCAATTGACTAACTAATATTGTCACCTGAACCATGACATGGGGGCTGAGAGTAACTGATCCAACATCACCAGACTGGCCTTCGTGCCTAAGGCAGGGTTATAACTGACAGTCTCTTGGTTTCTAGTCTGGTGCCTTATCACTAGACCAAATTGGCTCTTAAAAATATCTTCGTGTCCTGAAAATATTATATGTAAGCAGGGGTGGGCTGCTGCTACGGGTTCACACAGGTTAGGATGATCCTCTAGCTAAGATTCTGTGTGGTTCAGTGAACCGCCCAACCCCACTCTCGGCTGGCCCCGCCCATGCCTTCCCTCCCTTCTCCTCCCCTTCCTCTCTGCCCCTCCCATGCCTCCCCGCCTCTCCCAGGAATCCCCATGCGGCCCGTTTTGGATGCTAGGTAAATACAGGGCCCGCACGGAGCATGAGGAGGGCGAAAAACGGCCCTTGTTTCCAGCCTCCAGTGGGCCTCCGGAGCCCAGGGGAGGCCATTTTCACCCTCACGGAGGCTATACTGTTCTAGTCATTTTTACACTACCTGTTCCATGTATCCACTTTTGAGAACCATGCATTTATTTGGAGAAGAGGGCTTCATTTTTTGCCCAGTTCAAGACTGCATGGTTCTCCAGCATGAAAATTTACATCATCCATAACAAGCTCTTCCTCCTCCAAATAAAACCATTTTGTTTGTGCGCGTGCTCCAGTATTTGTCACGCTTAAGATTTAGAGGAATCTAGTAATATATCTCCCCCAAAGGATATATAACCGATGCCTATCAACTGTTTTAGACACAGCTATACATAATAGAGTTACAGCTACATTAAATTTTATTATGCAAGAGTGATCATTGTCCAAATCTTGCGCTGAAAATTGCCATTGGCTTTTTCTGGCAAAAACTGTTTTATATCTAAAACAACATTTTAGGTGTGACAAGAGAGATGGAGGCCTTCTACAAATGTTTCAGTAGATTAACAGTTTCCTTCACTGATCATATGATCAAAATGAGCCAAGCCAGCATCTTTATTAGCAGCTGTTCCAATCATGTACAAGATTTTCCTCAAGCTTATATTTTAACGTCAGCTGTGCTGCCAGAGGCAATAACCTTTTGGTTAATATTAATATCATTCTGCATTCCATCCTTGCTTTCAGGCCAATGAGAAAATATTTAAAAAGAATAGTATCTGGCAGATTTCCAATTATCCCTTCAAAACAATCTCATAAGAAAGTAAAAATCTAGTGTTATCGTTTGCACCAGGAATATTCAAAGTTGGCAACTTTTAAGACTTGTGGACTTCAACTCCCAGAAGTCTGACTGGGAAATTCTGGGAATTGGAAGTCCACAAATCTTAAAGTTGCGAAGGTTGGACACCCTTGATTTACATCAAATAGGATATTACCCAAAAAATGTTTTTAGTGGAATCTGTATAGCAGGGGTTTCAAATTTGCAGCCCACGGGCCAGATGCATCATGTGCTGGCCATGCCCACCCTGTTTAGTAAAGGGGGGGGAGGAGTCGCGATACATCACGTGACATGATGTCAAAAGTTTGACACCCCTGCTCTATGGAAATTCTTAGCCCTCCACGTCATGGTTGTCCCAAAAGTGCTTTTTTTCAAGAGGCAACTGGACTTCCCTTTTTTTTTTTTTTTTGAAAGAAGTTTTGCTTCTCATCCAAGAAGCTCCTTCAGCTCTGACTGGATGGTGTGCAATGGAAGGATTATACTCCTTGAAGACAGCTGGTCATTTGCATTCTTTTCTTTCCAAAAAAAACCCCCCAGAAGTCTAGTTTCAAGTCTTGAAAAAAATACTTTGATATTTTCAGTGGAATGAGAAAGGACTAAGGAAGTTCAGAAATACCTTATGTAGGGAAATCAGGATGAAAACCCTCTGATATATGGGGAAAGCACAATTGTGTGAACCCCAAAATGGAAGCTAGGCAAGGTAATTCTTAGGCACTGACTTTTGCTACGCTTTTCCACAGCCCCAGCCAAGAAATAGCAGCTCCTCCATCTTCTCCCCCTACCAAACCTCCTCCTGAGCAAACGGATTTCAGAGCAATGCTCCCAGCAAGCTGGCCCAGTTTGGATATGGTTCCTTTCCTTGCAAGTGCAGAACCAGCGGAAGCTTCCTCGTTCTCTCCTTTCAAGTTCAGTTTTGCACCCTACCCGCCTCCACCTCGTGTCTATGGACCTCCATCTGGCTACCCTGGCTCACAGCCACCGATGCTTTAACCCCTGCACAACCTGGATACCTGCATTTTTATTTCTTTCTGCTTGCAAAATTTCATGTTTTCCTCTTCCATTTAAGAAAGTAGAATTTGATTATATCCTCATAGTTTATATAATTAAATCCCAAAAGGCTGCAAAGGACTGTACATTTTTTTTCCCCATAGTGAATATAAGGAAGTTGTGATGCACGCATGCAAACTTTCTTTTTTCAGTTATTTCCGAACAGAAAATTTCTATTCAATAGAAGTGGTAGCTGACTAAGTGGTAGCTATGCTTCAGCTATCCCTTTTAGAACATCTTACAATGACAGATTAATGAACATGTTTTACATATGTCTGCACATGTCATCTTAGCATTGATATTGGAGCAGTGATACATGTGGTATGGCAACAGCATAAGAACTAGCAACTTGCTTAGGGTTTTTCTTTTAATATTTATTTTTATTGGATGTTAACAAAATCCCATAGCTGGCAGAACTCATTTGCCTTGATGAGAGGATGCGAATTCTCTTATTTTCATCTGCAACCATAGTAATGTATTAAAATCATCTTCCTTTCTCTGCCATTACCAAATTAGTTAGGAAATTAACTATCATAAGAAAAGACATATTTGCAGGTATTTCTGTAGCACTCGTTCAGAAATGTGGCAATACAAATACACAATGTACAAGATACTCGATTTTTCTTAATTTTATTATAATTTTTTATCTAAAAGTTGTAAATAGGAAAAACAAAATAAAATTAGAGCAAGAGACAGATCATGGGAGATGGCAGGAAATTCCCCCTTCTAACTCTAAATAGATACCTGGACTGCACATTCCTTCACAGGAATAAGGTAAAGAAGGGAAGCAGAAGATGTCAGCCTGGGGAATTACAGGGGTGGCTACCTCATCCCCACAGGGGCAGAAGATTAGAAGGAGAAAAGAGAAAACATGTCCCATTGGTCAAATTCATTAGCATGATGTGGTCCCAATCTCCACAGTCACGGAGAAGGAGAAGAAAGTAAGAGAACCAGATCTGCCAACAAAAGATTTAATAAATCCATTCACCAAAGCTGAATGGATTCCAGAGGGCATCTGGAGCCCCCAGTGACCACAAAAAAAAAACCCTTTTTGCAAGATCAGGATATTTTGGTATAGTATGCTGGGGACTGTCTTGTCTTTCACTGGCCATATAGTTTTTACAGAGCAGAGTGGGAATCAGGAGCGATGGCACACAAAGGAAGGACTTCCTATATTAGCTCAATCTATTCCATATTACTGAAGCAAATTACAGATTGAAGTGCAAAAACATCCTCAGCACTGTAGGTTTTCCAGCAACCTAAAACAGCAAAAGTTTGAAGCACTTCATGTTCTTTGCTTAAATCTTTCAGAGTGGCACCAAAACCATGGAGTTCCAAGGTCAGTTGACTAGAAAAAAAGAGCATCTAAGTGACCCGGTTTGGGGGGCGGGGCGGGGCGGGGGGAATTAGTCCAGATAATTAGCTCCCCTAACAAGATCAGATATTCTTCGATCAATCTGGTTTCTCCTTATGTCAGAATCCAGTTCTTTGTAATGTATATATTCTCTGAGCAATAACTTCCAGTTGTTCTAGATCAGCCTTCTCTTAGTGTCCTCCAGATTTGATTATGCTACAATTCCCATTATCTAATTCAGAACGGCCAAGTTGGCTAGGATAATAGGAGTCTTATGTTTGGACAGCACCAGTTTGGACAATGCTACTTCATGAGTAGAAAAGTCCCAAGAAATCAGTCAGTGACTTCTCTACAAAACTAGAGATCTTTCAAGAACTATTAACTTTTCTTCATTCCTGGGCTGATACTTCTTTTCATGGAAAGAGCTGACAAAGTTCTAGGGTTTTCCATAGGCAGAAATCCTAAAAAGTAGTGGGATTTTTTTGGGGGAGGGGGGAAAGGACATACCAATTATGGCAATCCTAGGGATTGCCCAGGAATCAGCAATGTTGGGAAAAGATGGCTAATCCAGTCTAAGGGATCCAGAACTGAGAATTTATTGGGCAAGGGCCAGGGTAAGGGAGAGAAGGAAAGAAGAGAGCTGAACCCCTGCCAAAGGCTAAAAGAGAAGCTGACCACTCCATCCAGAATAGGAAACAGAAGCTGCACAAGGGGGAAGAGGGGGGAGCAGCATTCACAGGAAGTAGTCTGCAACAGGCTTCTTAGATGGGATGCCTCGGGTTTCTTGAGGGGCTGCTTCAAAGATGATAAATTCCTTTTGAAGGTGTTCATCCAGTTCCAAGATGGCTGCAACATTCCCACAACTGTGGTTGGAAGAGAGAAGAGGGGACGAATTTGTGAGCTTCAGATTTCATCAATGCCACACATCCCTGGGCAGCACACTCAGCTGATTTCGATCTCCCTCTCCCCATCCCACAGTTCTTCCTATTCACAGGCACACCTTTGCAGTTTCTTACCGGTAGCAATAGTTGGGGGCTGACCACACTGTAAGAACTGTCTCATTGAAATGCCATTTGTATCCCTCCATGACAAGCTGATGTGCCCGGCAAATCATGTCAATATCATTTGCTGCGTTGAACTGTGCCACCACGTCGCTGCCAAATAAATAACCAGCACCTCGAGGACTGACCCCCCAGCCTGTAGTGTCTAGAAGAGCAAAAGAGGAGAATGTCAACACAAGGGAAACCAAATGGCAGGCAAATGCTAGGAAAAGGAAACATCTGTGCTTGCAAGCTAATAGAAGAAAGCCAACCAGCTGACAAAGAGAAACTGTAGAACCCCTCACACCAATATCCATATATTCCACCATAAAAGGCTGGTTTTTTTTTCCCTTTTAAAAATCTTCTAAAACAGTAATTCTGGGAGTGGGAAAGAAATGGAAGCATACAAAACATCTCACTATCTTTAGTGGAAGATTTTAAAAAGCTTTACCATTTGCTGATTTTTGATTTGCTGATGACTGCAAATACATGCAAGATTTATTATATACATCTTCTGCGACGTAGAGGCACAATGGCTCAGCAGATATAGATGCTGAGCTTGTCAGATGGAAAGCTGACAGCCTGGGTTTGAGACCTGAGCATCATGTGATGTGGTGAGCTTCCATTCCTGCCCCAGCTCCTGCAAACCTAGCAGTTTGAAAGCATGCAAATATGAGTAGATAAATAGGTACTACTTCGGTGTGTTCTGTGAACCTCAGAATATAGTCATGCTGGCCACATAACTACGGAAACCGTCTTCAGCAATGCTGACTTCCTTGGCCAAGAAACAGTGATGAGCACCGTGCCCTAGAGTTAGACATTACTTGGGTAGAGGAAACCTTTACATTTATCGCAATGTGCTTGGAATATAATCTACTGAGGTCTCCAATTTTTTGTAAAGAACAGGTATTTCAGTCTCATCAGGGTATGCAGTAACACCAATTAGCTCTTTTGCTCCTAATATAATTTTGAGTCAGAATTACAGGCACAATACTCTTGAACTCTGCTTTTGGCATGTCCTATTCCTATCAGATTCCACCAAATCTGTACATGTAGTCAGCCATTACAGTGTCTACTGTCGAGATATATTGCACAATATTCACACACAGAGAAAAAGAAAGACTCATAGTTATACCTTCAGGGTCAGACCATAGAAGATCACACATGGGGCCATCATGAGGGACCTCTTGTTTGCGATCTATTGTTCGGATCTGGTCCAACGTCTGGATGGATGGGGATAAGCCACCATGGACACAGAAAATCTGAACAGAAAAGACACTTATACAGTATACATCATGGACCTTCCTCCATCTTTAAACTGTCCCTCTTTTTCTCTGATCACCTTATCCTAGAGACATAATCTCTATGTGCACCTCCTACCCCTTTACTGTCTTTGATATTCAGTTATGCATTTGATTAAAAACAACCAAGTGCTGAATTTGAATGAAGAGAAGACATTCGTTTTGAATCGGCCCCATGCCACCAGTGATTATAACATAATTACATGTCTTGGCAAGTAAAATAAGTTGTTTTTTCCCCTTTAATTTTCAGACAGTTAGTCCTTCAAATTAGAATTTGATCTCCTTCAGATCCATAATTCATCACGATTCAAGAATATACTTGCATACTCACCTTGCCGTCAATAATAGCAGAGAGGCTGAGGTAGTCAAAAATCTCAGTGCAGTAACGCCACACGGTGACAGAGCCATATTTTCTCAAGCACTCATCATAAAACCCATATACCTGGGTGATCTGCCTGCTTTCGTGATTGCCACGGATAAGGGTGATTCTGTCCGGGTAGCGAACCTGTAAAAAGAAGTGGGTCCATTTAGCTTAGCCTTCAGATTTAAAAAGGTATTAGCCAAACTGGCATCACTGCCAGCACATGCTGACTTTTAAGTTGGAAAGAAAAAAAAAATCAATGTTGACTTATCAAGGCTTTCCTTACTTTGAGTGCCAGCAGCAGCAAGAATGTTTCAACACTGTAGAAGCCTCGATCAACAAAGTCTCCCATGAAAAGATAGTTGGTCTCAGGTACATCTCCACCCACCTGGCGCAGGAAGACACAGAACACATGAAAAGGTTACATATAAAATTAGGGAATCTACAGAAAAGAAGCAGCAGAAGGCAGCATGGAACTAGTGGGTTTCAGCACTCACTCTGAAAAGCTCTTTCAGGTCATAAAACTGGCCATGGATGTCCCCACAAACCTGGAAGAAAATGCATCAAGGATAAAAAAAATAAAAGTTTGCCTGGCTGCTGATGTCACCACACCAGTCTAAGGTATTATGAAGCATCCCCCCAAAACCCTTACTCACTGTTACTGGGGAATCTACTCTCTGGACATTACTTTCTTCCACCAAGATCTCTCTGTTGGAAAGAAAAGAGAGATGTGTCATCTAGAATTGCCTCTGTCGTGTAAAAGCAGTTACTGCTCAGAAGTTTACCAACACTTGCCTGGCCTTTGCACAGAGGGCTTTAACCTCACTCTCTTTGATGAGTTCACAGCGCCGCAGTTGTTCAATCTGACGGTCAAGGTCACTGATTTCAGCCATCTCTCCCCCCCTGTAAAAATAGGAAATGTTGGCTGTTACATGTGTGCACAAACCCATGGATACATATATTTGCACACAAACTTTTTATGAGCACACAGATTCTTCTTCAAAAGGATTCCAGACCAGAGCAAACTACAACCAAGCAATGTTAAAAATACAAGTACTGGTAGCCCTCAATTTACGACCACAATTGAGCCCAAAATTCCTGCTGCTAAGCAAGACAGTTAAGTTTTACCCTATTTTATGATCTTTCTTGCCACAGTTGTTAAGTTAATCAGTACAGTTCTTAAATTAGTAATATGGTTGTTAAGTGAATCTGGCTTCCCCATTGACTGTGCCTGTCAGAAAGTCACAAAAGGTGATCATAAGACCCCAGGACACTGCAACCCTCATAAATGTGAGTCAGTTGTCTAGCATCTGAATTTTGATCATGTGACCATATGGATGCTGCAACAATTTTAAGTGTGAAAACTGTCATGTCAGCTTTTTCAGTGCTGGTGTAACTTCAGCCAGTAAATGAAAGGTTATAATCGGAGGACTACCTGTATATTATTAATAAAGATTGTAATACTGATGAAAGCAAAGGGGAAGCTAAAGAAATTCCTCATTCCCATAAATGATTTCTATTAAACTATAGGCACAGTCTCTATTATGGGTTCTTTTCATCTCACAGTCTCATCATTGGAAACTAACAAAGAAACACCAAGGCAGGCAGAATGAAACTGTGTTGAAGCATAGCTAGACAGGTATTTCCACACTACAACCAAACCACTCAAGTAGCCCATATAAATAACTGATAAAATGGAAGGAAGATGATTCCTTCATTCCTAGTCTTCCCAATGGACTATTAAAAATCTTTTACACTATTGGGAAAGAGGTGGAAATACACCATGTAGAGCCAAGGTAAGCAGTATCTGGGATACAAATTACTGTACTAAAGAAAAAGCAGTTCATAAAATATGCAACAGGTTCCTGCAAACTGCATCACCTTCATTTTGTCCTTTGTGCAATACTGCTGCGTCTGTGCCTCCCTTCAGTTCACAGCGTTCCTAAACTTGGTGCTCTCCAGACAAATATTCAACTGCCATCCATTCCCAACCCCAGCACAAGCAAAACAGCAATTCAACATCCTTAAACGGCAACAGCAGAAACTAGGAGAGGAGGAAGGAAACCTCACTGCAAAGTTCATACATCTTAGGTGGAGAAAAGTCACACGAACTTTTAAGGCACCTTATCAAAAGGAGGGCAAGAAAAGAGAATTTCGGGTGTGATATTATCCCCATGATTTACCCCACCCCGCTCCACCACCACCACCACGAGTGAAGCTGGCAGATCGATCCATCCATCCATCCATCCATCCATCAAGGTGTCAGAAGGACCCTCAACCCAATCTTCCCACCTCCTGTGAGCCAGACTGTTGCTTCACCCGAATTTTAATGGAACAAATGAAGAGGACGGGGGCAGAGGAAGCAGCCTAAGGAAGGACCCCTCTTCCTTTACCATTGCAACCCCCACCTCTAACTTCCCCAGGCCAAGGGTATCCAACCTTGGCAACTTTAAGACTTTTAAGCAAAGCTGGCTGAGGAACTCTGGGAGGTGAAGTCCACAAGTCTTAAAGTTGCCAAGGTTGGAGACCCCTGCCCCAGGCGATCCCCATCGGAGAAACCTCCCGGCCGTCGTAAACGGGCCTCCCTCCCCCGCCACAAGGAGGGAGATATCCCGCCGCCCTCCTCACCCGAGCCCGCCTTTCGGGAAAGCAGCCCGCCGGGACAAACTCTGCCCTTCCCTCGCACTGGTGAGGGAAGAGCTTGCCCTTCTTCGACAGGGCAGCCCTGTCGGAGCGTCAGCCACGGGGCTTCGCGACGAGGCATCGCTTGGCCGGCGCGATCCCTCCTTCGGTTCTTCCCGCTCCCCCAGCCCCGAACTCCCGTTTCTATGGCAACCAACTTCCCCCGGCGGCCCCCGTCACGAGGGGCGAAGAGAGACGGAGAGAAGGGATCCTCGCGCATGCGCGCGACGATTTGAAAAAAAACCCCACCGCGTTACCTGGAGGGTCCGGGCAGCGACGGCGGAGACAGTAGCAGCTGATCTGCGACTCCCTCCGGCTGCCGGGCCCGAGCCTTAACCCTCCCTCTTTCCGGCTCTCTTCTACCTACTTGAAGCACAGAACGTCACTTCCGCTTCCTTCTGAGACGCAAGTGGGGGAGGCGGAGCGACCTTGGCTCTTTAAAGCGGGAGGGGTCTCGCCTGAAGAGGAACTGCGCGTGTGTGCACGTACGTGTAGATATGTTTATTTATAGCTGGTAGTTTAATTTTGTAAGGTAACATGGAAAAGATGATGTCTTCCTTCAAGGAGGGATTTTAAAAGGAGGGGACACAGTGCCGGAAATGAGGAAACGGAAGAAACGAAAGAGCGTCGCAGAGAGTTTTTAACTACACTTTTTTTTTTAATTGTATGTGTAATACAAAAAGCTTCCGGGTGCTTCTTCTGTTATGCACTTCCCGTTCCTCGTACTCCCCCCACCTCCAACCTCCTCGCATCATCCGGTGAGATAATAGAATAACAGAGTTGGAAGGGACACCCAAGCAGGAGACCCTACACCATTTCTGACAGATGGCAGTCCAGTCTCTTCTTGAAAGCTTCCAGTGATGAAGCGCCCACAACTTCTGAAGGCAAGCCTTTCCGCTAATTGACTGTCCTCGATGTCAGAAAACTTCTCCCTTATTTCCAGGTTGAATCTCCTTGTTCAGTTTCCATCCATTATTCCTTGTCTGGCCTTCAGGTGCTTTAGAAAATAGATTGACCCCTTCCTCCCTGTGGCAGCCCCTCAAATATTGAACACCGCTTTCATGCCTTCCTTGGACCCTTCTCTTCTCTAAAATACAAAAACATATACCGCTCAGGGTATGTCAAAAACCCTTCCAGTTGAGTTTCACTTCTGATTGATAAAATTCATGTAGTTTCTTGGGAGCAGTATCGAAATGTTTCTTTGATTACAATCTATTCCATCGCTTACTTTGGTCAAGAATGTTGAATGGTTGCAGAAACATCCGACAGATCCATTTGTCCGATATATCTTGTCCAAACAGAACTCAAGCAGGAAAGGTATATTAAAATCTCTTTAAGTACACACATAAGGAATGGCACCTCACCCAAGAGAGAAGAGGAACAGCATAGAAAGGTTAAAAACTCACTTTCTATTCAGTTCAAACATGTTGAGTTTGGAATGAGTTCTTTCATTGGTTAATATCATTTAACATCTCTAACGTGCATGCTTGCTCAGTAACTTTGGAACATATAATATTCCATAGCATTTTCTTATATTGTTAATACGATTCTTGTTTTTTGCAAGTTTGAACCAGTTCTTATCAGACTCTACATTCCTGATGGACAGCTTGCTTTGTTACTTCAAAGACATCTTATAGTAGCATTAATCAAAGAATTTCCTAGTTACTAATAATACTAATGAAAGAAGCCCCCGTTGCTGCCATGAATACATGTAGCTTGCAACAGTCCATTTAGCAACCGTTTGAAGTTACAACAGCACTGAAAAAAGTGACCTATGACCATTCTTCACTCACAACCATTGCAGCATCCCCATGGTCACATGATCAAAATTCAGATGCTTGGGAATGGAGTCATATGACGGCTGCACTGTCTTAGGGTCAAATGATCCCCTTTTGCAACTTTCTGATAAGCAAAGTCTGTGGGAAGCCAGATTCACTTCACAACCGTTACTAATTCAACAAATAATTCAGTGATAACAAATATGGCAAGAAAAGTTGCAAAATGGGGCAAAACTCACTTAATAAATGTTTCATTTACCAAGATGAATTTTGGGCTCAATTTTGGTTGTAAATTGAGGACTGCTTGTACTGCAATAGAATTGCAGATGAAAAATCCCATATCAGCTATGAAGAACGAGCCTTCGAAACAATTGGCAATATGCACATTGGTGCATTTTATATGCTGGACTAGCTGGATACCCGTGCTTCGTTATGAAACTATGTGTTTGGGTTTAGTTTTTTGGGAGGAAAATAAGAAGAAAAAAATTCTGCCTCTGCCTATCAGCATCCATCGGTATTCATCTGGCTAGTGTCCTGTCAGTGTGCGAGAGAGTTGTGGGCTGCTTGGAAACAAACAGTATTTGCTGTGTGAGTAAAGAGACAGCAAGGAGACTGGGTGTAGCTTAGCTCAACTGTTCTGTACTAAAGCTGCTTGGTGCTCTGAAATTGAACCTCCTCTCCTCTGCTTGTGTTTTGCAAGTGGAGAGGGGGAGTAGAATTCCTTAGTATCAGAGTGTGTTAATAATAATATATGAAATACTAATGATCTGATGGTCATTTTTTTAAAAAAAAATTATTGGTTTTTAAAACAAACAAAACATAAAAACATCAGGCCATCTTCCATATATGTACATACAGTGTGTCGGTTGGTTTACAGATTGTTTTCTACTTCCATTTCGTAGTCTTCAATTACAATTACATTGTATATGATCTCATATTTTCAATCCAATATTAAATACATTGGTATCATTATTAATCATTTGACTATAGTTTTATTCATTCATGCTTTGGAAAATAATCATATTTTACTTAATTTGTTTTGTGACAATTCATATTATCATCCCAAATCTATCCTAAAAACATTCTGTAGATATAATAAGAAAAGAATACATCTTTATATATTTAGTATTTTCTAAAAGTCTACATATTTCATTACTATACTTATCAATAGTCTAACCATTGATAGAATAGACCCCAAACTTTATAAAATTGTTTATCATCTTGTTCTCTAATTTCAAATGTCAATCTGCTCATTTCAGCACATTCCAATATTTTCTTAATAATTTCCTTGTGATGGTATTTTCTCATTTTTCCAGTTTTTAGCAAATACAATCCTAGCTGCTGTTAATACATTTACAATCAGGTATTTCAATTCTTTGCTATATATTTTGCTATAAAACTCCCAATAAAAATATCTCTGGTTTCAAGTCTATATGCTTTTTTGTCATTTTTTCCAACAACGTGTGGATTTTAGTCCAGTATTTTTTAGCATCCGCACAAGTCCACCACATATGGAAATATGAGCCAGGTGTCTGATGACATTTCCAATGAAAACCAATTCATCTTTATACCTTGTTCCTCTAGTTTTTGTATAGATTTAAGTTCACCCTTTTCATTCAATATTTCACCATATCTAACTGTTTGTTCCTTTTTGTATATTATAGGATAACAAAATGCTTCACTAGTCGATAACAAGACTGGAATTTTCAAATAACATTGTCTTTTAATCTTCTCCCAGTTTAACCACAGAGACTCCCGTATATAATGTCTTCTAAAATACCCCTGTGTTTTAGTTCCTTTATACCATAGAAAAGCATGCCACCCCAACAACAGATCATGTCCTTCTAATCTCAACAATCTAGTATTTTTTAATGTTATCCATTCCTTAACCCACATCAGATTTTCAGCTTGGTAATACAACTCCCAATTAGGCAAACCAAATCCTCCTCTTATTCAGGTATCTTGTAAAAGTTTTAACTTTATTCTCGCTTTCTTACCTTGCCATATATATTTCAACACAATTTTATTTAAATCTTCAAAATAATCTTTCCCAAGCCTAAATGGAATTGTTTGGAACAAATATAAAATTCTGGGTAGTATATTCATCTTGATTGTTGATATTCTCCCTATTAATGACAGTTGTAAATTTCCCCATTTCGCCAAATCTAGCGCTTTCTGCTACTTAAGTTTAATATAATTATTCTCTTTTAGTGTACTACATCTTGCTGTCAAATGTATCCCCAAGTACTTGATCTTATTCGTGACCTGAATTTTCAATAGATCCACCAGTTATTCCTTTTGTCTTGATAGTATATTCTTTGTCAAGATCTTTGTCTTATCTTTATTTATTTTCAAACCAGCCACCTTTCCATATACCTCTATCTTTTCTATCAATTTTGATGCTGTTTCTAATGGGGCTTCTAGAATAAAAACCAGATCATCTGCAAATGCTTGCAACTTAAATTCTTCCTTTTGAATTTTCATCCCTTTTATACTCTTTTCATCTCTAATATTTCTATTTAGCACTTCCAAAGTTAACACAAACAGCAGAGGTGACAGTGGGCACCCTTGTCAGTTCTCCCTCTATCTATTACCTTTGCCATTTGATTATGATATATAGCTTCTATTGCTTGAATAAATTTTCTAGCAAAGCCCATCTGTTCCAGCAGTAACAACATGAATTGCCAATCACATTATCAAATGCCTTCTGTGCATCTAGAAATATCAAAGCCATTTGTTTTTCAGGATGTGCCTCGTAATATTCCAAAGTGTCCAAGATTACTCTCATATTGTCTTTAATTTGTCTCTTTGGCAGAAATCCATTTTGATAAGGATGGATAAAATTACTCAAGTATTTTTTAAGTCTTTCTGCCAATATTGAAGCAAAAATTTTATAATCTGCGTTTAGTAAGGAAATCGGTCTATAGTTCTTGATTTGTAATGGATCAGCCTCCTCTTTTGGAACAAGTGTAATATAAGCTTCTGACCATGATTTGGGTATCCTCTTCTTTAACATAACTTCATTCATAACTTTTAGCAATAGAAGATTCAACGGTTCTTGTGGTGTTTTATAAAATTCTGCCGGAAGTCCATCTGGGCCTGGTGCCTTTCCATTATTTTGCTTCTTGAGTGCTTCACTTAACTCCATCATCGTTATATTGCTTTCTAACATTGTTTCAATCTCTTTAAGTATCTGGGGTAACTTAGCATTCTGTAGGTACTGTTTGACTCTTTCCTCATCAATATTCTCTTGTGTGTATAGTTTCCGATAATAGTTTCGAATGATTTCCTTCTTCTCATTACTATCATAGCAAACTTGGCCGTGATCATCTATTAATTGCAATATTTTCCTTGACTCTTTCTCCTTTCTCAATTTATATGCTAACCATCTACCTGGTTTATTTGCATCTTCAAAGTAATTCTGTTTAGCACCTCTAATTTTCTGTGCTAATTCTTCTTTTTTTTTTTTTTTATAAATTTTATTAATTTTACAATTAAAACAAACCAACAACACATACACAAATGAAAGAAAAGAAAAACAAAAAAACAAAAGAGAAAGGAAAATAGACAGAAAAAATACAAAGCAATTAAAAACATTCTCATCTTCCACAGTTTGTAAGATCTCTTTTTTTTTCCCATAACCCTTAGTTTATGCCATATGCACACACCTAATCTTTACATATATCTATATATCACTGCTATAGAATTATCCTATTCCCTTTCACCTTATAGTGTAAAATCTATCTTTGGTCAATCCAATTGTACCAACAGTACCAGCTATTGTAGTATATTGAGGTATCTTTGTTTTTTAGTGCCAAAGTTAGTTTGTCCATTTCTGCACAACTTGAGATTTTTTGGATGATCATTTCGTCTGATGGCGCCTGCGGCTGCTTCCAACATTGGGCGAAGGGCTAATCTGGCCGCTGTTAAGAGGTGTATTGTTATGTATTTCGCTTTTTGGGAAATTTGTTTGTCAAAGATCCCTAACAAGAAGGACTCTGGTTTGTATTCGATCTGCTCTTTTGTCATTTCTTCCAGCCAAATTTTGATTTTCTTCCAATAACTTTGGGCTTCTATACATGACCACCACATATGGAAAAAGGTTCCTTCTTTTTTTTTTGCATTTCCAGCAAATTGGACTCATTTTGGGATGCATCTTCACTAACCTCAAAGGAGGGAGATGACACCTATAAAACATTTTATAGGCATTTTCCTTATATGTTACCGATTTTGTGATCTTATTGTTTCTACTCCAGACCTTTACCCGTTCTGTTAAGGTGATGCTGCGTCCTACATTCCTACTCTAGGCAATCATGTTCCCTTTTACAATTTCTTCTTCTAATTCAACTTCTAATAAATAATTATAAAATTTTGTTATATTTTTTTTTGCCTGATCTTAATAAAATTTTATCTAATTGCTACAGCTTGTTGTTGATTCCAAATTCTTTCTTATCCTGTTGGTATCTACTTTGAATTTGAAGGTATGCCCACTGATCAATTTTTTGTCCTTGCTCCTGAAGTTCTTGCCTCAATTTTAAATTTCCTTGTGGGTCCAATAGGTCCTTATATTTTGCCTGACTGCCGTGCAGATTCTGCTAGGGTGTATCCCTAACACTGGTTATGGGCCCAGCTGCACAGTCAGACTAACCAGGATATAACAGGCTTATATAAAGTGAGAGTTAGTGTAGTTACACAATACTGTAAACAGACAGCTGTGTTTTATTAATTATAGTTTAATATCCAGAGAAAGATGGCAGAAGTCAATTTACCAAGTTTGTCTCTAATATCCAAACTGGATGGAACAAACTATGTTTCATGGTCTATGAAATGCAGCCTACTTCTACGCAGAGAAGGTTTGTGGAGTATAATTCAAAACCCACCAGAGGTAGATGCTTGGGATCCAGAGGATGAAGATGATGCCCAGAAAATACAAGAATATAAACTAAAGAATGAGCAAGCTCTCTGCATAATAGGACTGACACTCTGTGACCAGCAGCTTGTCCATATTCGTGGAGAACAAACAGCTGCTAAGTGTTGGGAGAATTTAAAGAAGATTTATGTTCGAGACAGTGTAGGAGCACATATAAATCTTAACACGGAAGCTGTTCAGAACACATCTTCAAAAGAATGGAGACATGTTGACTCATATAAACACTATGAAGAGAATTTTTCAGGAGCTGCATGAAAAAGAGCTTATCTTCACTGAACTACATCAGGTTTATATAATTTTGTCTTCATTAGATGAGAGCTATGACGACTATGTAACTTCGCTGGAAGTGCTGCCAAAAGATAACCTCACATTAACTGACATTACTGGCAGATTAATTGAAGAAGCCAGGAGAAGGCTTGAAAGGGATCAACTCAGAAGGGAACAACCACAAGAAGAGAAATTATCTTCGTCAGCCTACACAATTAGAAAATGTTTTAATTGTGGAAGAAAAGGACATTTGGCTAGATTCTGCAAGAAAGAAAATGCCACAATGCCAGCCAGAATGCTAAAAGGCATCAAAAGGATAAAAAATGCTTAGAGTTAGCCATGTATAGCAACAAAACTGTGAACAATAATAATTTTTGGGTTGTAGATAGTGGAGCATCGCACTGCATAACAAAAGATAAGAAAAGATTTATTAAGATGTCCACGAGTTCACAGCAGATATCGTTAGCTAATGGCTGGAAACTTAAAGCAAAAGCTGAAGGTACTGCATATTGTTCTTGCATACAAGAAAATGTAAAAATGTTATATGTACCACAACTTAAGTTTAATTTGCTTTTGGTTAGAGTTTTGATTAAACTAGGTTATGTAGTTACCTTTAGGGGAGAAAACTGCATAATAGAAAAGGAAGGTAAAAAAGTGACTGCAACTTTAAAAGGTGAATTGTATGTGTTAAATGATAATCAATTAGAGGCGGCTAACACAGTGTATAATAACGTTAAACCTCATGATGAATGCATACATTTGTTACACAGACGTTTAGGGCATATAAATTTTAAAATGCTCAAGCAAACGGTTGAACTGTCTAAAGGTATAAAACTGAAGCCTTGCAGTAAATATTTGCACTGCAATACTTGCAGTCAAGAAAAAAGCAAGGTAATACCAGCAAATAGAATTAATGGATTTAAAACTAAGGAGCCTCTAGAGGTCGTATTTGCTGATATTATAGGTCCTAAAAAACCAAGTGTGGGAGGTGCTCATTATATATTAAGTATAATGGATTGTTGCAATGTACTGTTACGCTAAATGTTGCAATGGTCAACCTTGTAAAAGTGATGGATGGACAATCTAATGTTGCCATGTGATAAAGTGCTGACTGTGTGGAAAAATACTGGCTGAAGAAACGAAAGTTATATGGGAGATAAAAGTAACTGGCTGAAGAAACGAAAGTTATATGGGAGATAAAAGTAACTGGGCGGGGCTAAGAAGTAGGGGCGATAAGACACCAGCTATGGTATAGGTTTGCATTAGCATAATTATGTAGAAAGCTTCTTTATCTCTGCTATGACGTGTGCAAGTAGCCTATAAAAGGAGTACCCACCATTATTAAAGTGCCTTTTCATCCCGAGTAAACACTGTGTCCGTGTGTTTATTTATTTACCATGAGAAGGCCCAGGGCTCTGAGTCGCCAGGAGGCAGGCAGTGAAAAGCCACAACTGGTGACCCCGACGTGATCCAGCCGGACGAGCCAGCTGCAGCCCAGGGATGCCGTTTAGTGTTACGGGTCCCTCCCCAGGAATCTTCTGCAAAGAAGACATCCTCCCTTAACCAGGGATGCCGTTCGTGTTACGGGTCCCTCCCCAGGAATCTTCTGCAAAGAAGACATCCTCCCATAGCAAAGCTGCATCTGGCTGCATCCTTCACAACGTGATTCTTCACAGCACGACTTTCAGGAAGAAGTGTGCTGCCCTGACTCTCATCTTACGCACCGGAGATCGGCAAGCGCATCGTAAGTATGGGCACCCCAATTTCCAAGACTCTGTCCAAGCATGTGGACGAGCTTCACTTTTTAGTCAGGAAGGCGAACCAGTCGCAGAAAATTAACGGCACAACAATATATCCTATATCTAAAAAGGCCATCACTAAATTTCTTGTGTTTCTTCAAAAAAATTGCCCGCTTATCCAGAAGGTGGCACTCTGAAACAATCTATTTGGGAAAAAATAGGAAAATACATCCACGAGCCTCCATGAGCCCCCCCGAAATCCTTTACGCCTGGAGAGCTCTTATGAATGCTATTAATATTCTTTATCCTCCCTCTGACTTAATTCCTGATCCAATTCTTGATCAAACTTCGGATCAGCCTCCTCCATCTTCTAAAAATTCCCTGCCTTCTTTGGAAAAAACTTTTCCACCTCCTGCTGTGTATCCCACTCTCCCTTCCTCCCCCCCACTCCCTTCCTCCCCATCTT
Source organism: Pseudonaja textilis (assembly GCF_049901715.1). NCBI lineage: Eukaryota > Metazoa > Chordata > Lepidosauria > Squamata > Elapidae > Pseudonaja > Pseudonaja textilis. The sequence goes on along the minus strand of NC_142008.1, from coordinate 130,065,121 downwards.
CCCCTCCTCCCTACAACCCCCCTCCTGTTTCTGATGTTAACCCTATCCACTCCAATGATCTTCCTGCCTCCTTGCCTGTTCGTAATACCTTTCAGGAGGCAATGATTCAAGGAAAAATAGATCCGGAGGACCTCTCTTGTTTTCCTATGGTCCTCCAAGCCCCGGCAGGTGGTGGAAATGCAAATCCTGCTCCTCAGTGTGTTCCTATGGAGTGGGATCTCATGAAAGAACTCAAATCCGCCTCTGCCAAATATGGCCTTAAGTCACCCTATGTTAGAGCCTTGTTAGAAAATATTTCTAATAATCATAATATTCTTTTCTCTGAATGGCAAATGATGGCTTCTCTGCTTTTAACATCTTCCCAACTTGCCGCTTGGCACAATGACTATTGCTTAGCTGTTCAATGTGCTGCAGCAGCTGGCCTTCCTCAGGCCGTTACCCTAGACCATCTCCTTTGTCAGGGAGCCATCCGTACTCCACAGGATGAGATTCAGATGGGAGCAGAGGGTTATCCCATCATGAGAAATGCTGCTTTAAATGCCTTTCGCAGGGTCCCTGATCCTTCTCAACCTTCTTTGTCTTTTAACAAAATTCTTCAAGGACCTTCTGAGCCATACACTTCTTTCATTGATCGGTTATCAGAAGCTCTCAACCGGCAAATAGACAACCCCCAAGCTCAAGCTGAACTTCTTGCCAAACTGGCTGTTTCTAATGCTAACGCAGACTGTCAGCAAGTTCTGAAACCTCTTCAATCCATTCCCCATCAGACTATCGCTGACTATATCACAGCCTGTCAAAACGTAGGGACTGAAGCTCACCGTGCATCTGCTCTTGCTTCAGCTTTAACCTCTTCTTTTGCAATGACTGCCCCTCGCTCTGGTAATTGCTACAACTGTGGAAAACCTGGTCATTTTCGTTCCCAGTGTCGCTCACCAGGGGGCGGCGGGGCACCAAAGGGACGAAGCCCCCCCGCTCCCACTGCGAGACCAAAAACAATCTGCCCTAGGTGCCGCAACGGCTATCACTGGGCCAGTCAATGTCGTTCCAATCTTTCCCCTTTGTCTCAACCCGAACCGTCGGAAAACTAATTTCGGGGCCTGCAGCTAGCCCCACCCCCAAGGCTGCACCCCCCTCCACACAAACAGCTTTCCCTGTTCTGCTTTCAACTGCTATTATCTATGAGGATCCTGGATCTGTCTTTTCTCTCCCTTTGACAGTTACGCTTCCCTGTCCACTCTCACCTCACACGCCCATCTTACTCATCCCAAACTCCTCTTTGATCATGGAAGGGGTGGTCGCTGCCCCCTTTCTTTATGACTCATCTGCTCTTAATTGCCTCTCTCTTGCAGCTGTAGGTGATAAAGTGCAACTGACAAAGCCCCAATCATCGGCACAGCAAGCCGAATTAGCTGCTTTTAACTTAGCCTTGAAGACATTTCCTGGACAACCAACTAACATCATAACGGATAGTCTATATGTCTCCCAATTGGTCTTACATATTTTTGAGGCATATCTATCTCCTTCTATACAACCATCATTAATGACACTGTTGCTTCAGCTGCAAATGCTCATTCAATCTAGGACCCATCCTCTATTTGTAGCCCACATACGTAGTCATCAACATCTCCCAGGTTTCCTTTCAGAAGGGAACCAGGTAGCTGATACTGCTTGTAAAGTACTTCCCATCAGTATTAAGATGCCTCAACCTTCCCCTCTATTAGCAGGGGAAAGTCATAGTTCTGGTTAAACAATTTGGCATTTCTCTGGAAGAAGCAACTGCAATCATACAACAATGTCCCACTTGCAGTTTGCAAGCAAAAACCCTTCCTCAAGGGATTAACCCCAGGGGCATAGAGGCTTGTGAGACATGGCAAATGGATGTCACTCAATTCTCACCTTTTGCCCCTTGGAAATACCTTCACGTGTCTATTGACACCTATTCAGGGTTCATCATGGCCACCCCTCAAAGGGGAGAAACATCAAAGCACGTTATCAATCATTGTATTCGGACCTTCGTAGTACTGGGACCGCCAAAAAATCTAAAAACAGATAATGCACCAGCCTATATCAGCTCTCAATTCTCTGAGTTCTGCCATCACTGGTCCATTATCCACAAGTTTGGGATCGCCTACAATAGCCAGGGCAAGCTATAGTTGAAAGGGCTCATCAAACCTTAAAATTGGCATTACAATGATACATGGGGTCAAAAGGCCTTAAGGGCCCCCCTAGCCTCCCAGTATTACAAAATGTGTTAAATGTTTGTCTGTATATGCTTAACTTCCTCAATCTCACTGGCACCCCTCCCCTGTCTGCTGCGTCTCGACACTTTACTAAACCACCTGTTCCCACCTCGAGACCACTTGTCTATTATAGACAGTTACCTGATCCTGCGTGGAAAGGACCTGTCGAATTGATCACCTGGGGTCGAGGCTACGCAGCAGTCCAGCTTCCTGACAGAACTCTCTGGGTTCCTGCAAGGTGTGTCCGCCCATATCACCGCCCACAACCAGCGGAGCCATCATCCGAAAAAGATGACAACACTCTTCTTCTTCCTGCTTGGCTGTTCGCTTCGCTGGACTGATGGAACATCCACCAGCTTTAACGCCCATAGGCCCTACAACATCACATGGACGATCAAGGACGCTTATGGACAAATACTCAACTCTACAACTAATTACACCATGATTTCTTCCTATTTCCCCAAATTACATTTTGACTTTGCTGAAATGATTATGTATTATTGACAAAAAAATCATTCTGTATTCAGGTCCAGCTACTGCCAAAAATTGATAAGATTTTGTTTCCATTTCAGAACCTCAACAATACCACCTACGAACTAAACGAGAAGTTTAGTTGTACTGCTGGGGTTGGGGGCTTCTGGGGCGGCCACAGATATAGCTGGCCTTGTTACTTCTGATCAGCATTTTCGCCAGTTAAGCGCCACCATAGATGCAGACTTACGCCGCATTGAACAATCTATAGTTGCTTTGCAGAACTCCCTCACTTCCCTATCTGAAGTTGTCTTACAGAATAGAAGAGGTTTAGATTTGTTGTTCCTCAAGCAGGGTGGGTTATGTGCAGCACTGAAAGAAGAATGTTGTTTTTATGCAGATAGTTCAGGAATGGTTTTAGATTCTATGAAAGAGTTAGATACGAGACTAAAAGAAAGGCAAAGAGAATGAGAGGCTCAACACACATGGTATCAGGGTCTGTTCAACTTCTCCCCATGGTTAACCACCTTAGTATCTGCCATTGCTGGTCCTCTTATTCTCCTACTTGTGCTCTGTACCATTGGCCCTTGTATTTTGGGCAAAGTTTTGGCCTTCTTAAAACGCAGATTAAGCCAGTTGGATTCCAACCTGTCACAAACTCAGAAACAGGTAAATACTCTCATATCCCATACACAAGAAAAGCAAGCTTTGTTATCATTCTCCTCGGACTCAGACAAAGATGAAATCATCAAAAGTGTTGGTAAGGACAAAACATGCATCCTAATGCACTTGCAAGCCTCAGACTCAGAGGAGGAGGGGGCGAGCAAGAATCACCATTAGGGTAGTGTTAATATATCACTTTCCAAATAAAACAAAAACAGAGGAGATGTTGCAATGTACTGTTACGCTAAATGTTGCAATGGTCAACCTTGTAAAAGTGATGGATGGACAATCTAATGTTGCCATGTGATAAAGTGCTGACTGTGTGGAAAAATACTGGCTGAAGAAACGAAAGTTATATGGGAGATAAAAGTAACTGGCTGAAGAAACGAAAGTTATATGGGAGATAAAAGTAACTGGGCGGGGCTAAGAAGTAGGGGCGATAAGACACCAGCTATGGTATAGGTTTGCATTAGCATAATTATGTAGAAAGCTTCTTTATCTCTGCTATGACATGTGCAAGTAGCCTATAAAAGGAGTACCCACCATTATTAAAGTGCCTTTTCATCCCGAGTAAACACTGTGTCCGTGTGTTTATTTATTTACCATGAGAAGGCCCAGGGCTCTGAGTTCAGACCCTGTCATCGCCAGGAGGCAGGCAGTGAAAAGCCACAATGGATCATTATTCTAGATATGGTTTCTGTTATTTAATGAAGAGTAAAATGGAAACATATCAGAATTTCTTTAATTGGTTGAAGTTTGCAGAAAGAAAAACTAAAAGGAAACTAGTAACTCTTGTAACTGATAATGGTACGGAATTTATAAATAATAAATTCCAAAATAGACTGAAGATGGCAGGTGTAGAACATAAAAAGTCTGCACCATATAGGCCACAACATAATTCCTTTATAGAAAGACGAGGCCAAACACTACAGGCAATGGCTCGTACCATGTTGTCGGATTCAGGATTACCTGAAAATTTGTGGGGAGAAGCAATAATGTGTGGTAATCATATATTGAATAATGTTGTTAACTCAACAACAGGTGAATTACCATTCACACGGTGGCATGGTAGAAAACCTGACCTAAGTTACATGCACACATTTGGAGCACCAGCATGGGTGCATATTCCTACACAACTGAGACATAAGGGACAGCATAGGGCTAAAAGATTATTTTTTGTAGGTTACGAATCTAACCATAAACCTTACAGGTTCTGGGAAGAGGGGACAACTAGAATTTACTGTAGTGCTAGTGCACAATTCCTGGAACATGTAGGATGGGAAAAACTGGAGCAAGATTCAAATAAAGATGTAATTATAGAAACCTACAAAAGACCAAACCACCATATCAGTAATAAGAAAAGTCCAATTAAAGAGGAAGTAAAGGAAGAGCAAATAGGACCAAAACAGGAAGAAATAGATAACCAGGAACAGGTGATAGATAAAAGTCCACCAGTAAGCCCTGTACTACCTAGACGGTCAACACGTGAAAGTAGACCACCTGATAGGTACCAAGCAAGTGTAGTTTGCCAAGTTAGTAAAATTCCAACTACTGTGGAAGAACTAAAAATATATCCTGCAAAGGATCAAGAGAATTGGCATACAGCAATGCAAAAGGAACTGAATTCATTAAAACAGATGGGAGTCTATGAGAATGCTAAATTACCTCCAGGTGAAAAGTCCATTGGATGCAAATGGATATTTAAATTAAAAACAGGTAAAAATGGGACTGTTACCCATAAGGCTAGGTTGGTAGCTCAAGGATTTAATCAAACTGCATGTGATTATGATGAAGTGTTTGCACCGAGTCTAAAAGCAACAACCTTGAGAGCAGCTTTAGTGTGGGCAGCTAAGAAAAACTATATCATAAATCATTTAGATGTAGAAACTGCCTATCTGCATGCACCATTGCAGCACACTATATACCTAAAGAAACCTGTAGGAATTAAGGATGATAAAACTAATAATGACTGCTGGAAACTTAAAAAGAGTCTCTATGGATTAAAACAATCTGGTTACGAATGGAACCAATATATTGTTAAGGAGTTAAACAATATAGGGTTTAAAGCAGGTTTAGCTGATCCATGTTTATTTAAAAGAGAGACAAATGGAATAGTGTCATTATTGTTATTTACAGATGATATTGCTTTAATTACAAAAACTAATAATGAAGCTACTGAAATAATATCATTAGGTAAGAGGATAAAATTAAAGCAATTAGGAGAAATAAAACAGTATCTAGGATTGACAATAAATAAAACCAATGGTGGCTATAAGATATCTCAAGAGGATAAGATTTCTCAATTACTAAAAACATATAAGATGGAACTTTGTAAACCAGCAAAAACTCCAATGAGTCAGGAATTTTGCCGCACTGATGCTCAGAGTTCAAAATTCGATAAGACTATCTATCAGTCACTAATTGGTAGTCTATCGTACATTAGTAATTGGTCAAGGCCAGATATTGCCTATAGCGTTAATCAATTGGCTCGATTCAACGCTGAACCCGCTGAATGACACTGGCAAGCAGCAAAACGTATCTTAAGATATCTTAAAAGGACAATGCACTATGCATTGTATTTGGAGCCAAAAGATGATTTGATTTTAAGTGCATATGCTGATGCAAGTTTTGCAACAGATATAAACACTAGGAAATCAACTTCAGGAATGGCTATACTATTAGGAAAAGCATTGATTGGTTGGAGGTCAATTAGACAGCAACACATAAGTATGTCCACAATGGAAGCAGAATTTTCATGTCTATCCTTATTATGTACTGATTTAATTCTGTATAAACAGTTGTTGTTGGATATGGGATTAACTGTTAATGATTCCATTGTTGTGTATGAGGACAATCAAGCAGCCATACAGATGGCTACAAATATTGCTGTAAAAACGAGATCTAAGCATACAGATCTTAGATATCTGAATGTAAGACAATCTGTAAAAGATGGTTTAATAAGACTGGAGTATTGTATGACTGAACAAAATATTGCTGATCAATTTACAAAAGCCCAAGGTGCAGTCAAACACAAAGAGAGTTGTGATGACTATGGATTAAGGTTGTAAATAGTTATATATATTATTATATTACCCAAAAGGGGAGAATGTTAGGAATAACATAGGTTACCTAACGTAGTTTGGGTAAAATACTATATATAAACTATGATTGTAAGTTTAAGTGTGTGTCACTTTAAAACTGCAAAGCATGTAATTTTGGGTGTGGTGTGAAACCACCATAAGAGGGAGCAAGAGAACCTGATTGATTGCTGACAATTACTGGATTGCATGGATTGATGGTTTGTTAACTGCGTGTTTCCCCTACTGCTGAGTTGCTGAAGGAAGAGAGGAGTTTTTGAGTTCTTCATATCTCTACTGCGAGGAGATATATTACTGGACTGATATTTGTAAGTTTACTGACCTCTCTTTTTCGACACTGGAATTTGCAACTGAATAATCCCTGGACGGACTGAACTAGTGAATGATATATGGACTGTTTTGACTATGCTATAACTCTTACCGGAATAAACTATTTAATTAGCACTGTGTATCTGTTTTACTGAGTGTAAGCTACAAAAACGTTTATCTCACATATTTTGCCTGACTGACTGACTGCCGTGCAGATTCTGCTAGGGTGTATCCCTAACACTACCACAGAAAAATCTCTTAAGGCTGGTCCAGGAGATTGCAGCTCAGTGGTTATGGTATCCAGAAGAGGGGTCTTTAAAATTAACTGATTGGGAACGTATAGGAAAAACATTGCATACTGAACCTCGAGCAAAAATAGAAGTTTTGCAGGTGTGGCATTTATGTAGGCATGCAGTTGAAAAATTTGGTCACAATGAACTTTCTCTTTTAACACCTCTACCTTCACGTTATACTAATGTTGTCATTTATCCTCCTTCTTCACCTGAATATATGTCTTCAATTCTCTCAGCTTCTGCAGATACAGAGCAAAAGCCTCCTGACTCTATTGTTCAGTCTTCTTTTCAGAAAATGGTTGAGAACTGTAAAAGGGATGCCTCTGTCTCAGGAACAGAATTTGCAGAATTAGTGTCTGTTTGTCCAATACAATATCATCCTGGTCAGGGGCCACAGCTTGGACTGCAAGTAGCAGAATGGGAGGGTCTGCCTTATCAAGATCTTAGGAGAGTTTAAAAAGAGGTAGTTACAGACTATGGGTTTAGTGGTAATTTTACAAGAGGACTTGTAGAAGGAATAAAAAATGGTTATACAATGATTCCTGAAGATGGGAAGCAAATATTACCTGACCCCTCCAGCAGTCTCTCTCACTCCTCCCCAGCCACAGCTGGTAGTGCTGGGATTGATTTAATCACTCAAGAGGAAATTGAGTTTAAATTTCCCTTGGAAGTTAAAATAGTTCCATCTCAAAGGACCTCTTCCTTCAGGATTAGTTGGGTTAATCTTGCCTCGTTCTTCTGCACACAAAAAGGGCTGTTTTGTTGTGCCTGGGGTAATAGATTCAGATTACAATGGTATCTTCATGATTCAGATTTGGGTGAATCTTCCTCAAGTAGTTCCTTGTAATTCTTCTGTTGTTCAATTGTATCTTCTTCTATATGAAAATCCATCTCCTGGTATAGGTAATCATGTGGATGCAGGATTTGGATCAATTTTTTTGTCTGTAGGCTTACTTCATCAGCTGAACTCCTCTCTCTTCCTTAATAAACAACCATTTCAGGGGTTATTGGATACTGGAGCTGATGTTACTGTCATCTCTTTACATTGGCCAGTACAGTGGCAAAAAACAACAGTTTCTTCATTGTGGGGAATAGGAGGTTCTACAGCTGCTTGGCAGAGTGTTCAAGAAATTAATGTTACAAAATCTGGTAAGTTCTTTTTTCTTAGAACCATACATTCTAGATATTCATACTAATATTTAGGGCTGTGATATCCTTTCTCTTTTTAATGCCAATTTGATTCTTGATGATGGCTCTTCCTCTTAAATGGCTCTGTTCTACGCCGGTTTGGGTGGAAAAATGGCCATTATCAAGGAAAAACTTGCTGCTTTACCACAATTGGTTCAAGAACAATTGGCTGCTGGTCATATAAAACTTTCTACTAGTCTTTGGAATACTCCTATTTTTGTTATAAAAAAGAAAAATGGGAAATAGTGCCTCCTGCAGGATTTAAACTTAATTCCTAATTTTTATAAATTATTGGTAGTTGATCTTAAAGACTGCTTTTTTACTATACCTTTGCAGCGTCAAGACAAAGAAAAATATGCATTTACAGTTTCAAGTTTTTAATAATAGCATGCCCACAAAATGATATCATTGGCGAGTGTTGCCTCAGGGAATGCTTAATTCCCCTACACTTTGTCAATATTTTGTGGATAATGCTCTTCAACCCTTTAGGAATAAATTTCCTTCCTATTTAATCTATCATTATATGGATGATATATTGATAGCAGCCCCAGATTTTGATGAATCTAAATTGTTAAAAGAGTTAATGGATATTGTGGCACAACAGGGATTGTATATAGCCTCAGACAAAATTCAAAAGGTAGAACCTTATACCTACTTAGGACATAGAATGTTGCATAATTCCTCCATTCCAATTCTTCCAGAATTACAAGTACAGAAATCATATACCTTAGTACAATGGCAAAAATTACTTGGTATTATTAATTGGGCACGCCCATTCTTCTACATTACAACTGGTGATATGTTGCCCTTATTTCAGTCTTTGAAGGGAGCACAATCACCAGGAAATCTAGTTGTATTAACTGATCTTCAAAGAACATGCCTTCAAGAAATATTGAATAAGTTTAAGCATCGATACGTGGACAGGATAACATCCTTAACAATAGGACTTTGTTTAGCTATTCTTCCTACTGCACCCTTACCCACAGGATGTCTTTATTCTAATGCCTCTTCACAAGCAGTCAACATTCATGAATGGATTAATTTGTCAGCTACTCCTCCTAGAAACATTTATCCTTATCAAATCAGCATCAGAGGATTTGATTATTAAAGGTCGTAAACGAGCTTACATCTTACAGGACAGGATCTCATTAGCATAGCTTTCACTCATACAAAAGTTGACTATGAGCATTTGATGATTTCAGAATCATATCAGATAGCCTTTTCTCAATATGTGGGAAACTTATTGTATTCTTTACCCAAGGATTCTAGAATAGTGGTTACTACTACTTTAAATCTGGCCTTTTCTTCCATTTTTGTGCGAAATCCTATTTCTAAAGCTCTTAAAGTTTTTACTGATGGCTCACCTACAAGGGGTGTGGTTGTCTGGCAGATTCAACAACAATGGTATTCTAAATTTACTGTCACGCAGACTTCAGCTCAACGTGCTGAGCTGGCTGCTGTGATTTTAGCTTTACAATTGTTCAATGACCAACGTATTAACTTGATTGTTGATACTTAATATGTGTATTTAGCTATGCAATCTCTTCTCTTTTCTTATTGTGCTCTCTCTTTGGATAAGAATTTGTTATCCTTGTTTTTATCTTTAAAGAATAGTTTGGAAACACACTTGTATTCTTTGTATGTAGAACACATTTGGAGTCATACTCCCTTTACTAATGCCTTGATTGAAGGAAATCAGAAGGCAGATGAATCCTTAAAGGATGTTGCATCTTCGTTTGTTGATCCTGTTGATAGCCATTCTTATTTTCATCAAAATGCCAAATCGCTTGCAAAGCAATTTAAAATTTCATTATCTCAAGCCCGGGATATTGTCCATGCTTGTCCAGCTTGTCAGCAACTGGCAGTTCCCTTTCCAGTGGGTGTCAACCCACGAGGAACCCAAGCTAATCAAATTTGGCAAATGGATGTAACTCAATTTTCAACCTTTAAGCCATACTGTTATCTTCATACATCTATTGACACTCATTCACATTTTCTTTGGGTTACTGTTGTAAAACATGAATGTACTTCAGATGTTATTTCTCATTGCCTATCCTCTTTTGCTATAATGGGTCGGCCTTCTCAGTTGAAAACTGATAATGGCCCTGCTTATATTAGTAAGGAATTTCAAACCTTTTGTCAGAAATGGAATATTACTTTAGTGCACGGAATTCCTTACAACTCTCAGAGTCAAGCTATAGTTGAGCGAGCTCATCGTACTTTTAAGGCATTGCTTCAAAAACAATTACAAACTGAGTCTGGCCCTTACCATCTGCGAAAGATTCAAAATCTCATTGCTGTAGCATTATATACTTGGAATTATTTAACCTTTTTAGAGTCTCCTACAGACTCACCTGTTAATTTGCATTTTCGAACTACTGAATCTTTAGCAAGGCCTTTGGTAAAATATCGTCAAGCTCCAGATCCAACCTGGAAAGGCCCTACACTGCTGATCACCTGGGGTTGTGATTACGCTGCCATGAAAGATTCTTCTACTGGACCAGCAGTGTGGGTTACAGCACGCTGTGTTCGTCCGTATCATGGCATGGCATCAGAGCCTTCACAACCCGATTCCGGATTTCAATCTTCATCTGAACACAGAAGTCCGGCTTCCAAGGTTGAAGCGCCTGCAACCCATCACTTGGGGCCAGGTTAAATCTACTACATATCAAGCTCAACAACAACTGCAACAGGCCTCATTACCTCAGACTCCTGAAAATCTTGTTGCTGCTGTTTTTGCTATTATTACTGCTAATTCTGTTACAATTTTACTTTGAATTTTCCTGTTTATGGTGAATGGTGTTTCTGCTCAAAATGACACTTCTGTGGTTCGTCTTAACCCTAATTTGTGGGTTCGTCATGCCCAATATATGTTTATGACCCATGGCACAAATATTACTTTATACTATGAGCCCTCAATGGCATTTGGTCAAATTTCTTTTACCCCTAACTTGATCATGTCTTCTACATTTATTGTCTCACAACTACAATCTATTTCACACTCCTGGCTATTTTCTAAACACCCTATGCAATTGAATTCTGTCTGTTGGTGTTATTTGAAAGTTAGTCAATTTACAAGGGGCCTGTGTTTCTGTTGTCAAGCTAAACACACTTGGCTTCATAATTGGTCTGATTATGATATTGCTCAGCACATATTAAAAAAGCTAGGGAATTATAGTTATTGTTCTGACTACTATTGGTTGTCAGGTACCTTTAATTCTTCTTTGTATGGACTTAATATAGCTCCTGATATGTATCCTGACAATTTTCCTATTTTTAATGCCTCTGATCAATCTAATACAGGATCAATATGCGCTGGTTGGCAGCTTAAGAATCCTAATAATATGGTTCTTTTTTGATAAATATGCCACCAATGTTCATCCTCAGAATTTTTCATTCTTTGAATAAAACTATTGAGGATGAGCTTGCCAATTTACAATCATACATTCAAAATAATATCCATGCTCAGTACTCACTTTTTGAGTGGCTAACCAATTGGCTCCCTGATTGGTCTTGGCTCAGACAGTTTTTCTTTTATGTTATAATTATTATTATTGTACTAATTGTAACCTGTTGTTTTATTCAATGTATTCCAAATTTATTCACATTGTTTCGTCCTGCTTTCCCCTCTTACTCCTTTACAATTGCGATACATTCATAAATCTTTGAATCCTCCATTTAAAATAAAAAACGAGGATATGTAGAGTTGTAATTGCAGGAATGTTATTATCTTGATGGCAAACCTCAGGTAATGAAGGTTCCAAAGTAAATACAACTCAGGCAAACAAAGTCACTAATGTAAAGGAGGATTAGAGAGAGGAAGTAAACATATGTTAGACTTTAACTAGAGATAGTTAATTGTGTTAATTACTGTTGTAGTTCGAAGGAAAGGAGAGGCTAGACCAGAGCATACGGTTAACAATGTTTATTTGATGAACGGTGGTTGTCGCGTCTGCCGGTGAACGGGCAGACTCGCGTGCGAACAACGGCTGGCTTGGCTTGACAGCCGGCTTTTTATATGCCGGCTGTCAAATGGCGCCAGCCAATAGGAACGGTTGTTGAATCTGCTCAAAGAGCGGACCCGGTTGGAGCCCCAACCGGTTCCCAAGACATAACACCCCTTCCCCCTAGATGGGAACACATATAGTCTTTGAGATACGCCGGTGGTCTGTGTTGGCGACCCGAGCGACGTAACTCAGGAGAGTCATTGGGCGAAGATAAGTTCGCGGACCCTGGTCAGGGTACGCAGGGGGCGAACAGGGCTCGGCGCAGGAACTGGAGCCAGGAAAAGTCTCTGCCTTCGCTGGGGATAAACGGTTGTGCTCCCGGCTGGCAGTCCCGGTCTACTGCCTGCTCCCTCTGCTCCGTTGGTGAAGGGTGATCACTCTGGGGATCACTAGCTGGACCTTGGAGTGGCGCCCGCGACTCATCTGGTGGAGACGGGTCTGGGCCGGCCAGGCTGCTCCGTCGTCTCCGCAGCTGGTCCAGGTGTCTTCGCCACACACGACCGCCTTCAAGTTGGACCCGATAAGATCTCGGACCTGTGACAGCCACGACTTTCCCGGCCACCCACAGTGGGTCCCCAGCGTAGTTCCTAGCAAACACTAGGTCCTGAACTGCGAAATTCCTGGCCAGACTGTCAGACCCCAAAGGGGAGTCTGGACAGTAGTGGGGGTGCAGCCTGTCTAAGGTAGTCCTCAGGCGCTCCCCATCAGCAGCTCAGCCGGGATTTGTTCGTAACTGTGCACGGTGTGGTATGCTGGCTTAGGAGGAATTGAGACAGTTTAGAATGCCAATCCACTTGGCCGAACCTGGCTAACGCCTCCTTGGCTGATCTGACTGCCCGCTCAGCCAACCCGTTGCTGGCGGGGTGGAAAGGGGCCGTGAAGACGTGTCTGATGCCTAGATTGGTGACATACCTACTAAATTCGCTCGAGGTGAACTGGGGGCCATTATCGGAGACCAGTGTGTCAGGGAGTCCGTGAGTTACGAAAAGGTGAGTCAGGGCTTTAACAACTGCCTGTGTGGTGGTCGTGGGAAGTAAGGCCACATCTATCCATTTTGAATAGGCGTCCACGACCACCAAGAAGGTCTTGCCGTGCATTGGCCCGGCCAGGTCGATGTGAAGCCGTGACCACGGGCATTGGCACTTTCCCACTTTGTGGGTGTGGCGGTTGGCGGGGCTGCCCTAGATTCCTGACAGGGTCGACACGAGCTTACCCACTTGGCGATCTGATCGTCCATCCCGGCCACCAGACGTAACTTCGAGCTAACGCCTTCATCCGCACAATTCCTGGATGGCCCTCGTGCAGCATCTTCAAGACGGGTATGCGAAGGGTGGTTGGTATGACCACTCTGGTACCCCACAATAGGCATCCCTGCAACTTAGAGAGCTCTAGCTGGCGAGTTTTAAATGGGGCGAAATCAACTGAATAGTTAGTTTCCGGCCACCCCTCCCTACCCAGTCCAGAACCTGGGCGATTGTTCTGTCCTTCTTGGAATGTGATGCTATGTCGCCTGCAGTCACCGGCAGCTTGAGTTCGCTTTACATCAAAATGGCATGCACAGGAGCTGGGTCCTCGACTGGGGCTGGCAAGGGGCAGCGGCTGAGGCATCAGCGTGGTTTAGATTTTTACCGGGACGATAGACCAGTTTATGCACGAGTAAGCCGCCAGGAATAAGGTCCATCTGGTCATTCTAGGCGACAATATCTGCGGGGTTTGCTTTTCCCCTGATAATAATCCTAAAAGCGGCTTGTGATCAGTAATAAGTTCGAATTGGTGTCCGAATAGAAATTCGTGGGATTTTTTGACTGCTGCTACTGCAGCCAAGGCCTCCTTATCAACCTGGCTGTAATTACGCTCAGTCGCTGAAAGGGTTCTTGAAAAAGAAGGCAATTGGTGCCTCGGAGCCATTGGGGAGCCTGTGACTTAAGACAGCTCCTATCCCAAAAGGGGATGCGTCTGCGGCTAGGACCAAAGGAAGGCGTTGGTCAAATTGTATTAAGACAGCCTCAGAGGTGAGTAGAGATTTGACTGCCACAAATGCTTGGTTTTCTTTGAGTCCCCAGTGCCATGGTGTGTTTCTGTCTAAGAGTCTGTGCAATGGCTCGCAACTGACGCCTTGTGTGGGAGAAACGAAGCGTAGAAGTTCAATAACCCCAGGAAGGCTTGTAACTCGGTTTTGTTGGTAGGCGTGGGCGCCTCGTGGATGGCCTTGACTTTCGATTCCACCGGGTGGATGCCTGAGGCGTCTAGCCTGTAGCCTAGAAAGTCCACCTGTCTAGTGGCGATGGTACACTTCTCCCGCTTTAGTTTGAGGCCATGCTGCCTGAACTTCTCTAATACTGCCCTGACTCTCTGGATGAGTTGGGGTCTGTCCCTGGCTGTGACTAAGATGTCATCGAAATATGGCACTACGCCGGGAGACCTTGGAGGATTCGCTCCATCAGTGATTGAAAATACCTGGGGCTACACTTACGCCAAACTGGAGACGCTTACATCTGAATGCCCTCTGTGTGTAACTATGGTCTGTAAGTCAGCTGTTTGGTTATCCACGGGAACTGTTGGTATGCCTGTGACATGTCCAGTTTGGCGAAAATGGTGCCAGGTTCAAATGTGTGTAACAGGTGCTGAATGACCGGGACTGGATATGCGCTAACCTGTAGATAACGGTTGATTGACGCCTTGTAGTCAGCACAAATTCTTAGATTACCGTCTTTTTTAGTCGGGTGACTATTGGGGTCTCCCACTTAGCGAAATCTGTGGGTTCTATCACCCCTTGTTTTAGTAGTTTGTCTAGTTCCGCGTCCAATTTGGGGCGGATGGCGAAAAAGGTACTCTACGTGGTTTTAAGCGAACGGGACTGCCTGTGGGTCTACTGAGAAGGAGATGGGAGTGCCCTTATAGCAGCCTAACTCACTACTAAAAACGTCAGAGAAGTCTGTAAATAAGGAGTCAACATCAGAAGTTGAGACAGCATGGACTCCTTTTATACTAAGGCCGAGAGAGGGGAACCAATCCAACCCCAAAAGACTAGGGAGGGTACCATTAACAACCACTAAAGGCAAATGGCCTTTAAAGGTTTGGAATTTCACGAGAAACTTGCCTTTCCCGAGGACGGGGATGTTCTTTCCTTGGTAGTCTCTCAAGGTGAGATGGCACTTTGCAGCTGGTTCTTTGTCAGTCTGGGCTGGATCTTCTTAAGCGTGTCCCAAGATATGATTGAGAGCGCTGACCCCGTGTCTACCTCCATGCGGCAGGGATTACCTTCTAGTAAGACAGAAAGTGTAATTTTATTGGGGTGTAAAGTGTGTGGTTGGCTTGGTAGCAAGTATGGCATTTTTCTACCTTCCTTCGGGGAACAGGAGAGGAAGGGGATCTTTGTGGAGAGGTGCGCGCTGCCTGGCAGACTCTTGCGAGGTGACCTTTCTTGTGGCAGTTGTGGCAGGTGGCGTTTCTGAACCTGCAAGATGCCCGGGAATGGGAACCTCCACAGGTCAGGCATAAAGAGTTTGTTTTGGGCCACTGTTGTTTCTTGGCCTCGCTCCTACCTGCGGCTGTCTCGTTGGCTTGAGGCGATGCACATCGGAGTATTCTGCAGGGTCATCCTCACTTACCGCTACTTCAGAGTGTACGGAGGAAGTGCTGGGTCTGGAAGCGGTGCCCTGGATCTCAGCTGTGGACTGTGCTGCAAGTTCTGCAGCTAAGGCTTCTTCAACTGCCTGGGGAGGTTTAGGTCTCTTCTAGCCAGCAAACGCCTCTGGAGTTTTAGATCCCTCACCCCACAAACGAGTTGGTCGAGCAGCATGTCGTCCAAATAGTTCTTGAACTCACATTGTAGAGCTGCTGTCCTCAGGGCTGCCATATATTGATTTATGGATTCCCCCTCGGCTTGCTTCCTCATCCTAAAGGCGAAGCGCCTAGCAATCTGAGACGGTTTTGGTGAGTAGTGGTTGGATAGCGTTTCCACCAACTCTGCCCATGGGACATTCCCGATTTCTCGTGGGGCCAGGAGTGCTGTGGCGGTGTCATATACTACAGCCCCACAGTAGCTGAGGAAGTAGGATTTCTTCCTCTGCTCCGAAACTTCAGCCAGTCCAATGGCATCGATAAAGTGGTTGAAGCGATTCTTATACGAATCCCACTTTTCCTCATCAGGTTTGAAAGGGGGAATACTGAATTGACATTCATTTTGGACCCCTCAGTCTCTTGGTAGACTGGTCTGCCTCACTGGGTGCTCGTGGTCTTGGATTGATGCTGCTTGAGAGCGTTGGCGGCTGTGGCTACAGTGCCCTAGTCTCACTCAATGACTTCGGCTTTCCTGAGGCGCTTGAATTTTCGCGCTCTTTGCGGCGTTAGGCGCCTGTGGCTGCGGTGCTGTACTGACAGCACTTTAAAATTCGAGCCTTTTTATTTATTTATTTTGGGGGAGGCGGCTGAGGCGCTCGCAATTTCACTTGGTGGCTTCTGTAGTGACCTCTATTGTAATTTGCGCCTTTTTGTAATTGAGGCGGCTGAGGCTCTCAGCGCCGTAGCTTGCTCTAGTGGCTGCAGCTCAATGACAGCCGTTAGAATTTTCGCGCCCTTTTTCTGATGCCGGCGGGCAGCTGCGGCTTCAGCGCCCGACTCTCACTATCTGTGGTGCTCTAACCTTTGCAACTTTTACTGACAGCACCCAGCCTTCGCTAACATGCGCAGATCTAACCTGAGCGGCTCTAGCACTTTCACTTCTGAGCCCGATGCTCGGTAATCCAAGTGGCTGCGGCTTGCTCGGTAAACCAAACGGCTGCGGCTTCCATTCCTTGAGGAAATGCTCCTGACTAGCCTTCCGATCCCACCTTATGCCAGTGTTGTAGTTCGAAGGAAAGGAGAGGCTAGACCAGGGCATACGGTTAACAATGTTTATTTGATGAACGGTGGTTGTCGCGTCTGCCGGTGAACGGGCAGACTCGCGTGCGAACAACGGCTGGCTTGGCTTGACAGCCGGCTTTTTATATGCCGGCTGTCAAACGGCGCCAGCCAATAGGAACGTTGTTGAATCTGCTCAAAGAGCGGACCCGGTTGGAGCCCCAACCGGTTCCCAAGACATAACAATTACTATGCTAAACAGTAATGGAAGTTAAGCAATAACCAAAGTTAACCAATGTTGGAGGATTACTAAAAATGTGTATAAATGCAAGACTAGACTCCAATAAAGTTCATCATGATTCATTTGATCATGATCAAACACCTCGACTGCCTCATCATTTCAACAGTAATGAAAGTTGGAGCTTACCCCATGATTCTAGGTCCTTCTTTACCTACTGCATCAATTTGTCATAGTTATTTTCTTTGAGTGTCTTGCAATGTGCTGTCAACCATATTCCTAAGTATTTAACTTTCTTTGTCACTTGTATTTCCATAACTTCTTCTAACTGTATTTTCTGTTCTTCTGTTAAATTTTTAGTCATTAATTTAGTTTTCTTCCTATTAATTTTAAGTCCTGCTACTGCTCCGAATTGTTTTAATTCATCCATAAATTTTTGTCCTCTATCTATTGGTTCCTCAATAAAGAAGATCATATCATCCACAAATACTTCAGTTTATATTCTTCTTTCTTAACCTTTAATCCTTTTCTATCTGGGTTTTGCCTAATTCGCGTTAATAATGTTTCTAATGATAATATGAAGAGCAGGGGTGAAAGTGGGCAACCCTGTCTAACCCCTTTTTCTATTTTTATTGGGCAAGTATATTCCCCTTTTATTATAATATTAGCTTGTTGTGTGTTGTAAATAGTTGTTATAATATTTTCAAATTTGGTGCCTAGGTTCATATTATAAATTTTTTGGATTAAAAATTGCCAATTTAAATTGTCGAAAGCCTTCTCTGCAACTAAAAACATAAGTGCAATTTGTTTTTCGGGGTGAGCTTCATAAAATTCTAGGACATCTAATACTGTTATTAAATTGTTCCTGATTTGTCTGGTCGAGAGAAATCCATTTTGGTCTTCATGTATATGCACATTTAACATTCTTTTTAATCTGTTTGCTATAATAGAGGTGAATATTTTGTAATCAGTGTTTAACAATGAAATCAGCCTATAATTGTTTATATATCTGGGATCCGTATCCTCCTTCGGGATCAGCGAAATCAGTGCCCCCCTCCATGGGTCCGGCATCCTGGCTGCCAATAAAACATCGTTAAAAACTTCTACCATAAGAGGTCCAATTTGTTCTGCAATTGCCTTGTACAGCTCACCTGGAATCCCATCTGGGCCTGGGATTTTGTTGTTTTTCTGATTCTCTATTGCTGATTGCAATTCCGCCCAAGTAATGTCTTTGTTTAATAGTTCTACCATTTCTTCCCCAATTGCTTTGTCCTTCACTTCATCTAAATAATTCCTTATTCTATCCCCATTAACATCTTCCTTTTTATATAAATCTTCAAAACACTTATGGGCGATTTCTTTTTTCTGTTCTACCTCCTGCTGTATATCCCTCCTTACTGTCTATTAGTTGATATATCAATCTCTTTTCTTTCCTTTTTTTTAGTTTATAAGATAGCCATCTTCCTGCCTTATTAGCATGCTCAAAATAAGTTTGCCTAGTCAGATTCAAATTCATAATCATTTTCTCTTGTTCAATTAAGTTCAGTTTATGTTTAGCTATCACTATCTGATTTTGCAATTTTGGATTCTTTGGGGTATTCTGTAATTGGGTTTCTAGTTCCTTAATTCTTTGCTGTAATTTGTTTTGTTGGGCATATTTTTCCTTATTTCTCTTGGCATTATAAGAGATTGTTATACCTCTTATTACTGCCTTCATTATATCCCAAATATTTTGTTTCATGGTTTCTCCATTATCATTTTCTTTTAAAAAATAATTTAATTCCTCCTTAAGTTTGTTGAGGTATTCTTTTTCTCTATTTAATTGGGTATTTAACATCCATCTTTTCTTTGGTATTGCCCTACCCTTCCATATTATCTGAATTGGATTGTGATCTGCCCATTCATTAGGTAAAATTTCCACCTCTTTTGTCTCATTTGCTATTTCCCTGTTCATCCATGCCATGTCAATCCGTGTCCATGTTTGATGGGGATTTGAATAAAATGTGAATTGTTTTTTCTCGGGGTGTAATCTTCTCCATATATCAGTCGGATTTAACTCCATCATTTCCCTACAAATCTTAGAAAGCTCTCTTTCCCCCCCTTATTCTTCCCCCCTTTACTATGGTGTTTTTGATAATCAGCAATAAGTTGAAATCTCCTATGATACAAATATTTCTTTTTTCCAATCCTACCATTTTTCCATATGGATGTTTAAAAAACTCATTTTGATCTCCATTCGGGACGTAGATTACCACTAAGAAAATTGGGATGGCATTGATCCAGATCTGCAAACCCAGAGTTCTTCCCTCTAAATCCGACCATATTAACTCTGCTTTCAAGTCCTCTTTAACATATACAGCAATCCCTTTCTTTTTTCCCTTGTCTGCTGGTGCGGTAAATAGCTTCCCTAATTTCGGGCACTCTAAGTATTTTTCATCTTTTTTCTTTATATGAGTTTCTTGTAGACATATCGGCATTTTGTTTGATTAATTTAACTAGTATCCTTTTCCTTTTTATCGTCAAATTTAAACCATTTATATTAATTGATAGTAATTTTTCTTCTTCCATTTATTTAATTCTGTTTCACTCTTTGTCTTGTAACGATTCCAATCTCTCCTTCTGTCTGAAGATATGTAGTTTCTTCTGTCTCCTGGTGTAAATGAGTATTCCCTTGATTTCCTGCAATTCCATCTTTATTTTTGTGTCCACCATGATCTTCCTGGGAGTTTGTTTCCAATTCCTCCCTACTGCTTTGATCCTCCAGACCCACCAGCCATTCATAGAAGTCCTGAGCCTTTTCCATGGAATCTATTTTAATTTTCCTTTCTTTCCAAGACACTAAAATCCCTTCTGGGATAAGCCATTTGAATGTAATTCTTTTCTGGTTTAAATAAGCTGCTAGAAACTTATAATCATGCCTTTGTTCTCTTACTCTTCTGGGTATCTGTTTGAGAATCACAATTTCTTTACCTTTGTACGTGATTGTTCCATCTCTAGAGATTCTATAAATAATATCTCGGACACTTCTTCTCGTGAATCGTATATGGACTTCTCTTGGGCATTTGTGGCATCTCGCATAATTGGTACTGACCCTATAGACTTCATCAAACTCCCTTAGGATGTCATCTTTGTCCTTCTCCAATAATCTAGCCAGTATTTCCGCCATTAGATGTTCCAAGTCTTTTGATTCCACCACATCTTGGAATCTCAGGTATGTAGCCTCCTTGTCCATCTCTAGGAGGACCAGTGAGTCCTCCATTTCTTTGCTTGCATTCTTTAATTCTTCATCCACCCTTTCTAATTTCCTTTCCATTCATTCAGTCCTTTTCTCTACCTCTTTTATTGTTGCTTCATTTTTCTCCAAGGCCTGCTGCAATACCCCGACTTTGTCCTCTACTTTGAAGATGTCCGCTTTCATTTCTGCCTTTAATTTCCCCATCTCCTCTTTTAATTCATTAATGTCTGCTCTCATCTCGTTATGGTTTTTCATCATAGTTTCTTGCAGCTTCGTCATTGATTCCTGTAAAGTCAAAAACATTGCTTGGATGTTGGCATTCGAGATGTTGGCTTGTTTCTCTACTGGTAATGTTTCTTCTGTGGTTTTTGTGCCATGGGTGAAGTTGTTGCCAAAGCAGTTGTTAGTGTTGGGGTGACCTACCTTCCAGTTTTCAAAGCAGTAGTAGTTGTGGAAGTCATTTCCTTTAAGATTTGCTTTTGTTGTTGAACTATGTTAAGTATATTATCCCAAATTAGCATTCAGTGTTATAAGCTCTATGCTAAAATTGACCGGTATCTAATTACTTGATCTATCTATCTATTGGGTAGCTGTATTCTTAACTGATTACTGGAATGTATATATTATTTTAGATCCCAATTCTAAATCAAATATATAATTTGTATGATCTGTGCTCCACCTCTATACTTCACTTCATATAATAAATATTTATATAATAAATATATCAAATCCAGCTATATCTAAATATTATAAATCTGTATATATATTTATCTAATTTTATCTTAAATGTTTATTCTTGAACACAGATATTACATTCGTAATTATAGTCACACAATAAATTGTAATAATAATATATAGAACCCTAAACTTATTAATTAACTAATAATGTTACTATTTCCCCTATATATCTTGTCAAAATATAACAATCTCTATTATTAATACGTCAATTAAATCAATTAATTCAATTATTTTACAATCTAATACAACAGTCAATATTCCTTTACTCAATATGCATATTTGTAATCATTATTAGGAGAGAATAAAGAAAGAGAGATAATTCATCATAACATCAACTAGTAAAAAAGAAGGAAGAGAGACAAAATTGATCAAATATATACAAAAAAAGGGGGAGTAAATGGTAAAGAAAGGAGGGAAATCTAGAGGTAGGATTTTGGTTTTCCGTCTCTCAATTTAAGAGCTTTCACTCCAGACACACCAGAAGTGGGGGGGTAGGGGGAATTGCTGAATAATAACTACAGTTACGCAGTATTCCCACTCATTCAGAAGCTTCCTATTTTGTTTTCTATCTTAATGTTCCTAAGTTCAATTGTCCTGGTTTTCTTCAGATAAGCCACCTCCTTGAATAGATCAGTATTCTCAGTATTCTCCCAAAGCTCTGTTAAGTAGATTGTATCAGTTAAATCAGTTATATTGTTGCAACCACTTCAGCGTTTCTAAGTACCGCCAATGGCGCCGCACTATGTTTTTTTCTCGTCGGCTTCGCTCTTCTTCCCGTCTCCGGTTTGACAAAGTCTGTCCAAAGAGAAATCAAATAGCATAGTCTAAACCCTCCACGGCTTCCAGGCTCTTTCCAGATGCTGGTCTCCCAATCTCATAGATTTCCCTTTTTACTCTTTATTATCCTCACTTTCTTTTCTGTCTCCCGAGCCCATTCACTTTCACTTGCCTCAGCTTCACTTTTAGCCATTTTCTTTTAGGGCTTCAGACAGACGCTCGTAACATTTGTAATAGCCTAATACCAGTCTATAGCTTTCCAATCTTCCTCTCTGCCGCTAACTTTCTCTACCACTCTTTTCCCAAACCATCTCACAAACTGTCACTCACTCGTTTCTTCACATTGGTGGCAGTCCGGACTTCGGAGCCGCTATTGACAGGAGGCTGTTCTTGTTCGTTGGGCTCTGGAGGGCTTCCTCTTCGCTGCAGGGGGGTTGCCTTCCCCACACTGCAGCCCGAGGCTTCCCCACACCGGCATGAATCTCTCCGGGACTCGAGCACCCTCAAAGGATCGCGCCAACTGCAAGGAGATTAGCTGAAACCGCGAGTGGGCTTCTGCACCTCTGTTCATCCTTGCCTTGCCACCGGAAGTCCTAATTCTTCTTTTTCTATTAGACCCATTTTATGTTTAATTATATCCATTTTTAACTTAATGTCCTTTTTCTGTGGCATTTTCTGTAGCTCTTTTTCAAGTCCTTTATACTCATCCTCTAATGCCTTAGAGGCTAATCTTTTCATGGTATTTCTTTTCCTTGTATAGTTTATTATCAAGCCTCTGGCATATGCCTTCATTGTATCACATACATTCTGGATTGATGTATCTTCTTTTTTGTTTTCTCTAAAGAAAAAAGCCAATTCTTTCTCCATCCACTGTGTGAAGTCTTTTTCCTTTAAAATAGTATTATTTAGCGTCCATCTAGATCTTCTTTTTTGTCCTTTCCATTTAATTGTCATTGGATTGTGATCTGCCCAAGTACTTGTTTCAATATTTATTTCTTGGATATTAGTTAACAATTCTGCTGACATCCATATCATATCTATTCTGGACCACAATAAGTGTCTATTTGAGTAGAAGGTGTATTGTTTAATTTTAGCATTTCTTTCTCTCCATGCATCTTTTAAGTTTATTTCATCTACCATATTAAAAAAAGATTTAGGGAGAGTCTTTCTGTATTGCTTTATTGTTTTCTGTGCTGTATAGTCCAGTTTGTTGTCTACAATTCCATTAAAATCTCCCATCATAACTATATTAGCATAGTCCAGTTCAATTATTTTGATATGTAATTTTTTATTAAATTCTTCTTGTTTATCATTCGGGGCATAGATTGCAATCAGGAGTGTTTTCATATTATTATCATTATTTCCACCATTAGTATTCTTTCATCATCAGTATAAATCAATTTCGCTGGAATAGTCTCTTTAATATATAAAACCTCTTTTCTTGCATTGTGTCAAGGAGGTAAATATTTTCCCTTGTTTTGGCTATATCAACAATTGTTCATATTGCTTTTTAATATGTACTTCTTGTAGGCAGATTATATCAAATTTTAATTTCTCTAATTTATGGAAAGTTTTCCTTCTTTAAATGGATGAATTAAGTCCATTTATATTAATTGTAATCAATTTTTTCTCTTCCATGGTTATATTTTATAATTAGGATTGGCAGCTCTCATGGATCTTGGTTCACGTTGACCTTTGGCTTCCTCCTTTCCATCTACTGCACCTTCTTCTTTTTCAGTCGTCATTTGGCAGTCCTCTTGGAATTCAATTAGTGAAATTTCTTTTTCTGCCTCTTCCTCTTTCCCTCTGAAAAATTTTGTATAAAATGATTCAGCTTTCTCAATTGAATCAATTCTGTATCTCTGTTCTTGCCATGTGAACATTAAACCTTCTGGAATCAGCCATCTATAATTCACCTCTTTTTAAAGTAGCAATTTGGTCACGAATCGGTATTCTCTTCTGATCTCTCTCACTCTTCTGGGTACTTGTTTCAAGACCATAATCTCCTTGTCTTTATATTTCAATGCTTTCTCTCTTGCCACTTGCAATATTTGCGTTTTAATGGCTTTCTTTGTAAATCTGATGTGAACTTCTCTTGGTAGGCTATTTCTCATTGCGTATCTTGCGAAGACTCGATAAACCTCATCTATTCCATCCATCATCTTCTCTTCCGTTATTTCCAAAGCTTCAGCCAATATTTCTATTATTATCTCAGCTAGATTTTGTCCTTTTTCTTCCTCTATGTTTTGGAATCTGAGATAAAATTCTGATCTGTCCATCTCCCATCTCAGCATACCACTTTTATCTTGTTCAACCACAGTTAATCTGGTATCAATGTCTCCAATCTTCTTTTTGTTTGTCTTCTTCAATTTTTAGTAGTTTCTCATCATACTTCATCATCATTTGTTGGATGTTCTCGACTTTTTCATCGGTTTTCCCTGTTCTTTGTTCAATGTTCTCTGTTCTTTGTTCGATGTTCTCTATTCTCTTTTCAATATTCTCTGATCTTGTTTGAATGTTTTGAATTCCTTGCATAATCATCTGCAGGGTCACTTTTTCTTTTTCTTTTTCTTGTTCTTTATCTTGCCTTAACATTGTCTGTATTAAAGGTTGTCCTCCAGATGGTGGAGAGGAGGAAGTAGAAGTTGAAGAGCCGGTAGCTGTTAATTTCCTACTCATTTCAAACAATTCAAAATCTTCAGGTTCTTCTAGACCTTAATCTGATTGTAAAGTAACCAATTGCGATTCCAAATAAAAATAGTAGGAAAAAAGAAGCCAAATAATAATAATAATAAAAAAAGAAAAAAGAATTTCTTCGGGTTCTTGTATACCTTAATCCAATCGATTAATTAGATAACAATGAAAATTCAAAAATGAAGGAAAAAACCATAAACATACACAAAGGAGAAAAAGTTGTAAAATCCTAAAAAAGATGGAAAAGTGAAGAATAAAAAGCTTTAAAAAAAGGAAAAATTCTTCAGGTTCTTCAACACCTTAATCCAATTAAGAGGCCTCAAATATAAAAGACTGCATAAGAGAAAGAGAAAAAGAAAGCCAGGAAGATAAAAAGAAAGAAAAAAACAGTATTGGAGGTAGATGGAAAAACAAAAATACCAGAAAATCAAAAAGAGGAAAAAAAAAAGGCTGCTCCCTTAAAAAGAAAAGGAAGGGAATCATTAATACTAAAACTTTTCTTTTAAAATAAAAAACAAACGTAAAAAAATTAACTTCCAAGGACAAGCATAAAGAAAAAAAAAAAGCAAAGACAAGTTCCAAAGAACTAAAAGTCCAAATAGCTATTTCAAAAAGTAAACTGTTGAGGAAGGGTAGCACAGCTTAGAAAAAATCAAGAAAACACACTGCACTTTGTTTAGTTAATCCAAGGCTCTTGTTATAACACTCTTCTCCAGAAACTTACCACCTTTTCTTTTCCTATAACCTTCAGCACCAGACTCCAGCTGTTGATAGAAACCCAGAAGAGCACCTGCAATAATACTCTCCCATGCTCTTCCCTCTATCTTATCGAATAGCAATATCTTTGAAAAAAAGTCTCAGTTCTTTCTTAGCTTTGTCTGGTCACAAGAGAAATAGAATATTTCCAAGCCTCTAGTTGGCAGTGTTACAAAGTCTCTTTGCTTTCACTTTCCCCCTCCTTTTCCAAGAAAAATGCAATAAGAATTAATTTAAAAAAAGATATTTTAAAAAAAGAAATAACTAAATGGGAGTCTCTAGCCTAAAATAGTTACAAAATCAAAAAGGAGAAAAAAAAATAGATGAAAAAGAAAAAAACAGTCCAGTTTCAAAATATAAGATGTATAGAAAATCCAGCAATGAGGAAAAAAACTTTGACATTCCTGTTTAAAATCGCCGCTTAATCACTTCTGTCAAAACTTTTACAGATTCTTTCTTTTCCTTAGGGTGTCCTTTCAGATCTTAGAATAAAGAAAAAGTTCTCACCAAACCGGCAGACTCTCTTTCTGTTCTCTTCCGTTTCGGAGCTGTCCCAACTTCAGCAGCTTTAATGGCTGCCTCTTTGCCGCTGGCAAGAAGAGCTTCTCCTGGATCTACCAGGGACTTTGCGGTGTCCCTGGGATCGACAGGATGCGCTCTTCACTTTCACCGTCTCTTCGGGACAGTTTAGATCCCATAGGATTGTCCAGGAGCAAAGATATCGGCAGCGATCTCAGACCTCCAAGATTGCATGCCGTATCGTCGCGATGCTAGCTCTGCCCTCCCGATCTGATGGTCATTTTGAAAAATCCTTTCTTAGTGAGCATCTAGAAGCCA
Organism: Pseudonaja textilis; assembly: GCF_049901715.1. Lineage (NCBI taxonomy): Eukaryota > Metazoa > Chordata > Lepidosauria > Squamata > Elapidae > Pseudonaja > Pseudonaja textilis. The sequence goes on along the minus strand of NC_142008.1, from coordinate 130,038,735 downwards.
AGAAGAACATATGTGCCAAATTTCAAGTTTGTAGGCTTTATGGTTCTGGAGATTTTGTGATGATGCACAAATAGTATTTCGCTTTTATATAGATTTGTAATAATTTAATATATAATTTAATTTAATAATTGCTATTTCATGTTTTTATTTTTATGGGTGTGACTGGGCATAGAAACATAATAACTGGCCTAGTAGAGGAGAAAAATGCAAAACAGAAATTTGCATGTAAAACATAGAAAACTGAAAAACTGTAGGTCAGGAATAGTACATTGCATTACTGAATTAAGTGTTCCCTTTTTTTTTGAACACACATTAATTTACAGTGCACAGCTTTTTTTTTTCTGACTGAATTCAAGGAAACTTGCTAACATCTCTTTTTCCTAGTGGTGATTTCCAAGCTGAATAGAAAATAACATCCTGCTCTGCTGTCACTAAAAATCATCTTTCCCATGCTTTGGGAAGTTTTTAAAAAACTTATTTTCACATGTGGAGCTTCAGCTGTGTATTTCTAAGTGAGTAAGAACAGATTTTTAAATGCCTCTGTTCTGTTTCAGTTCTGTACAAAATCGATGTGGGACCAGAAAGATTGCAATCTGATACCACCGGTATGATTTATATTTTTGGCTAGTTTATTAACAATTCATGAATCCCCCCCCCGCCCCAAATTGGGATAGTTTGACAACATTACATGATTTTAAAAAAGAAAAACTGAAGAGTAAGACAGCAATTCTCCAAAGTTAATTATTTAAAAACTACAGAACAGGGACAGCTCATTGTTATCAATCATATTCACATAGCTAATCATTTCTCAACTGCCAGAGAAAAGAAATCCTTTGATGTAGCTGAAGATAGGCCAAATTCTCTCTGGTGTAATTAACACATCCCTATATCCAATCTGCCAATCTAAAAGGTGATAAGAGGTTTTTGAATTTCATCGGTAATCTCAGGAAGGTGAGAAATTGATTCTTCCTGTAGACCTACTCCAGTCCCAATTAGCAAACAGGAACAGTAAGTCATCTTAACTTTCCATTCTAGCCATTAATAAAAAAATATTAATACTTTCTCATTTGTTACCATTGTGCCTTAACAATTGTGCTTAAATAACCTGCGTATGTTGACACGTCTACCAAACTGATCTCTGCTATATCTGACATTCCACTAATGTAACTCTCCAGTTTAAACACGTCCCCCCACCCCAATGTCTGGGTTATAGTGTTGACTATTAAGCATTTACTTTAGTATGCCAATTGCTTTCCCTCTTGCCCATATATACTGCAGGTTTAGCTAACTTTATGCTTTCAAATGGGTGCTTTAAGGCTCATAAAGCACTTCCGGCCATTGTAAAATGGCCATGGTGAAATGTTGTAAAAATGTTGCACTCCCCATTTTCAGTCTTCTCTGCTGGCTTCCCCAGAAAGTCAGTGGGGAAGCTGACAAGGAAGGTTGCAAGCAGAGGATGTTGGATTTGAGTGGATTTCCCTCCCCTCCGTGCAAGGAAAGGAAATAAATCCCTTGTGTTGGAGGAACCAACCTCAAATCTAAAGAAAATGACCTCAAATCTGATGGAAATGCTAGTAAATGCTGTTATCATTCTACCTGGTGGGGCGGGGGGCAGGCTTCCTGGGGTGATATAAGGCCCATGTCATCCCCCTGGCATTCCGCTTCATGTCTGCATCTGGGAGAGTCAGGATTGTGGACAATCCTAAACTGAGGACTAACAATTGAAAACATGTGAACAATAGATTGTGCTTCAACTCTTCCTACTCACATTTCTGCTTCGAAATGTTAAGCTGTGCTTGAATTAACTAGCACAATCTAGAGTAGCTAGAATAGGAAAGTCTTCCCAAGTATAATAAGAAGTTATAGTCAGATTACTACTTCAGTCCTGAAATCGCTGCCTCTTCAGAAATGTTGACTGCCCAATGTTTGCCTATTTCGATCCTTTGCTCAGCTTGTTTAGTTTAAAAGAAAGTGGGGGGCAGATATCTTTTAGAGAATGTAATTCAGTTCTAGAGCCAGTTTGATGTAGTAAAGGCATCAGGCTGGAAAATTAGGGAACCTTGAGTTCTAGCTTAGGCACACAGCTAGACGATAACTGTGGGCCAGTCACTTTCAGCCCTATAAAGGAGGCAATGGAAAATCACTTCTGGAAAACCTTGCTAAGAAAACTGTAGGGACTTGTCCAGTCTCTGAGAGTTGGGACACAATTGAATGTAAAAGGTGGTAGGAGGGGAATCACTTCTACCTACTTATAATTCCAAACTGGGGTGGTTGTACAAGCCTTACTGCCTTTGGTACCTCCATCTTCACCTCCAAATCTATAGTCATTCCTTTCGGTAACAAGAAAAATAATTATACGTTAAGGTCCATTCCAGCTCTATTCTGTATTCAGTCATTGTCTTTTATGGAATTCTTGCTATTATGCATTTACCAGGCTAATACAACTGGATAGTTTTAAGTTATTTCTAGAGCATAACGATCATCAGGGTGCTTCCCCAGAGATCTTGTAACTACTACTTTTTCAAGGACATTTCCTAGGGGTCAATAAAATCTTATTGAAGATTTTGAAGAATATGATCCTATGAGAAGTCTAAATCCAGGATGTCTTGATTTACTAAGCTTGAAGCTGACTGGTAAGCAGACGGTCAAAATGACTAATCACTGAAGTAGAAAGATCCATCATTCCCATGTGATCCTGTGTCTGCAGCACCTCCCATCACTCCTTCTGGCAGGGCCACTCCACGTGGCCATAAGAGCCCATTGGAGTAATGAAATAGAGGATGGTAGGAACTTCAGGTATTGTGCCTTGGAACCTAAACAAGAGGCTGTTTCAGAAGCTGAGAGTGGTGTGTGTGTGTGTGTGTGTAATAGAGAAAGCATAACTGCAAACAACTGAACTGAAATTTAGAACCAGAGTCTATGGCTAGTGCTCAACTTATAGCTATAATTTGGACCAGAATTTCCCTTGTTAAGTAAGGCAGTTAAGTAAGTCAATTTTATGACCTTTTTCTGCAAGGTTGCTATGTGAATCACTGCATCTTGTTAACTGAATCATGTGGTTGTAAAGCAAATCTATATTCTTCTATTCCTAAAGCTTGGAAAGTCACAAAACAGCAATCATGTGACCCAAGGATGCTGCAACATGGTAAACACACACCAGTTGCCAAGCACTCAAATTTTGATCAAGTGACTGGGGATACTGTGACGGTTGTAAGCGTGAGGATAGATTACAACTCAATTTTTTCAGCACCATTGCAATTTTGAATTGCCCTTAATCAAATGGTTGTTCTAAGTTGTCTTTCCACCTAATGATAGGACTATTTTTTTATTAACAGGAAAAGGGCAGCTCCTCACTGGGGTAGCGGAGAAAGCAAACACTTGGGCGCTCAAGTTCTGCAGAGGGACAAGAAAAAGAGGCACTTGCAATGTTTAAATAGATTTTTATTTCAAGAGGTCTGCGAGTCAGACGTCCTTGTTCCGGAGACATTTTGATGTTTTGGCTGCAGACTGGGAGTGTCATTCACCAGAAGAAGCTGAATTTCACATACAAAGACGGGGATGTGTGGGAGAAGGGAATAAGCCAGAACTTCAAGGTTTTTCACAGCAAGACAAAGATTTACACCTTTCTCTTACAAGAGAAGCTGGCAAAAGGGATCGGGGAGGTGTGGGGAGAAGGGGGCACAGGTGAAAAACAGTCAGCAGACATTACAGTAGCCCAGGTACAATATAGCAACAAGAGAGCAGACAATGTAACCAGGCCTCTGATTTTTAATAAGCATGGTTGGAAATGAAGAGAGACTCACTGGCAGCTGCTCCTGTCTGGCCAGATGAAACGTATTTACCTTGGCAGGCAAGACTGTTGGCCTGTAAAGGTGGAAAAAGTCATTGTGAGAGAAGTAGGACTTTTGTCCCAGGTCAAAAGTAGAAATAGCATACTGGTTCACTTTTCCTGCCTTACTGAACTCATAGACAGCCACAGCAGAAACTTAGGTTAGCTATCGAAGTAAAAGTCCCTTCTCTTGCTGAGAGGAGACAAAGAACTGTAAGGAACCCAACTTTCCCACAAACCTCTTTTGTGGCAGAATTGCTAGCAAATACAAGAACTCTCCTCCCACTTTCAATGTCTTTCCCCCAAAAGGCTCCTGGGTAAATGTGATCAACACCATGATATGGCAATAGTCCTTAGATTTATATACTGGCCCGTAATGCTTTATAGCACTCTCTGGGCTGTCTACAACATCAGCATAATTTGCATATTGCCCCCAGCAATCTGGTCCCTCATTTTACCAAATTTGGAAGGCTGAGTCAACCTTGAGCTCGTCAGGATCAAACTCCAGGCTGCGAGCAGACTTCACCTGCGATGCTGCATTTTAACCACTGCATCATTAGGACTCTTGTGAGTGATCGCGAATCATTCCCACTAAAATTGTTTCGCCATTCTGCTTTTTCACTTAACCTTCTTGCCTCATCTCAATTAAAAATTGTGTCTAAAACTCTGTATGTTTTAACTTTGGGGGAAACCGAATCATTTTTAACTTTCTCATTCATGGATTACAGTTGTACTTTTCAGCATTCAAGACAGCCCTTTGCCAAACCTTGCTATATGAAACATACCAAAGCACGCTTGATATATTCCTCCTGAGCGTTCTTCATGTTTTCTTTCTTGCCACCCCAGGCCTTGAGGGCAGAAGCTTGCAGCGCACGACCATAAGAGAAGGTCAAGGCCCATGGCTTGTGCAGAGGGCACTTATTGATGGCATTCAAATTGATGGAAGCCTCTTCTTCACTCTGACCTCCAGACAGGAAAGTGATTCCTGTGACCACAAGAAGAATGTGAGTAAGCCAGGCAGAACCAATTATGGATTTAAAGTCTGTGAAAAATAGCTCTAAGTAGAGGGACTGTTTTTATGGTGGAAATCCAGCACTGAGAAATCCAGGAAAGAAATTCGAGGATTCACCCCTCTATCTTCAGAGATTAGTATGTACTCTGACCCTTCAAGAAAGTGGTTCCAGTTATATGGATTGAGTGCACCTTGACAAAACGGGGAAGTCCCCAAGCTGTAAAGCGGGAAATACATTACTATAGGACTCCAGTAGCAAACAAGCCGCTTATTCCACTCTTTGCGTGGTCTAAAATATCAATAATCTCCCAGGTCAGCTTTCCCCAACCGGATGTGTCGGATCTGCAGTTCCCAGAGTTCCAGCCCCACAGTCCCAACACAACGGAAGAACCCCAGAATGAAGAAACTAACATATTAATAACTTTTGTTATTATAAAATGCAACAGGGAAGCCCAAATGAACACAAGTAATCTACGGCTGTGCACGTGTCTACATAGCCCACTTTGGGATTAGAGGCAGGCAGAAAATTGGGGTGATAGAAGCTTGATTTTTTCTCACCAGGCACTGCTGGAGGGACACTGCGGCGCAGGGCAGTCACAGTGGCAAAAGCAATTTCCTCAGGTGCGTATTTGGTGGTACAGGCATGGCCGGGTGTTACCATGTTTGGTTTCAGAAGGGTCCCCTCCAGGTAGATATGATGGTCACTTAAGGCCTTGTACACAGCAGCCAGAACCTGTCCGTAAGAGTAAATCAAGTAAACAATTTATAAGATTTCCATTGTCAAAAGAATTCTCAGTTGTACCAGGAACCAAGGCAGGCAAAAGTCTTTTCCATCCATACCCACTGTACCCCACTGAGGTCAGTTGAGGAGCCCCTTCCTTCCCTTCTCCTCACCTTCTCTGTCACATACTGGCAGCGTTTGAGATCATGGTCACCATCGGGAAGGATTTCTGGTTCCACAATAGGAACAATTCCATTCTGTGATTCAGGGAAAGGAGAGCCACCAATGATTAGAACCCCAAATTGACAATGCACAAAATAAAATTTAAAAAATCTTATTTCAGAAACCAATGCAACCCCTTTTCAAATCACAGGCTGCGTTCAATTTTAGAACAGGGTGCAACAGTACTACACCAACTGCCAGTTGCTTCCTAAGCACTGTTTTAAGGTGCTGGCATTAATCCTATATGGCTGAGGGCTTCGCTATCCACAGAGCTTCCCCCTTCTCGCACAAATCTATTGGCCATTAAGAACTTCATGCTGTTCCTTTGTGTCCTGATGGAGAGACGGCAGCCACGTTGCTGTTGAGAAAATTGTTTGACCGCCCACACTCCTCACGTTTAGAAAATCACTAGCTTTTTAAACCATTGCGAAAAAGGCCATAAAATTCAGTCAAGTTACATCAGGGGTCCCCAATTCCTGGGCCGCAGCCAACTTCCGGGCCTTGAGCTGTTCGGAACTAGACCACGGAAGTGGTGAGCGTGCGTGCACATCCCCACTTGCGCGATCAGTGGGCAAATGAATATACACCTTCCATTTGCCAGCATAGTGGGCGTATGTGTCCACCACTCACAGGAACCATTTCCTCCCCCCACTGCTGTTTTGCAAAGCTGGAAAGGTTAGGGAGCGCTTGAGATACATGACAAATTTGTTTTCCACCATCACAACATACAGCCTTGGAGGGAGACTCTACTATGGTCATAAGTCAGGGACTACCTAGCTTTTAATTACACAACTGCTTTTCAAATTAGCTGTTTTTATTTCATAGCTCCCTTGACTTCTTGCCCAAGCAAAAAAATGGTGTGTAAATTTAATAAGTAAAGCCAATGTGATTATTCCCCGTGGGTTTCTTTTTCCCTTCTTCATATTAAAATTTCAGATAGATGGCAATTGGAGAAACCTGAAACGTGGAGGTTTATAACCACTGCCATAAACAATCATCTATTTTCAAGAGAAAAAAACAAAACCCAAATCTTATTCCTTTCCAATCTGTCCATGCTGTCTCTGTGAGATTGTGAGTAGTGAAGCATAATGTTTGGGAACGTTTATTGAAGTACGCCCCAGGGAAAATTTACAACCCCGCATCCAACTCCAGTCACCGGCAGAATTAAGGACATTGAATGTCCTTGCAAAATTGCCCAGAGCCATTTCTGTTGATAGAAGACCACAAAAGAACAATTTCAACACCATCCTCTTGTGACATACTTGGCAGCTAAACGATGACATTAATTTAAGGAGCTCTGCTCCACGGAGCTGCATTGAGCTAAGTGAAACCCAGCCTGTCTCCCAAACCAGCCAGCAAAGAATTTTTAAAGAGAGATCAAACTTGGGCTCTGTTCCATGAATTGCATTTGCTCCGTTATGATGCTTTCCCCTCCATTAAATATCAGTGGGTGCATCGATCATCACTGTGGCAAGAGAAAAAAGAAAAAGTGGCCACTATCCAACAATGGCCGGGATTCCTCTCCTAATGTCGCTGTGCGCCCACCTGCTGGCAGATGCTGGCATAACGAGCAAGCACATTGGCATTCTCGGTGATGGCCAGGGAGGAAGGGGTGGTGGGAGTGATCTTCAAGACACAGCGCCACTTGGCAAAGTCAGCACCATCCTTCTTGTACTGGGCACAGCGTTCAGACAAGCCATCCAGACCTACAAAGTTAGAAAGAGATTAGTAAGAATAAACTTCTTTGAATGCCTCAACTTGAACCTTCAGTTGCTACGTGAATCCCAAGATTATGTCGACTCCCTCTCATAATCTCCCCGCCCATATTTGCTCACCCTGGGTGGTGGTCTCTCCGTTAGTTCCTGCAAGAGGCACAACACCTTTGTCAACCTGCATGGAGGGGGAAAAAAAAGGAGGGATATCTGTCAAACCAACGAGAGATTGCTCCGTTCTCATCAATACACCCCCTACTTTCCAAGAGTGATTAGAAATATAAAAATACCCTTTTTGCCCCTATGGGTGGTCTGTATCTTCAGTCTTGGGTCCTCTACCGGAGCCCTGGGAGTTTGAAGATTTTGCACAGAGTCTTAGTTCTTCCTAGGACTCTTCTGGGCGGAGAGCCAAGATTTTGCACAGCTCTTCCTAGGACTCTTCTGGGCGGAGAGCCCTGGAATCTCTGTTGGAGCCATTCTCCCAGCTTATGAATCGCAGCACCGAGTGCTGCTACCACCACTGGAACCATTTTGGCCTTTGTTTGCCACAGCCTCTCTAGTTCAACCTTCAGGTCCAACTCAGTGGTGATACGCTACCGGTTCAACTGAACCGGTAGTAAAAAAAAAAAAAAGCCAACAATCAGATGAGAAGAGGGGAAAAATCCTCCACTGAGAGAAAAACAAAGAGAAAAGTATAGGATTGGCCTTCCCATCCACCTCTATGCTTCTTTATCCTCTCAGCTGATTGGCACCGCAGGTCTCAACTGCTGTGGGGAAAGCTATGGCATTAGGCAAACCACGCCCAGAAAGCCCAGCAAACCAGAGGTAAAACTATTTGAATCCCACCACTGGTCCAACTTCTCATATATGTAATCCTCAATTTATGACCTGTGACTTAGTGACCATTCAGATTTATGACAACCTACCTTGGGGCTTACCACCTGAATTTGAAGTTCTCTGACAGTACCTCCACCTGCAGTTATATGCTGAAACTTAAGTGCTTAGCAACATTTGGCCACATTTATGGCTATATTTACAGCTGTTTGCAGCATCCTGTAGTCATGTGGCCCATTTTACTTACTTCCGATTTTCAGTAAAACCATACCAAAAGAGGACTATTGGTTTGCTTAATGAGAGCGGTGTTCACTTAGCTTTCAGAAAGTATATAAGCCCTTGGAATTCTGTCAAAATAACTGAATGTAGAAATAGGAAACAATAGCTGGTCCAAATGAAAAGATTATAAAGGGACCACTCTGAATATTTGTTACGGTTGTCAATCTCCTGTTACTACAGCAAAACTCTGCAGCCACCCTATCTCTCTCTCCTCCCTTGTTGGTTCCCCATTAAAAATATTTCAGTGTTTAGTCTGTGTATCTAAAAAACTTCCTAACTGCCTATCATTAAACTGGGAAAAAGGGGAACCATGTTCAGTACATGGTTAATAATAAAAGATCGCAGAAGTCATGGCATATTCTGCCTTCCTACACAGAATTCTTCTTCAGAGACAGTATCTAGATATGTTATGCGAGACTATTTCAACCCATTTCTCCAATCCAGTGGGCTCATATATCTTGGATTACGACTCCAATCAGCTCCATATAAAGAGTTCAATGCTGACAATGAATATTAGCATCCATCAGGATCCATAACCATTGTTCCTATGCGATCTGGTGAAAGAAAATTAGGTATGGGTGAACTCAAATGTTCTGTTCCTCACATTCTGTTCTGGTTTTGTTCAGACCATTCCATTCCATTCCTGCAATTTTAAGGTTTTGCAAACCCCTAAATAAAAACCGACCAAAGGCTTACCTTGATGCCAACCAGGGCACCTTTGTCCTTAATGACCTTTGTGAAGACACGCCCATCATCGGCTTTTTGGTACATGGTCTCATGGAAGAGGATCACACCCCCAATGCAAGGGTTGACACGGTCATCTGCGGTTAAGAGCAGTTGCCTGTAGAAGCGGCGGTTTTCTTCTGTGTTTTCGGTGCCAATGGACTGCAGGCGTTTGGCAATACTGCCTAAGAGGCAAAAGACAAAGCAAACGTGTCAAATGCTCAAGTTGAGACCTGCAGGCCTTTCAAAGTCCTGCTCCTCCCCCCCATTTTTCCCCACTGCCTCCCAGCCTCTCAATTGTACCACCTTTGGCTCTTACCGGTAGACTCATCAGCTGCTAGGATGCCTTTGCCAGTTGCCACAATGCGGAGAGCATTTTCTGATAGCTCCTTCTTCTGCTCTGGAGTCAAGGCTGGGTATTGGTGAGGCATCTTGAATGACTAAACTAGAGAAGGGAAATGAAGGGTTAATGGCTTGGCAACAAGGTCCCTGTGGCTGAAGGATGATCAACAGGGGGACCCAGGTGCTCCTCTGAATCCCCCAAAGCACAGCAGTAGCAACAGTTTTAAGCCCCAAATTGTAACTCGAAATGCATTTGGGGACAAGGAAAACTTTCTGTACTTCTAACAATCCCTGCACTACACATGTGCTCAGTGGAGTCTTAATATCTCATCCTTCCCAATTCTGAGACTTCATAGGTAGGTTGGAATGCAAGCCTGTAATGGTTAGCCAGCAGAAGCCCAGGATAACAATCCTAGTGCGATACATCTGAAGGGTTTCCTAATTAGAAAAAGGACACCTAGAATATGTTTATTCATTTTGAGCCACGATTTCGGTTCCAACTACTGTAATGGTTTATATGACTGGGGATTTATGATCAGATCTCCTTGTTCCCCCGACTGCAACACAACCATACATCTATCCCGATGAGCTACCAAATGTTCCTACAGCGACAGAAAACCTGTCACCATAGAGATTAGAGGATTTCCGCCAGCCTGCCCCCATGGGAAAAAAAAAAAAGAACCATTACTTCTCCCGTGAAGGGGGGGAAATAACCCATCCAAGGTTATTTCAAGGACAAAGAAATATTTTATCCCAATTTTTAGCTTCCCCAACCCAATATTCTGGTACAGCCCGTAATCTTTTCATCTAGTAATTTTTCATTCTGCAAACTACTATAGATTTTTTTTTTAAAAAAAACGGAACTGACCCCACAAACATAAATTTAGAAGAGGAGGTGTGGGGGGGGGCAAAATCTGATCTTTTTAAGATTGGGAATGATCGTGGGAGGAAGAAGGGCAAACTCCCACATCCCTTAATTCTCCGGCGCAACAGTTACAGATTAAACTTCGCCACGTGACTTCATCTCCTGCTCCCCTTTCCCGGTGGTTCCTCTTTCTTCCCTTCAAGCATATAATTACCTCTCCAAAACAAGATTCTTGCATTTAAAAGAAAAAAGAATCAGGGAGAGAAATTAGAACCAATCCTGAAGCGACGCTCATTGTTTCCCCACACCCCCCCACCCTCATTTCCAAATCAAGATGGCTCACCGCTCTCCTCCTTCGGAAAAGTACTAAACGCGCGCGCGTGCGGGGAAACAGCAACAGCCGCTAAGGAGCCCGAAACCCGAGTGAGGAGCTCGAATCGAACGCAGAGAGCCCCAGCGTTCCAAAATCGAACGTCACGTAACTTAGACGGAAAAGGGTGAGAAGTTGACTCATTAGGGTTGGTGGGGGGAGGGAAGACACTTAAAGGGCCCGAGGTCTTTCTCCGAATCACTGCAAAGTATTTAAAACACGCGCACACAAGGAAATGAAGCGTAACGTGGGCGGATGTCTGTTTGAGTCGTGCACGGAAAAAGGGCAAGTGATATAGTAGTACGAATGGCTTGGCCTTGATTGTGCAAAAAAAAAAGTACCACTGCATAAGTTTACACAAGCAGTAAAATTACACACTCGATAAGATGTGGTTTTCTAATAGCAATCTAAAGGTCAGGGAAACCTGGGTTGGAAAGTCCAAAACCGGTACCGGTGGTAAAAAGATATAGCACTCCTCTCTTCAATTACTCTGCTGTAATGGTATGAAAGGGCAGTTAAAGAGCACGAGGAATAAAAACCCAACTGCTGAAGTTACATCAAATTGGTGTCTCCGTTGGGGGTGTTTTTCCCCCCCTCTTTCTCCTTAACATCCTCTCCAACTTCAATTTCAGTACTGACCTTTCAAGGGGAAACCGGATCGCTCTTCCTTCAGCCCTTCTGTCCTTTCCTGAAGGACACATTACTATTTCTGGATCTTTCCCTACCCCACCGTGGGCCCATGAGTGCTAGGTCTCAGCTACCAAAAAGAATGCCCTGGGCATATATGGACTGAAAGATAGCAAAACACCATGGAAGTGATAAGAACAGGGAAGTAGGAGCATGAAGAAAAGAGACCCTTCATTAATAAGGCCTGGGTGGAAAAATCCCAGAACGCTGGGTGCCTGCCATCTCTACCCAAGCCTTACAGGCTGAAACACTTCAGTTGGGAACAGCTCAATTTGGAATCACCAGATGTTCCAAAGAGCCCCTAAGTGGGAGAACGTCCTGACACAAAATGTAGCAAAGGCTGCCAGTGTAGATTCCTGGGTGCCAGCGGCTAAGGAAGATAGGTCCTGTTTGTTAACCTTTCTCTGGTATGGATGAGCCACAGTATGAGTAGATGCTGTGTTAGACCAGCCTTTGACCCAGTCCTGCATGGTTTTTATCTTCAGGATCAACATGATAGATAGGGGCAAGGTCTGATGGAGGGATTCTGAACCATAGGAAAAAATTTTGGGGAATTCTGGGATTCAAAATCCACTTGTCTTAAATTTGCCAAGTTTGAGAAACACTGCTTTAATACAAGGAGTCAGTGGTTTAGCCGCTTGAGGCCATAGAATTAGATGTGGGTTTTTTTTTTTTAATAAGATAAGCTTAAGTGGCATGTTCTGTGCCAATCGAGCAGTGTTAATTCCAAAAACCTGGGGCTGGCAAGTGAAGGAGAGAGATAATAGTTATTCCCAGGGTGTATTCATACAACACAATGAACTAGCTTCCTGGATTGCACCAACTCAGCTCCTGTAGTTAATTGTTAATATGTGGTGTGAAGCCGATATTTTGTTAATTCCAGAAAATATGATTATAATTACATGACCATAATCCATGACTGATAAACACAGTCAAACCTTTATGAGTTTTAAATATTTTAAAAAGGAACACATCTGAGTTTGTACAGTACCTTAACCTGAATCAGTTTCTTCACAAAACCTATGTTTATTGTTTGAAGAAATACAGCCGGTGAGTGGCAAAACACTTTGTGCTTACTCAAAAGCAAAAATGGACTTGTCTGAAATTAAACCACACATTTTAGGAGCCAGGTGTGTTGGTGAGGGAGATTTTGGTTGTACCTAAAGACTTAGGTGCAAACCATTTCTTAATGACATGAACGCAATCTAGATGACTCTCTAGTGCAGGGGTCTTCAAACTTGCCAGCTTTAAGAGTTGTGGACCTCAACTTCCAGAATTCCTCCTCCAGTCATGTTATCTTAGGAATTCTGGGAGTTAAGTCCACAAGTCTTAAACATGCCAAGTTTGAAGGCCCTTGCTCTAGTGCATCTTCCCAATCTGTTTACTGGATATTCAAGGTGAAGCATTCAGTAGAAAGACCTACTAATTACGCTGAGTAAGGATTATACAAAATGTAGATATTCCTAGAAGTTTTCAGACAGAATATTGACATCAAGGAACAATGTTGAGTAGTCTTGCAACAGAGTGCTGCCTATTCTTCTGGAGTGAGCTCAGTTGTTAAACAACAAATAGAAGATAAGAGAACGTAAAGAAGCATTTGCCAAGGTAGAAGGCAGCATAACTAGTGAGTTATCTAATGACCCAGGGCCTAGGCCAGTGTTTCTTAGCAACCTTCAGATGAGAGTTGAAGACACATCCGAAAAGTTGCTAAGGTTGATAAATATTTGCCTCAGAGGTGAGAGAGGCATCCTGTTGATTTATGACAGGAGACAGGTGGCTTGGCCCCTCTGCTCTCAGTGTAACAGCATCTCACCAGTTGCCTGTTTTTCTTAAACCCTACCTAAAACTTTTTTCTAATGATAGGCTAACCTAAACCAGACTGAATACAAAGTGGGCTTCTTTTGGGGTGATTATGGTAACTCCTGAGTCACAGGCTCTGTGCAGAATCTCACGTAGCAACCAGTAGGGGACAGAATGGGGGAGCCCCTCCTTTCACCCCCTGCCACTTATAGTTCTTTTTGTAGCCTTGTCAAAACTAAAGGATAATTTTTGAAGAACAGGTGCAATTCTTGAAGACAGCTGCTCCAGGGATGCTGCTATATTTTTGCCCTACAATGCATCTCCACCTTTAAATCTGAAAGATAGATAATTATATTGCATGCGATTATTCTTGTCCATTTTGGGGGTTTCTATAGATCAGACTTGTAATAGGTGCAAAACAGAGAGGTCAGCAATTAGACCAACCCACAATGCTATATTATTTTCTGATCAGTTTCAGGATTTATGAAACCTAGTAACTTGACTCACTGTTCCCAGCCCCCAAAGTTCCTCTCATAGTTTGGCTTAAGCAAGCGTGTGAACAGCTGAGTCTCCCCAGTGCTTCAGTAAAGGGGGGGAGGCTCAGGGTTTAGCGCAGTGGGGGAGGAACACAGATAATTTTTCAGTTCAATGCATTCATCTTCAGCTTCAAGAGAGCTTCTCGAGACTGGCAAGAACATCAAATTCGTGAAATAAAAATAGTTTTATCATTTGAATGAAATGGACTCTGGCACTGAAAACACGTAACAAAAACGTTGCTGTAAGACTGTCTTGCAACAAACTATAGTACAGAGTTCTACTTTAAGATTGTGACAGGGACTCAAGGATACCTGAAGAAAGGAGCTACCTGTTCTGCTTCTTAGGCAAAAAGATTCCTGATTTTCATACCTCAGTAAAGCCAATAAAAGCAACATAGATGATTTTACAAGGATCTACTGCAAAGTTTTTTTAACATAACCAGCTAGCAAGCCATCCATAAAGGTCTAGCAAGCTAATGGTTTAGTAAGCCAAAAATGTAATCTTTCTCACATTTTTGTGAATTATTTGTACAAGTGATATATAAAAATATAATCTGGAACATTAATTGATTTTAATGCAGGAAAGAAAGCTATGGGCACATTTTAAAAATGAAAATATGCATTGCATTTAAGGGTTGGACTGAGGCATGGAAATACTTAAGAGTGTGAAATCAATTTATCTATTTCAATGGTACATGTTCAGCCCTATAGAGATTTTTTTTGCAAATGAGTTACAGATGCTCAAGGAGCAATATAAATTATTCCTCATGGAAACCATCCTACTATCCAGGTATAATAAGGATGGAAGATGTTTAAGAGCAAGGAAGAAAAGAGAAAGTGCAAAATAGCAGCATGGGTATAGATGGGTTGACTTAGATTGCAGGTGACATACATGTACAGACAAAAAGATTAGACACCTCACAAGAATGCAGAGAAAACACTGAGAACAAACATTCATGGTCTATAGAGCAGGAAATTCTGGGAGTGGCATTTCCTCAAACCAGCAACTTGTACTTTTTGCAAGTCATACCAGTCAAAAGGAAGAAACAACTGTCTTAGATAATGTTAGCTAATGCACGGTTTGAGATGCCAACAATAAATTTCTGGGCCCAAAAGGAGCAGAGAAAATCCGATTCCAAACAGGACTGGAACTTAAATCTACTCAAATAGGCAGCACACACACACAAACACATACACAAAGTACTGTATCTAAAATCCCTAAATGGAAGGAGAGATGAAGAGGCTAGAGGACTGAAAGAGAGCTTTTGGCTGTCAAAAAATAAACAGAAAATAATAATTAAAAAAACTCTCTCCATTTTAGGGCCATGTTAAAAAAAAGACAATCAAAATAAGAGATAGATAGTTTTGAGCTGGGAAGAACTTCCTTGTACAGTGGATCTGCAGCTAGCTAACCTATTCAGTTTTTCCAGCACAGCTATTGTGACCTATTCCTTCCCCAGGACCCCGATTGCAACCTATCCCCACCTCTTTCTCTCTCTCCCCCACCCTCATTCCTATGGAGAAAAATGCCAGAGCAAAGCCAACTTCTCTCTTGCCAGCCTCTGCTCTCACCAACCTTGCTCCTCTCTAAAACTATACAGTAATGTGAAATCCCGGCTTTCCCCTCTCCCCCCCCACCCCCCCATACCGTGGGTACAGCAGGGGGCTCTGGCGAGACACGGCAGCTCCGGAGGGTGCTTGCTGACTGGCAAGAGGCAAAGGCCAGAGGAGGGCTATAAAAAGAGGAGCAGCCTCTGGGCGGGGCCGGACTAACCTTCTTCCCAACTCCTGACCTTTTGTCAGGCAGGCTAAATATAGGCCTGGGGACCTGAGCAGGTGAAACACGAGGCTCAGTCTTAACATTCCCCAAAGAGCAAGGAACAGCAACAGGGTCACGGGGCAAGGGTGGGGGAAGAGAGGGCTGAGGGCCAGCCTCCCCCACCAAGGGGTGGCATCGCTCAGTTGCAACATACTTTCTGTTCTTGGATCCCTTTCCTACTTGGAGTCCTCTAAGCCCCCCCACACACACACACTTGGTTAGCAGATCCTCCTCTTCCAAGTTTTCCTTCCCTGCCATTGGCAAAAAACTTTCCACTATGAAGGCACCTCCTCCCTCTCTTACCAAATCACCTTCTCTGGGTATCTCACTTCTGTTTCGGCTGGATTTCAGTTTTCTGCTCCTCGGCCGGGGATGCCAAGATTGTCAATGCCACCTACTGTCCTCGGGAAGGAACAGCATTTTTAAAACACCGAAGAGTAAAATGGGTGAAGGCTGCCAACTGCAACATAACAAGAAGGGCAGGCACAGAGAATCAAAGGACAATTTTTTTTCCCCTGTAGGCCTAAGGAATACGAAAGCAAAAATTTGAAGACAGGCGGACAGGTAACAAACAGATCAGAGGTTCAGTTTTTGATTTCAGGAGTGGGGATAAGGGTTGGCTTGTTTATTAAATTTGTTTGCCACTGATCTCGCAACAAGGCGACTCTGGGCAGCTTATGACATTAAGGATTGCGGGAAATTTAGACGCTTCTCTAGTCCCTTCCATAAATTAAAAGGCTTCTCCAGAGACATATTAAGCTACATGTATGACCTGATCTTATTTTTGGACATTGCTACCCCTTGTCCATCTCTGAATGCAACCCATTTCTCCTCTCATCCTCTAAGTTTGCACCAGTGTCTCTTGGGGAACAGTTCCAGAGAACTGACAGGTTTGCAGAGTCTTAGGTAGTTCTGATAAAGCTATTGTGCTTGTAGTATAAATCATACATTAATTTTGTCAGTTTCCTCCTCGCATTAAACCACTAAGGAAACAATTTGTTTTCAGCATAGGACTCTGTATGAATCCAGCACTTGTAATTCACCAGCCATATGTGATAGATAGAATCTGACTGGTATGGCTATCCAACAAACTTTTAATAGGAAGTCCTTGGCTTAGAAACTACAACTGGGACCAGAAATTCCCTTGCTAAACGAGGTGGTTGTGAGTTATGCCTGATTTTACCACTTTTTTTGCCACTGTTGTTAAGTGAATCACTGCAGCTGTTAAGTGAATCATGCAGTTGTTAAGCAACTCCATCCCCCCCAAATTGACTTTGCTTGTAAGAAGCTGGCTGGGAAAACTGCAAAAGGTGATCACGATACCGCAGGATATTGCAATAGCCACAAATACATGCTGGTTTCCAAACCCCAGAATTTGATCGTGTAACAATGGAGATGCAACAGTCATGCGAGTTCCAGTCATCACTTTTTTTCAGTGCCATTGTAAGTTATAACAGTCACTAAATGAATCATTGTTAAGTAGAGGATAACTGGTATTAAAACAAACCATGCCTTTGCATGACCTCAGCTATTAATAAGAACTGGAAATCACACATATTCTTCCCCACCCAATAATTAACACAGAAGGAAACGGCTGTACTAGAGTTGTTATAAATCAGATGGTTTTCAGCAAACATTTCATTAGCATGAGGTGGACAGAAATGCATTCTGCAATGTTTGCCCTAAGGGAAAAAAAGTGCTCTCATTTTACATTACATAAGCAACTTTCTGGGAGAGGCAAGTATAAACATGAGCAAGATATTTCCTTGTGGCTTGTCAATTTAGCCACAGAAAGGTTGTTAGAAACTTGCGTATGATCATCTATAGTTTTCAGCTTGTTGATCTGTTGCATGAATAGATCATAGTTCTATGGATTGGAAGCTGTTGTGACAATCTGGTCACGTTTTAAATTCTCAAAGATATTTTTTATACAATTCACCAAATCAGACTCAATATAAATGGGGGATTTATACATCACACTAATCTCAAAACAAACAAATCACAGTATAGTTTAGTGCTATGTGCAAGTCATTGCAATTAGTAAATCATCATACATGGTTTAGCGCTATATATTAACCTGAATGGCTTGTTTAAAACCTAACCTTTAATAACACTAAGCCTGCACTGATTTGTCTTAAGAATACTGTACCAGGGCAGATCACAATCCAATGACAATTAAATGGAAAGGACAAAGAAGAAGATCCAGATGGACGTTAAATAATACTATATTAAAGGAAAAAGACTTCACAAGTGGATGGAGAAAGAACTGGCTTTCTTCTTCAGAGAAAACAAAAAAGAAGATACATCAATGCAGAACGTATGGGATACAATGAAGGCATATGCCAGAGGCTTGATAGTAAACTATACAAGGAAAAGAAATACCATGAAAAGACTAGCCCCTAAGGCTTAAGAGGATGAGTATAAAGGACTTGAAAAAGAGCTGCAGAAAATGCCACAGAAAAAGGACACTAAGTTAAAAATGGATATAATTAAACATAAAATGAGTCTAATAGAAAAAGAAGAACTAGCGTAGAAAATCAGAGGTGCGAAACAGAACTACTTTGAAGATGCAAATAAACCAGGTAGATGGTTAGCATATAAATTGAGAAAGGAGAAAGAATCAAGGAAAATATTGCAATTAATAGATGACCATGGCCAAGTTTGCTATGGTAGTAAAGAGAATTATGGGAAACTGTACACACAAGAGAATATTGATGAGGAAAGAGTTAAACAGTACTTACAGAATGCTAATCTACCCCAGATACCTAAAGAGATTGAAACAATGTTACAAAACAATATAACAATGATGGAGTTAACTGAAGCACTCAAGAAGCAAAATAATGGAAAGGCACCAGGCCCAGATGGACTTCCGGCAGAATGTTATAAAACACTACAAGAATTGCTGAACCTTCCATTGCTAGAAGTTATGAATGAAGTTATGTTAAAGAAGAAGATACCCAAATCATGGTCAGTAGCTTATATTAGACTTGTCCCAAAAGAGGAGGTTGATCCATTACAAATCAAGAACTATAGACCTATTTCCTTACTAAACGCAGATTATAAAATTTTTACTTCAATATTGGCAGAAAGACTTAAAAGATACTTAAACAATTTTATCCATCCTGATCAAAATTGATTTCTGCCAAAAAGACGAATTAAAGACAATATGAGAGTAATCTTGGACACTTTGGAATATTACGAGGCACATCCTGAAAAACAAATGGCTTTGATATTTCTAGATGCACAGAAGGCATTTGATAATGTGAATTGGTGATTCATGTTATTACAGCTGGAACAGATGGGCTTTGGTAAAAAATTTATCGAAGCAATAGAAGCTATATATCATAATCAAATGGCAAAGGTAATGATAGAGGGAGAACTGACAGACTTTATTGATCTAAGAAAAGGAACAAGACAAGGGTGCCCACTGTCACCTCTGTTGTTTGTGTTAACCTTGGAAGTGCTAAACAGAAATATTAGAGAAGAAAAGAATATAAAAGGGATGAAAATTAAAAAGGAAGAATTTAAGTTGCAAGGATTCGCAGATGACCTGGTTTTCATTTTAGAAGACCCACTAGAAACAGCATCAAAATTGATAGAAAAGATAGAGGTATATGGAAAGGTGGCTGGTTTGAAAATAAATAAAGATAAGACAAAGATCTCGACAAAGAATATGCTATCAAGACAAAAGGAAGAACTGGCGGATCTATTGAAAATTCAGGTCATGAATAAGATCAAGTACTTGGGGATACATTTGACAGCAAGATGTAGTACACTAAAAGAGAATAATTATATCAAACTTAAGCAGCAGATAGCGCTAGATTTGGCAAAATGGGGAAATTTACAACTGTCATTAATTGGGAGAATATCAACAATCAAGATGAATATATTACCCAGAATTTTATATTTGTTCCAAACAATTCCAGTTAGACTTGGGAAAGATTATTTTGAAGATTTAAATAAAATTGTGTTGAAATATAAGGTAAGGCAAGGTAGGAAAGCGAGAATAAAGTTAAAACTTTTGCAAGATGCTAGAATTTGGTTTCCGTAATTGGGAGTTGTATTACCAAGCTGCAAATTTGATGTGGGTTAAGGAATGGATAACATTAAGAAATACTAGATTGTTGACATTAGAAGGACATGATCTGTTGTTGGGGTGGCATGCTTTTCTATGGTATAAAGGAACTAAAACACAGGGGTGTTTTAGAAGACATTATATACGGGAGTCTCTGTGGTTAAACTGGGAGAAGACTAAAAGACAAAGTTATTTGAAAATTCCAGTCTGGCTATCGACTATTGAAGTATTTTCTTATCCTATAATATATAAAAAGGAACAAACAGTTAGATATGGTGAAATATTGAATGAAAAGGGTGAACTTAAATCTATGCAAAAATTAGAGGAACAAGGTATAAGATGAATTGGTTTTCATATGTGCAAATACATTCAAGGTATGATAAAGATTCTAAAACAGAAGGTTTCTATGATAAACTGACTGATTTAGATAAGATTTTGACAGGTACTGATGAAAAGGTGATTAAAAAATTGTATGGATATTTATTAGAAATTAAACTAGAAAATGAACAAGTTAAAGAAACAATGATTGCTTGGGGGAAGAATTTTGGATATGGATTGATCTAGAAAAATGGCAAAAATTGTGGTCTCAAAATTATAAAATGACGATGTCAACAGCATATAAAGAAAATTTGTATAAGATGTTTTACAGGTGGCATTTCCCCTGACAAGAATAGCAAGAACCAGAAGAACAAATCTGAAAAATGTTGGAAATGTCATCAGACACCTGGCTCATATTACCATATGTGGTGGACTTGTGCGGATGCTAAAAAATATTGGACTAAAATCCACACGTGGTTGGAAAAAATGACAGAAAAGCATATAGACTTGAAACCAGAGATATTTTTATTGGGAATTTTACCTGAAATATATAGTAAAGAATTGAAATACCTGATTGTAAATGTATTAACAGTGGCTAGGATTGTATTTACCAAAAATTGGAAAAATGAGAAAATACCATTACAGGAGGAAATCATTAAGAAAATATTGGAATGTGCTGAAATGAGTAGATTGACATTTGGAATCAGAGAACAAGATGATAAACAATTTTATAAAATTTGGGATCTATTCTATCAATGGTTAGACAAAAAACATGGTAATGAAATATGTAGATTCTTAAAAAATAATAAATATATAAAGATGTATTCTTATATCTACAAAATGATTGTAGGATTTGAGATATGAACTGACATAAAACAAATTAAGTAAAATATGGATTATTTCATAAAACATGAATGAATAAAAGTATAGTCAAATGATTAACAATGATATTAATGTATTTAATATTTGATTGAAAATATGAGAATATATACAATGTAATTGTAATTGAAGACTACGAAATGGAAGCACAAAACAATTTGTAAACCAACCGACACACTGTATCTATCTATCTATCTATCTATCTATCTATCTATCTATCTATCTATCTATCTATCTATCTATCTATCTGGAAGATGGCTTGATGTTTTTGTTTTGTTTGTTTATGCTTGTCTTAAAAACCAATTAAAAAAAGAATAGTGTACCTAAATAACTAGGACAAAATGTCTTTGGCAAGTTTGTGCTTCCAACACACAAAGCTCGCCTTTACTTGCTGCAAAAATTTAACATAGCCACATGTCTGGATACCTTTAAAAAATTATGGGATCTATGGTCAAAATCTTACATGGAAAGACCTCAGATACTCATATTATTAAGAACAGAGCCAAGAATCAAATGCTTAAAGCCGGAGGCATCTCAACATTTTTCCCCTTCGCCAAACCGGGCATTGGAGTGGCCAGCATTGACACATCTGACCCGCAGACTGCGAATCTGACATCCCTGGTTTAAAGGATTATCCTGAAGGTGATAAGGATTAGATTCACTCCCACTTGTTCCAGAGATTTAGATTGTATATAGAAGAATATAAATTTAAATATAAATGTTGGCTTAACATAGGAGTAATAGCAACATAAGAACAAGTGTTTAAAAAACTTTGGAAAACTTGAGGCTTTTGCCCAGAATGCTATGTTTCAGTGAATCTAATATACAGTATATATGTGCTGAATTATGTGAAATATTAATGCAATATCAGGGGTTTTCAATTCAATGTATAGAATGTGAAGGATGTGTGTTTGTGTTTATTTTCATAGTCATAATATACACTGAAGATTGTATTTAATTTCGTTGTATGAGGTGCAATGACAATAAAGTTAAAACTATATTATTAGTGGGTAACTTGTGGTATCAGAATTACATCCTAGGAGCTTTGTAACTCTTAGAATGAGGTTTTCTATCATTGTGAGCCAGAAAATACAGGAGTATATATCTGCAATGAGTCCTTGGCCTCTTTTAAGTGTTAAAAGGCTATTTCAGCCATAGAAAATGCCTACTACCAGCATACAAGGTTAGATGTGTAGAGGAATTCAGAAAAAATCCTGCCTATCACATTAAATTGCTCCAATCCTCAAACAAATATATACATGTGTTATTTGTCTCTGGTTTGTGTCAAAGTAATCCTCAATTTATTACAATGCATCAGATCAGTCTAGTTTCTAAATATTAATTCCACATGGCAGAGCCATGTCCAGCCATGTACACTGGAGGGATCACTGCAGTCATTTTAAGAATTGTGATCCAGATTGGAAAGGTTTCTTCTAGGACACTGGATTTTCAACCTACTGCACCATGTATATTGTCAGAAAATGAATCAATATAGGGGAACTGAGATTATATTGGGTGGGGGGGGGGGAAGCTAAGCAGAGGTCACAAGCACCAGTATATTTGCTTATAGTTTAGTAAGGAAAAATACTGCACCAGTGAGCCAGAGGAGTTGTTCCTACGCATGGAAAGGGAAGCTTGATGGAACAGGTGGAGATCAGAGGCCCAAAACCACATCTGTGGTGCATACTGCTGCAATCTTCAGCCTATCTGCAGCAATAGGCTGTGATCCAGTTCCCCATGGCAACCTGCAGGGCCTGGGTTGTGATGCTAGTAACCATGGCAGCACTGTTACTTTTTTCCCAGATCCATCCTCCACCAGCCTCCCCCCCCCAAAGAAGTCCATAGCAGCTGAGAAATAATCAGCAGGAAACTTTAATTAACAAGTTGGTTTTGAAACAGACGTTGAGCAAGGGTCTTGTAAGAAGTGACGCTTCTGTTTATCTGATCAAAGCCAAGCATATGGCCACTTCTCTCTCTCCAAGCAAGCAAGGCCCAAGGAAAACAGGAAGGCAAAGGATTCCTCATGAAAGCTCAGAGGTCATAGAATGCAAATGAAGCAAATTCGAGGGGATATAATTGAAAATCACAAGGCCAAAGCAGTAAGGTTCTTAGGAAGCAAAAAGGAACAAGCCCAGAAAAATCAAAGTATATCAAATCAACTACAATAGCATTTAAGAATAATGTTATCAAGGAGGAGCTTTCCTAAGTTGAGGTGAAGATGGTTACAGCGCCCATGTCCGAGGAACTGAGCTGGATCATCACAAGAGTCTACTGAGGAGGTCATAATTTAATGCTCACATCAAAAAGTTCAAGAAGTTCAAAGGGAATTCAGAATTCAGAGCATTGTGAGGGTCAGCAACAGTTCAGGTGTTTCACTGGGTGTTCAGCTGGTTTCCTCAGAGTCTAGGACTTTGACATGGGTGAAAGGGAAGTGTCCACGGCGCCCGTTCAGCTCTCCCTCCCATTGGCCGTTGACATTCATCTTGGTGACTGCAATGAGATCACCCACCTGTGGAACATCACAAGACACAAAGCCACGATCAGAAGACTGCCCACCTTTCTGTACTATCTCAGTATCTCAACCTTTCCTACCTTCTGTGCTAGAATTATAACTCCTATAACATACAGCCAAACAACTTTCACAACTATTGGGTATCAAGCTGGTGAAAAATGACCTAACACCTGACAGATGAAACTTTTTACCTTCCTTTAAGGTCATCTCTAATGAGGAATAAGTTCCATGCCAGCACATTTCCAAGTTGCAAAAGTACTGGCATGAAGGAACCGGATTGCTAGGAATGCCAGAATCCAATCATGTTTAGTTTATTATGATTTTTAAGTTCTCTCCCCTGTACATACCTCAGTTCTAGGAAATAGTTTGATAGTTGCAATGGGCTTCTTAAGAGCATGGACAGAAGTCTGTAGCCTGGATTCTTTCACCAACAAAGTTGTTCTACTCAACATTCTGCTGAAAAATCCTATCAGCATAATTTGCATTTTCCCCCCGACATAATTTTTAAAGGTAAAGGGAAGGCAGGCCATAATTCCATGCCTCCTGGCAACAAAAGAAGTGTTGCTCAAGATTCATCATTAATTTACATCATCACCACTATCAGTCATAAATCCCCATTCACATAATAATCAGATATTCATCCCACTACCCTCCATGATCAAGATCATCCTGACCCTTTTTAAAGACATTTTTACTGTTTTGGTGACTTGCCTCAAAAGCCAGTGCTGTCTTATCACTGGCACCAGGCACCCTTCGTTGCACTGCCCTGGCTATTACAGGAGCGTGTCGGGGGGCGCCATGACTGCTGGGATGAGCATATGGACAAGGCTGGACATATGGCACAGGTATCATACCCACACGCCCATCGGCACGTTGAGCTGTCCACCATTGCTCT
Organism: Pseudonaja textilis; assembly: GCF_049901715.1. Taxonomy (NCBI): domain Eukaryota; kingdom Metazoa; phylum Chordata; class Lepidosauria; order Squamata; family Elapidae; genus Pseudonaja; species Pseudonaja textilis. The sequence goes on along the minus strand of NC_142008.1, from coordinate 130,014,305 downwards.
TCTGGCTTGGCCAAAACTCGCAAAGGCTCCCCTTTGGTGAAGGGAAGGTCTTCTTGGTCACGGCCGACAAAGTCATAGAGGGCACGGACCCACTCGCCAGCAGGAGGTGGCTGGGCAGAGAAAGGGGCTACAACGCGTCCCAGGGGGGCTACCAGGGTGGTAGTATCCAGGTAGTGCAGGCGGTAGAAGTCTAAAAGAGCTGGAAAACCATCAAATTCATGCTCCCCAATCCGTAAACGGCCAGGGAGGCTGTTTATGATGTAGTGTGAAACCTGAAAGAGACAGAATGGCAAAGAAACATAAACCTGCTAACCCAAACCTTCATCACATTCATATGAGAGAACACTCAATCTTTACCAACTAGGATGCATCCCTCTAGCTATGCGAACTTCAAATCCCAGAATGCTTTAGTGCCAAGTATTCTGGACACCAAAATTCAAGTGTTGATTTAAAGTCATTCTTCTAAATGTATCAGGAACTCCCTGTTAACTCTCCAAAAGAGTCCCTATGTTTCTTTTCCCCCACCAGGTATTAAGATTATACAAAAAAATCACCTTGGAGTTTTCACTGACAGAGAGGACATAGTCACCAGGGCATGTAGTACTGTCCCGTACCAGAAAGGTCCCATGGCGATGTCCCTGGAGACATGCAGCTGCTTCCTGACGACTTAGAGCCCCCATATACCATTCATGAGCATCCCCAAAAGCAGACATGGCTTGTGGGAACATTGAAGGTGGAAACACACCACTCTCTTTGTTGAATGTTATTCCTAAAAAAACCTGATAAGTTTTGCTCCAGTATTTAACAACACTTTATAGAAGAAAGTTACCCTGTTGAATGTTTGCATTGAATATTGCTCCTTTCAGTAGTTTAGGCGGACCTTTAAAAAAAATCAGACATGTAATCCTGAAGGGAACAGGTTTTCTTATATGGTTCTACCCCAAAATCTTTCAGCCTAAGGTCTACTGTTCAAACTTGGTATCTCCTAAGAGTATCCACAGCTATTTTCCCAGACACTTCCACACCACAGCAATATTTTCCCAGAACAAGAAAAGTAGTATCTCAGGAATGCAAATAAAGTTTCTGCAATCAAATTATCATTAATGGGAAGCAATGATTAAGTCTTTCATATGTTTCCCAGTTTGAATATAATGGAATAAGAGGGATACACTTTCAACAATAATAAACCGCTTTATGCTTACAATCAAAGAATTAAACAGCTAACTCAAAGGTAGCTTCCATCGAAAAACATCAACATACAATACAATCATATGATTAATATATTTACATAGGAATCAATATAGTGTCTTTTAATATCCAGATAAAATTAAGAGAATAGGTTGAGTAAACTACAAAATCTCCACTCCATTTAAATTAACAGGAAGCATCATATGAGACATCAGCAACGCAAATATATATATATAAATAACACAGTGCTCTCATTCTAAAGTCAAATTTGAAAAGCCCTAATTTTTCACAGCCAAAGCTGCCATGGTTCACAGAGGCACCTAAACAGAGAGGATTATCTTCCACTGAATCACAAGCCCATCTTAAGGAAGAATATCTATGCCCTTGTAACCTTTTTAACCCACAAAAGCCTTGAAGTATCGCCACAGATCGACTCTGCCCTGCATCCTTCTATTACTAGGTCGTCCTCTGGAGAAACCACCGCACCCCAATTAACAGCTGCTACTTCTCAGCTAATTAAAACTATTTCCCCAAGGCCTCTTGGCACATCAGAGATTGACCCGCCTTCTCTCCCCCCGCCCCAAAAAAGCCCCACTGCAGCAGAGGAAAAAGCAGCTCTCGCCCCCGAGTTGCCCCCTCCCTAAATGGGGAACATCCCACATGATGCCATCTAGCTCTGCCTACAAAGCCGGCCGCGCTACCCTTCCACCCGCAACTCCGCCAGGCAAAGAGACCCGGAAACCCCCATTTTATCTCCTCCCGCCCGGCGATTTATCTACCGCGGCATCGCAGCCCCGTAACTCCCCGATGCAACCGGACAGCGCCTCTTTCGCCCAGGACATCCTCCGAATCAGCGGAGCGTCCAGCCGAGGCTCCCCCGCCGGGAGGCCACAATAAAGCCTCGGCTGCACATGTCACCTCGCTTTCCCTGCAGTCCTGCCCGGGGACGCGGCAGGGCTCGCCCGCGGCACTCCCGTTCAACAACCCACGCCTTCCCTGGATGCCCTCCACGGCCTGGCGCCCATCGCCCCGGCCCTGCCCTCGGAAAGCCTGGGAGTCCTGGAGGGGAGGCGACCCGCCCCTGCCCGAAACCGCTGCCCGCAATCCGGATTGCAGCTGCCGAAGGGCTGATGGGAAAGTGACGCACCCACCCTCCGCCCCCTCCCCTGTTTAAGAGGGGGTGGGGCAGCCATCTTGAGGGTTGGCAAAAGGGGTCTAGGGGAAGGGGCTGCCACCATCTTCACTGTGGGAATGGGCTTCCACGCCAAGGTGGAGGATGCGGTTGAGCTGAGTGGGGTGGAATTTGTGGCTGTAAAGATGGACGGATGGGGATTTATTTATTTATTTATTTATTTGGCGTATGCTGTAGAGTAGATGGCTAACAGTATTAAAAGTATAGAAATATTTTTATATTTTTGTAAAATATTTTTATATCTTATAAAAATATTTTAAAGGAGCATATATGTGTGCTACACATATGATGGAAATATGTTGTCAATTTTGTACAGTATGAGGAATTCAAGAAGTTATAAGATGGGTTATATTTTATAACTTGTGTTATTGATTTTTATATTTGTACCATAAATTTTAAATATAAAAATCAATAACGCCCATCCTGGCTCCGCAAAGGCAAAAAACATTGTGATACGCCACACGATAGGTCATGTGACATGATCAAGTTCAACACCATGTACTAAATTATTGGAAACTTTCACAGATAAATGAAAATAGGGTTTTTTTTAAAAAAAACCTAAATATTAACATATCACTCTACTTGGCATGGGTTTGCTGACCAAAATCCAGTATTTAAGATCAATTATTGTCCAGTCCTGTGTGCAGGATGGGTCAGCAAAGTGAAAATAGTGACTGTGATCCCACACAGTCTTCCCCCTTTTAGCACCAAATATTTTAAAAGAGGGAGGCTGGGATTGTGGTGGGATCACCTCCCAGGGATGGGATTCTACCAGTTCTGTCCGGCTCTGTAGAACCGGTAGCTCTGAAGAGCAGCAGACATAGAACCAGTTCTATGTCTGCTGCTGCTACAGCCTACCTGCCCACCTGGGCTCTTACCTGACCTTTATTTCTTGCTTTTTCAACCTCAGCTGCCATGCGAGGCACAGCTACGGTTGAAAAAGCAAGAAAAAAGTGCTTTGTCACATGCTGCTTCCCTGCACGCAGTGCTGCTCAGCTGTCCAGGCAGCAAGCTGACGAAGATTTACACATGCACAGCATGCAGGGAAACACATTGTAAATCACCAAACCGGTAGTTAACCCTGTTGGATCCCACCCCTGTCACCATCTTGACTTTTTTGACTGCTCCTGATGATTATTATGGCTGACTCAGGGAGAAAGATATAAAGAAGTTCTTTAGGTACTTCTAGTGCTCCTTGGTATTGGTACTTATCCAGAGGTCCAAGAACATCAGTAGATAATTCATTTTCAGATGGCTAACTTTATGTAAGCTAATATCCTAAAAAAGGCCAGGCCTAGTCAGGACTTGAATGAGACACCTCCAGGATGTACCCTAGGGTCCTAGGCCACCATATGAGAATTCAGAATCTAAATCTGCAAACTAATTATGTTGCCAAGAAAATAAGTGGTTGTAACTAGGCTATCATCGGAAATAGAGCTTGATTTATAAGAAAGTTTATTTTGTGAATTAAAATAAAGTTCTGTGGCTGAACCCATAGAGTGAAAGGTTGGAGGTTTCAGGTTTGTCTTCCAGATAACCACTGTTCAAAAGCTGGAATTAAAGATTTAAGAAATCCAGAGAAGCTAGCAGGGATTTTTTTTCATAGTAATCTATTTATTCCTAAAGAATAGATAACAAATTTGAACTAAAAGCCTCTTCTTTCCTCTTTCCCTCCCCTTCCTCTCCCTCCCCCTTCCTCTTTTCTCAGATCTGTTTTGTCTATAAAAGATCAATGATTGTAAAACTTAGCAGAGCTTTAATTTTTCTTGCATGCTTTTCCCAAATGGAAATTCTCTTCAGATGCTGTTTGTGATCTCCACATTTCTCTATTTTTATCTTCACCTTTGATGTTTACTTCAAATTAGAAAGAAAGCATTTATAATCTTTTGCAGTGTGTGTAAACTTCATGAAAGCTTTGTACACCTTGTGATATTGATCTGTCTCCCAAAGGAGGAATGGAGGGGACTGATTTTCCTAGTCTCACATTTTACCCTACCAAATCACTGCTAATTTATGACATTTTTATCAGCTTTAAGCTCCTGCTAATTTAACCACACAGGTTCCCAAGCTCTGGGACCCCCATCTAACATGCTAGGGTTAAAGGTAGGACATCTGATAACAACATCCCGTGGCAGCAGTAATTTCAAATTGCTGCACCAAGTCAAGATGGCAGGACCAGAGTATATAGAACCAATTGGCTTCAACGATAGGAATGGAGAATTAAGATCATTACCCTACAGGCTCAACCCTCTAGCTAAATCTTATCTCTCTCTCATACACACAATCTCTGGTTCCCTATCTGGTGAAATCTAACAATAATAAGAAACACAATAAAACAATACAATGAACAAGAAAAACCAGATGCCTAACCCATCAATGTAAATTTATCCAGCTATTCCAAGTGCCTGGAGAAAAGTCAACCCCTAACAACTTTCCAAAAGTTTAAGGCTGGTGGTAGGGTCTCCTGATCTTAAAGAGAAGGGTGTTACATAATTACAATTCTCATCCACTTTCAGTATTTTCAACAAACTTAAAATTTCTTTTTGGTATTACTGATTTTTATCTTCGTATTTTTCTATTTATTCAATAAATAGTGAAGCAAACCATAGCTTACCTGTGGAATGAACATAACCATATCAATTTGTTTTAATTGCATATCTTTGTCACCATACTAAACTCATAATTCAGTGGGCTTTAACCTTGTTATAAGGTCACTTGACTAAATGCAAATGTTTAGACTTAATGATGTCGGTCTAGGAGGTATAGCAGCAATCTTTTAAGTCAGTTAAGACCAAAGGCCCTCATACCTTAATCCTCAGTCATTACATATTTACACTGGTTTTGTCCATTGCCCTTCAAATTGTTTTGTCCTCAAGTCATTTGCTGATCATCTTTATACAAATAAGCACACGATTGCTGATCATCTTTATACAAATAAGCACACAATATGTGTGTGTACATAAATCCATATGAAAATGTTTATTTCTGTACTGATCTGAAAAAGCTACACGTGTGGGTTTGTTTGTGCATGCACATTGTGCACGTATATATATTTAGCTCATTTGATGCTGTATGTATTTTGATATTTAGAATCAAGAATCATGGCTTTGGAGAGCAACATTTGACCTGTCGAAAGAATTCTGGCTATGCTACAAAGACGGCAACCAAGATAGCATTTGCCTTAATTTGTTTACCTACGTGAGGAACAGCATTATGCAGCTACAGACATGTGAGCTGGGCTATCTGGATTCTTGCACAAACAGATTAATAGCCCTAGGCAGCTTGGCATAATAGCACAAAGCTTCACTGGTGGAGAGGTTTTTGCTTCAGGCCCAACAGCAAAAAGTTGGCCTACGTGCTACCTAAATGAGGCACCTCGGTATCTTTCACTGTAAGATAAAAAACAGAGCAAGACAACTTTTAATAGCTAGTGTGATATAAAGCACCAAACGGGCTAAAGGGAGGAGATATAGCTTGGCATTCCTGCTTAGGCATGAATCTGGGTGGGTGAATCCACATCTCGTTCAACCTACCCTTTTCCTTTAAATGCAGTTTTAAAGTTTCCTGGTTAGGGAAATGTGAGCTTAAAATATAAATTTCTTTATAAACTTGAACTTGTTAGAAAATCAGTAGTTTACATAACCTTTTAAGCCATAACTTATTTATCTATAGTTTGAATCAACTAGTTTATTGGAGTTCTGCATCATAAATATTAAGCCAGCTTATAAACCACTATGGTATTGTATATTGATCACATAACACAGTAACCCAAACTAGCTTTATGATGGCTTGACATAATGTGCAGATTCAGTCAAGCAGTACTTGGGTGGGAGTTTACAAAGACTTTGGATTGGACAACCATTTGTCTGAAATGGTGTAATTGTCTCCTGTTTGAGCAGAGGGTTGGACAGGAGCAGGAGTGTCAAACTGGTGCCATCATGTCGTCATGTGACATATTGCGACCTTTTTTTCCCCTTCCACTAAACCAGGGGTGGGGCAACGTATGATGTATCTGGCCCTTGGGCCGTGAGTTTGACATCCCTGGAGTAGAAGACCTCCAAGGTCCCTTCCAACTCTGTTGTACTTCCAGTTATTTCCTTGTACATATTTTTGCTGCCTTTGCTCCCAAGACACTAGTTCAGTTGAAGACCCACACAAATCAGTAATTTAAAAATTGCAGAGTACTTATGTATGCCACAGTCAAAATTCACTTGGGTTTGCAGATTGCAACCAATAAAATGATTTAGGTAAGGAAGACTTTTTTGAGAACATGGGAGTAGAGTAAAATGCATTGGCTAAACAATAGCTGAACAAAATTGAATAATCAAATATGATCATCTTTTTTTAGCCCTATGAACACATTTAACTACTAAAGTGCATATGAATATCTAAGCATTTCCATAAAATTGGCATCCAAACTCTTCGCTGAAGTTTGTATTTATACATCTTTACTGTATATCTACATCTCCACGGTTTTATTAGACTTTTAATGCAGGTCCCCAACCCTCCAGTCCAAGGACCAGTACCAAGCCGTAGCATGCCAGAAACTGGGCCACACAAACAAGCAAAGCCCCATCCGTGGGATGCAGGCAGCATAAAAAAACACACCCTTTCTGGTCCACCAAAAAAACCTCTCAATAGAATCAGTCCTTGGTGCCCAAAAGGGGCCACTGTTTTAATGCATATACAAAGATTAGACACGGGATAGACAACTCAATTTATTATAAAATGCAGCAATTCATATAAAACATGGTATCAAACAAGCATTATAAAAATCAGCAATATTTTTTGGGGGGAACAATAAAAAGAAGTGCAAAGTTTTAAGCCTCTTGGCAACAGAAAAGTTAATTTTGCCATTGTGAGCAACAGTTTACTGTATTAACCACCACTTGTAGTCTCCTACATTTTGTCATGCATCCAGATACAAATCTCTTTTATTTAGAAAGCTAAGGTTCCCTTAACGCAACTTGATTTCAAAACAAATACAGTTGATATTCTGGCAGTCTGGGGGCTGGTATGTACAGGCACAGTCACAAAGTGGACACAGGCGTGGAAAGGAGCAACTTCCTGGTTCCAAGCCCTGTTGGGAAGTGAAAAATATATGTTGTTACGTCACAGAATGTTCTCCATCAAACTCTGCTAATCGCTTCAACTGAAAGCATGGAGCAATGTTGCAGAGGGATTATCATAAAGCTGCTGGAATTGTGATCTGTGTTTAAGGAAGAGATAATAGGCAGCATTAAGGACATCAGCTGGAAATCACTTTGAATGCTGAGATTCATTTCTTTCAGTGTTTCTATCTCAGTGAAGACTGAGAGCAAGTTGCGCTATTTTTCTACTCAGGAACAGTCAATTAAATTGGTATTGTACAAGTAGTTCTCGACTTATGACTGGTTGCTTAGCAATTATTCCAAGTTAGGACAGACCTCCCCAGAGCTATTTACGACCTGGTTCTTAAGATCCAATAGCCAACCCCCTCCGCCAATATGTGACCACATGTCAGGTCATATTTATGACTGTTTTATTACATTTTTGCTGAAATCCAACTTTTACCTTTGACGTTCAGCAAAAATGATCCATAGCAAATAATGGATTTTCTTTACAATCATGGGGTTCAC